>NC_132994.1:634310-937551 GCF_048564905.1 Vicugna pacos | reverse complement strand
CCCTGGGCGAGCTCGGTGAGGTTTAAGATGTCTCCCGTTTTGTCTTGTGTCTTCGGCACTCCTCGTCTTGGATGAGTCGACTGTTGTCCCTTACCGAAGCTTGCCAGTGGGGCCTTCCCGTTCCCTTCCCGCTGGGTGGTGGTCAGGATTTCCGTGTGACTTCTCGTGCCGTTTCCCACCTCGTCCTGCGGCCCAAGCTGCCCTTCCTGGCATCCCTCACCCTGCCCCCTCTGCGGCTCGGCCTGTCTTTGAAGACGCGGCCTGGACTTCCCAGCGGAAGTTCCCCGAGCCGGGACCCGCCCCAAACTCTTCTCTCCTTTGTGCCCTGCCTGTGCGTCCCCTTCGGCTGTAGAGCTGCTGAGTGGTCCTTTCGTGTGCTGACTGGTGTTCACGGGTCCCTGCCTCTGGTAGCAGTACCGGGCCAGGGTCTGTCCTTCGTGTGTATTCCCAGCTTTTGCCGGGATAGCGCCTGTGACTTGGTAGACGCCGTAGATAGCTGCTGCCTCGCTGACCGATAGACTGAATGGCCCCGTGCACGAGTAGGATGGTTCCTCAAGGTGGGCTTTGGGGTTCTTCCGTTTTGTTGTTACAGGAAGGGGTGCCCGAGCCGGAAACCGAACGGGAAGACACCCGTCCTGAGACGAACGTCGCTGGCGAGGGGGCTCCGCAGGAGCCAACCGCGGACGAGACATTGACGTCTGCTGCGAGCACAGCAGACCAGCCTGCCATGCCCGGTAAGTCGGCGAACATCCCTGGAGGTTGAGTTTCCTTCCGTCTGTGCTTAAGCGCCACGGTGGGGCCAGGGAAGGGGGTAGCTGGTGGGTAGATGGATGGCATGCTTCGGACGCAGGAGTCCCTGGGCTCCATCGCCAGGACCTCCGTCGAAAGAAAGAAGCTACGTGCCAACCTGAAGTACCCCGAGACTGTAGGTCCAGACGCCACCTGCACTACTGCTTGCCTTCCTTTTGCCCACTGTCTTCCCACACCTCCCAAACACGACCAGGTTTTCCCTCGAGAAAGTTCTTCAGTCCTCCGAAGGCCCTTTGGGCCACGTTAGCTTACGGAAAGATTCTTGAATGGGGCTAGACTTCACGGGTGTGGGTAGAAAGAATTCAAAGTGGTCGAAGTGGTTGTGGCTAACATGTGTGTGCCTGCACCCTCTAGGTGACACATCGGGACAAGAGGAAGAGGAAGACGCGGAGGCCCCTGACGAGGAGGTACCGTCTCCCTTTGCTGTTTCTCGTCTCCTTTTACCACCTAGCCGTCGAGGGTGGTTAATACGTAAGCGGATGGACGCGTCGCCCCCGCGTCCTGACGGTTTGCACTTTCCCGTCACCACTCTTGCCTAATATCTTCTAATCCACAACTGCTAAAGTCGTTCTGGGCTTTCGGTCCCGCGAGCGCACGGCACACTTGTGTGAGTTTTCCACGCTCGCCTACGGGAAGCGGTGTCCGTGTCTGAATTCCTTGCCTCCAGTGCTTTTCCCCGGTAGGTTAGGCCAAGTGACTGAGTGTAGGCGGTTCCCTGGGCGAGCTCGGTGAGGTTTAAGATGTCTCCCGTTTTGTCTTGTGTCTTCGGCACTCCTCGTCTTGGATGAGTCGACTGTTGTCCCTTACCGAAGCTTGCCAGTGGGGCCTTCCCGTTCCCTTCCCGCTGGGTGGTGGTCAGGATTTCCGTGTGACTTCTCGTGCCGTTTCCCACCTCGTCCTGCGGCCCAAGCTGCCCTTCCTGGCATCCCTCACCCTGCCCCCTCTGCGGCTCGGCCTGTCTTTGAAGACGCGGCCTGGACTTCCCAGCGGAAGTTCCCCGAGCCGGGACCCGCCCCAAACTCTTCTCTCCTTTGTGCCCTGCCTGTGCGTCCCCTTCGGCTGTAGAGCTGCTGAGTGGTCCTTTCGTGTGCTGACTGGTGTTCACGGGTCCCTGCCTCTGGTAGCAGTACCGGGCCAGGGTCTGTCCTTCGTGTGTATTCCCAGCTTTTGCCGGGATAGCGCCTGTGACTTGGTAGACGCCGTAGATAGCTGCTGCCTCGCTGACCGATAGACTGAATGGCCCCGTGCACGAGTAGGATGGTTCCTCAAGGTGGGCTTTGGGGTTCTTCCGTTTTGTTGTTACAGGAAGGGGTGCCCGAGCCGGAAACCGAACGGGAAGACACCCGTCCTGAGACGAACGTCGCTGGCGAGGGGGCTCCGCAGGAGCCAACCGCGGACGAGACATTGACGTCTGCTGCGAGCACAGCAGACCAGCCTGCCATGCCCGGTAAGTCGGCGAACATCCCTGGAGGTTGAGTTTCCTTCCGTCTGTGCTTAAGCGCCACGGTGGGGCCAGGGAAGGGGGTAGCTGGTGGGTAGATGGATGGCATGCTTCGGACGCAGGAGTCCCTGGGCTCCATCGCCAGGACCTCCGTCGAAAGAAAGAAGCTACGTGCCAACCTGAAGTACCCCGAGACTGTAGGTCCAGACGCCACCTGCACTACTGCTTGCCTTCCTTTTGCCCACTGTCTTCCCACACCTCCCAAACACGACCAGGTTTTCCCTCGAGAAAGTTCTTCAGTCCTCCGAAGGCCCTTTGGGCCACGTTAGCTTACGGAAAGATTCTTGAATGGGGCTAGACTTCACGGGTGTGGGTAGAAAGAATTCAAAGTGGTCGAAGTGGTTGTGGCTAACATGTGTGTGCCTGCACCCCCTAGGTGACACATCGGGACAAGAGGAAGAGGAAGACGCGGAGGCCCCTGACGAGGAGGTACCGTCTCCCTTTGCTGTTTCTCGTCTCCTTTTACCACCTAGCCGTCGAGGGTGGTTAATACGTAAGCGGATGGACGCGTCGCCCCCGCGTCCTGACGGTTTGCACTTTCCCGTCACCACTCTTGCCTGATATCTTCTAATCCACAACTGCTAAAGTCGTTCTGGGCTTTCGGTCCCGCGAGCGCACGGCACACTTGTGTGAGTTTTCCACGCTCGCCTACGGGAAGCGGTGTCCGTGTCTGAATTCCTTGCCTCCAGTGCTTTTCCCCGGTAGGTTAGGCCAAGTGACTGAGTGTAGGCGGTTCCCTGGGCGAGCTCGGTGAGGTTTAAGATGTCTCCCGTTTTGTCTTGTGTCTTCGGCACTCCTCGTCTTGGATGAGTCGACTGTTGTCCCTTACCGAAGCTTGCCAGTGGGGCCTTCCCGTTCCCTTCCCGCTGGGTGGTGGTCAGGATTTCCGTGTGACTTCTCGTGCCGTTTCCCACCTCGTCCTGCGGCCCAAGCTGCCCTTCCTGGCATCCCTCACCCTGCCCCCTCTGCGGCTCGGCCTGTCTTTGAAGACGCGGCCTGGACTTCCCAGCGGAAGTTCCCCGAGCCGGGACCCGCCCCAAACTCTTCTCTCCTTTGTGCCCTGCCTGTGCGTCCCCTTCGGCTGTAGAGCTGCTGAGTGGTCCTTTCGTGTGCTGACTGGTGTTCACGGGTCCCTGCCTCTGGTAGCAGTACCGGGCCAGGGTCTGTCCTTCGTGTGTATTCCCAGCTTTTGCCGGGATAGCGCCTGTGACTTGGTAGACGCCGTAGATAGCTGCTGCCTCGCTGACCGATAGACTGAATGGCCCCGTGCACGAGTAGGATGGTTCCTCAAGGTGGGCTTTGGGGTTCTTCCGTTTTGTTGTTACAGGAAGGGGTGCCCGAGCCGGAAACCGAACGGGAAGACACCCGTCCTGAGACGAACGTCGCTGGCGAGGGGGCTCCGCAGGAGCCAACCGCGGACGAGACATTGACGTCTGCTGCGAGCACAGCAGACCAGCCTGCCATGCCCGGTAAGTCGGCGAACATCCCTGGAGGTTGAGTTTCCTTCCGTCTGTGCTTAAGCGCCACGGTGGGGCCAGGGAAGGGGGTAGCTGGTGGGTAGATGGATGGCATGCTTCGGACGCAGGAGTCCCTGGGCTCCATCGCCAGGACCTCCGTCGAAAGAAAGAAGCTACGTGCCAACCTGAAGTACCCCGAGACTGTAGGTCCAGACGCCACCTGCACTACTGCTTGCCTTCCTTTTGCCCACTGTCTTCCCACACCTCCCAAACACGACCAGGTTTTCCCTCGAGAAAGTTCTTCAGTCCTCCGAAGGCCCTTTGGGCCACGTTAGCTTACGGAAAGATTCTTGAATGGGGCTAGACTTCACGGGTGTGGGTAGAAAGAATTCAAAGTGGTCGAAGTGGTTGTGGCTAACATGTGTGTGCCTGCACCCTCTAGGTGACACATCGGGACAAGAGGAAGAGGAAGACGCGGAGGCCCCTGACGAGGAGGTACCGTCTCCCTTTGCTGTTTCTCGTCTCCTTTTACCACCTAGCCGTCGAGGGTGGTTAATACGTAAGCGGATGGACGCGTCGCCCCCGCGTCCTGACGGTTTGCACTTTCCCGTCACCACTCTTGCCTAATATCTTCTAATCCACAACTGCTAAAGTCGTTCTGGGCTTTCGGTCCCGCGAGCGCACGGCACACTTGTGTGAGTTTTCCACGCTCGCCTACGGGAAGCGGTGTCCGTGTCTGAATTCCTTGCCTCCAGTGCTTTTCCCCGGTAGGTTAGGCCAAGTGACTGAGTGTAGGCGGTTCCCTGGGCGAGCTCGGTGAGGTTTAAGATGTCTCCCGTTTTGTCTTGTGTCTTCGGCACTCCTCGTCTTGGATGAGTCGACTGTTGTCCCTTACCGAAGCTTGCCAGTGGGGCCTTCCCGTTCCCTTCCCGCTGGGTGGTGGTCAGGATTTCCGTGTGACTTCTCGTGCCGTTTCCCACCTCGTCCTGCGGCCCAAGCTGCCCTTCCTGGCATCCCTCACCCTGCCCCCTCTGCGGCTCGGCCTGTCTTTGAAGACGCGGCCTGGACTTCCCAGCGGAAGTTCCCCGAGCCGGGACCCGCCCCAAACTCTTCTCTCCTTTGTGCCCTGCCTGTGCGTCCCCTTCGGCTGTAGAGCTGCTGAGTGGTCCTTTCGTGTGCTGACTGGTGTTCACGGGTCCCTGCCTCTGGTAGCAGTACCGGGCCAGGGTCTGTCCTTCGTGTGTATTCCCAGCTTTTGCCGGGATAGCGCCTGTGACTTGGTAGACGCCGTAGATAGCTGCTGCCTCGCTGACCGATAGACTGAATGGCCCCGTGCACGAGTAGGATGGTTCCTCAAGGTGGGCTTTGGGGTTCTTCCGTTTTGTTGTTACAGGAAGGGGTGCCCGAGCCGGAAACCGAACGGGAAGACACCCGTCCTGAGACGAACGTCGCTGGCGAGGGGGCTCCGCAGGAGCCAACCGCGGACGAGACATTGACGTCTGCTGCGAGCACAGCAGACCAGCCTGCCATGCCCGGTAAGTCGGCGAACATCCCTGGAGGTTGAGTTTCCTTCCGTCTGTGCTTAAGCGCCACGGTGGGGCCAGGGAAGGGGGTAGCTGGTGGGTAGATGGATGGCATGCTTCGGACGCAGGAGTCCCTGGGCTCCATCGCCAGGACCTCCGTCGAAAGAAAGAAGCTACGTGCCAACCTGAAGTACCCCGAGACTGTAGGTCCAGACGCCACCTGCACTACTGCTTGCCTTCCTTTTGCCCACTGTCTTCCCACACCTCCCAAACACGACCAGGTTTTCCCTCGAGAAAGTTCTTCAGTCCTCCGAAGGCCCTTTGGGCCACGTTAGCTTACGGAAAGATTCTTGAATGGGGCTAGACTTCACGGGTGTGGGTAGAAAGAATTCAAAGTGGTCGAAGTGGTTGTGGCTAACATGTGTGTGCCTGCACCCCCTAGGTGACACATCGGGACAAGAGGAAGAGGAAGACGCGGAGGCCCCTGACGAGGAGGTACCGTCTCCCTTTGCTGTTTCTCGTCTCCTTTTACCACCTAGCCGTCGAGGGTGGTTAATACGTAAGCGGATGGACGCGTCGCCCCCGCGTCCTGACGGTTTGCACTTTCCCGTCACCACTCTTGCCTGATATCTTCTAATCCACAACTGCTAAAGTCGTTCTGGGCTTTCGGTCCCGCGAGCGCACGGCACACTTGTGTGAGTTTTCCACGCTCGCCTACGGGAAGCGGTGTCCGTGTCTGAATTCCTTGCCTCCAGTGCTTTTCCCCGGTAGGTTAGGCCAAGTGACTGAGTGTAGGCGGTTCCCTGGGCGAGCTCGGTGAGGTTTAAGATGTCTCCCGTTTTGTCTTGTGTCTTCGGCACTCCTCGTCTTGGATGAGTCGACTGTTGTCCCTTACCGAAGCTTGCCAGTGGGGCCTTCCCGTTCCCTTCCCGCTGGGTGGTGGTCAGGATTTCCGTGTGACTTCTCGTGCCGTTTCCCACCTCGTCCTGCGGCCCAAGCTGCCCTTCCTGGCATCCCTCACCCTGCCCCCTCTGCGGCTCGGCCTGTCTTTGAAGACGCGGCCTGGACTTCCCAGCGGAAGTTCCCCGAGCCGGGACCCGCCCCAAACTCTTCTCTCCTTTGTGCCCTGCCTGTGCGTCCCCTTCGGCTGTAGAGCTGCTGAGTGGTCCTTTCGTGTGCTGACTGGTGTTCACGGGTCCCTGCCTCTGGTAGCAGTACCGGGCCAGGGTCTGTCCTTCGTGTGTATTCCCAGCTTTTGCCGGGATAGCGCCTGTGACTTGGTAGACGCCGTAGATAGCTGCTGCCTCGCTGACCGATAGACTGAATGGCCCCGTGCACGAGTAGGATGGTTCCTCAAGGTGGGCTTTGGGGTTCTTCCGTTTTGTTGTTACAGGAAGGGGTGCCCGAGCCGGAAACCGAACGGGAAGACACCCGTCCTGAGACGAACGTCGCTGGCGAGGGGGCTCCGCAGGAGCCAACCGCGGACGAGACATTGACGTCTGCTGCGAGCACAGCAGACCAGCCTGCCATGCCCGGTAAGTCGGCGAACATCCCTGGAGGTTGAGTTTCCTTCCGTCTGTGCTTAAGCACCACGGTGGGGCCAGGGAAGGGGGTAGCTGGTGGGTAGATGGATGGCATGCTTCGGACGCAGGAGTCCCTGGGCTCCATCGCCAGGACCTCCGTCGAAAGAAAGAAGCTACGTGCCAACCTGAAGTACCCCGAGACTGTAGGTCCAGACGCCACCTGCACTACTGCTTGCCTTCCTTTTGCCCACTGTCTTCCCACACCTCCCAAACACGACCAGGTTTTCCCTCGAGAAAGTTCTTCAGTCCTCCGAAGGCCCTTTGGGCCACGTTAGCTTACGGAAAGATTCTTGAATGGGGCTAGACTTCACGGGTGTGGGTAGAAAGAATTCAAAGTGGTCGAAGTGGTTGTGGCTAACATGTGTGTGCCTGCACCCTCTAGGTGACACATCGGGACAAGAGGAAGAGGAAGACGCGGAGGCCCCTGACGAGGAGGTACCGTCTCCCTTTGCTGTTTCTCGTCTCCTTTTACCACCTAGCCGTCGAGGGTGGTTAATACGTAAGCGGATGGACGCGTCGCCCCCGCGTCCTGACGGTTTGCACTTTCCCGTCACCACTCTTGCCTAATATCTTCTAATCCACAACTGCTAAAGTCGTTCTGGGCTTTCGGTCCCGCGAGCGCACGGCACACTTGTGTGAGTTTTCCACGCTCGCCTACGGGAAGCGGTGTCCGTGTCTGAATTCCTTGCCTCCAGTGCTTTTCCCCGGTAGGTTAGGCCAAGTGACTGAGTGTAGGCGGTTCCCTGGGCGAGCTCGGTGAGGTTTAAGATGTCTCCCGTTTTGTCTTGTGTCTTCGGCACTCCTCGTCTTGGATGAGTCGACTGTTGTCCCTTACCGAAGCTTGCCAGTGGGGCCTTCCCGTTCCCTTCCCGCTGGGTGGTGGTCAGGATTTCCGTGTGACTTCTCGTGCCGTTTCCCACCTCGTCCTGCGGCCCAAGCTGCCCTTCCTGGCATCCCTCACCCTGCCCCCTCTGCGGCTCGGCCTGTCTTTGAAGACGCGGCCTGGACTTCCCAGCGGAAGTTCCCCGAGCCGGGACCCGCCCCAAACTCTTCTCTCCTTTGTGCCCTGCCTGTGCGTCCCCTTCGGCTGTAGAGCTGCTGAGTGGTCCTTTCGTGTGCTGACTGGTGTTCACGGGTCCCTGCCTCTGGTAGCAGTACCGGGCCAGGGTCTGTCCTTCGTGTGTATTCCCAGCTTTTGCCGGGATAGCGCCTGTGACTTGGTAGACGCCGTAGATAGCTGCTGCCTCGCTGACCGATAGACTGAATGGCCCCGTGCACGAGTAGGATGGTTCCTCAAGGTGGGCTTTGGGGTTCTTCCGTTTTGTTGTTACAGGAAGGGGTGCCCGAGCCGGAAACCGAACGGGAAGACACCCGTCCTGAGACGAACGTCGCTGGCGAGGGGGCTCCGCAGGAGCCAACCGCGGACGAGACATTGACGTCTGCTGCGAGCACAGCAGACCAGCCTGCCATGCCCGGTAAGTCGGCGAACATCCCTGGAGGTTGAGTTTCCTTCCGTCTGTGCTTAAGCGCCACGGTGGGGCCAGGGAAGGGGGTAGCTGGTGGGTAGATGGATGGCATGCTTCGGACGCAGGAGTCCCTGGGCTCCATCGCCAGGACCTCCGTCGAAAGAAAGAAGCTACGTGCCAACCTGAAGTACCCCGAGACTGTAGGTCCAGACGCCACCTGCACTACTGCTTGCCTTCCTTTTGCCCACTGTCTTCCCACACCTCCCAAACACGACCAGGTTTTCCCTCGAGAAAGTTCTTCAGTCCTCCGAAGGCCCTTTGGGCCACGTTAGCTTACGGAAAGATTCTTGAATGGGGCTAGACTTCACGGGTGTGGGTAGAAAGAATTCAAAGTGGTCGAAGTGGTTGTGGCTAACATGTGTGTGCCTGCACCCCCTAGGTGACACATCGGGACAAGAGGAAGAGGAAGACGCGGAGGCCCCTGACGAGGAGGTACCGTCTCCCTTTGCTGTTTCTCGTCTCCTTTTACCACCTAGCCGTCGAGGGTGGTTAATACGTAAGCGGATGGACGCGTCGCCCCCGCGTCCTGACGGTTTGCACTTTCCCGTCACCACTCTTGCCTGATATCTTCTAATCCACAACTGCTAAAGTCGTTCTGGGCTTTCGGTCCCGCGAGCGCACGGCACACTTGTGTGAGTTTTCCACGCTCGCCTACGGGAAGCGGTGTCCGTGTCTGAATTCCTTGCCTCCAGTGCTTTTCCCCGGTAGGTTAGGCCAAGTGACTGAGTGTAGGCGGTTCCCTGGGCGAGCTCGGTGAGGTTTAAGATGTCTCCCGTTTTGTCTTGTGTCTTCGGCACTCCTCGTCTTGGATGAGTCGACTGTTGTCCCTTACCGAAGCTTGCCAGTGGGGCCTTCCCGTTCCCTTCCCGCTGGGTGGTGGTCAGGATTTCCGTGTGACTTCTCGTGCCGTTTCCCACCTCGTCCTGCGGCCCAAGCTGCCCTTCCTGGCATCCCTCACCCTGCCCCCTCTGCGGCTCGGCCTGTCTTTGAAGACGCGGCCTGGACTTCCCAGCGGAAGTTCCCCGAGCCGGGACCCGCCCCAAACTCTTCTCTCCTTTGTGCCCTGCCTGTGCGTCCCCTTCGGCTGTAGAGCTGCTGAGTGGTCCTTTCGTGTGCTGACTGGTGTTCACGGGTCCCTGCCTCTGGTAGCAGTACCGGGCCAGGGTCTGTCCTTCGTGTGTATTCCCAGCTTTTGCCGGGATAGCGCCTGTGACTTGGTAGACGCCGTAGATAGCTGCTGCCTCGCTGACCGATAGACTGAATGGCCCCGTGCACGAGTAGGATGGTTCCTCAAGGTGGGCTTTGGGGTTCTTCCGTTTTGTTGTTACAGGAAGGGGTGCCCGAGCCGGAAACCGAACGGGAAGACACCCGTCCTGAGACGAACGTCGCTGGCGAGGGGGCTCCGCAGGAGCCAACCGCGGACGAGACATTGACGTCTGCTGCGAGCACAGCAGACCAGCCTGCCATGCCCGGTAAGTCGGCGAACATCCCTGGAGGTTGAGTTTCCTTCCGTCTGTGCTTAAGCGCCACGGTGGGGCCAGGGAAGGGGGTAGCTGGTGGGTAGATGGATGGCATGCTTCGGACGCAGGAGTCCCTGGGCTCCATCGCCAGGACCTCCGTCGAAAGAAAGAAGCTACGTGCCAACCTGAAGTACCCCGAGACTGTAGGTCCAGACGCCACCTGCACTACTGCTTGCCTTCCTTTTGCCCACTGTCTTCCCACACCTCCCAAACATGACCAGGTTTTCCCTCGAGAAAGTTCTTCAGTCCTCCGAAGGCCCTTTGGGCCACGTTAGCTTACGGAAAGATTCTTGAATGGGGCTAGACTTCACGGGTGTGGGTAGAAAGAATTCAAAGTGGTCGAAGTGGTTGTGGCTAACATGTGTGTGCCTGCACCCTCTAGGTGACACATCGGGACAAGAGGAAGAGGAAGACGCGGAGGCCCCTGACGAGGAGGTACCGTCTCCCTTTGCTGTTTCTCGTCTCCTTTTACCACCTAGCCGTCGAGGGTGGTTAATACGTAAGCGGATGGACGCGTCGCCCCCGCGTCCTGACGGTTTGCACTTTCCCGTCACCACTCTTGCCTAATATCTTCTAATCCACAACTGCTAAAGTCGTTCTGGGCTTTCGGTCCCGCGAGCGCACGGCACACTTGTGTGAGTTTTCCACGCTCGCCTACGGGAAGCGGTGTCCGTGTCTGAATTCCTTGCCTCCAGTGCTTTTCCCCGGTAGGTTAGGCCAAGTGACTGAGTGTAGGCGGTTCCCTGGGCGAGCTCGGTGAGGTTTAAGATGTCTCCCGTTTTGTCTTGTGTCTTCGGCACTCCTCGTCTTGGATGAGTCGACTGTTGTCCCTTACCGAAGCTTGCCAGTGGGGCCTTCCCGTTCCCTTCCCGCTGGGTGGTGGTCAGGATTTCCGTGTGACTTCTCGTGCCGTTTCCCACCTCGTCCTGCGGCCCAAGCTGCCCTTCCTGGCATCCCTCACCCTGCCCCCTCTGCGGCTCGGCCTGTCTTTGAAGACGCGGCCTGGACTTCCCAGCGGAAGTTCCCCGAGCCGGGACCCGCCCCAAACTCTTCTCTCCTTTGTGCCCTGCCTGTGCGTCCCCTTCGGCTGTAGAGCTGCTGAGTGGTCCTTTCGTGTGCTGACTGGTGTTCACGGGTCCCTGCCTCTGGTAGCAGTACCGGGCCAGGGTCTGTCCTTCGTGTGTATTCCCAGCTTTTGCCGGGATAGCGCCTGTGACTTGGTAGACGCCGTAGATAGCTGCTGCCTCGCTGACCGATAGACTGAATGGCCCCGTGCACGAGTAGGATGGTTCCTCAAGGTGGGCTTTGGGGTTCTTCCGTTTTGTTGTTACAGGAAGGGGTGCCCGAGCCGGAAACCGAACGGGAAGACACCCGTCCTGAGACGAACGTCGCTGGCGAGGGGGCTCCGCAGGAGCCAACCGCGGACGAGACATTGACGTCTGCTGCGAGCACAGCAGACCAGCCTGCCATGCCCGGTAAGTCGGCGAACATCCCTGGAGGTTGAGTTTCCTTCCGTCTGTGCTTAAGCGCCACGGTGGGGCCAGGGAAGGGGGTAGCTGGTGGGTAGATGGATGGCATGCTTCGGACGCAGGAGTCCCTGGGCTCCATCGCCAGGACCTCCGTCGAAAGAAAGAAGCTACGTGCCAACCTGAAGTACCCCGAGACTGTAGGTCCAGACGCCACCTGCACTACTGCTTGCCTTCCTTTTGCCCACTGTCTTCCCACACCTCCCAAACACGACCAGGTTTTCCCTCGAGAAAGTTCTTCAGTCCTCCGAAGGCCCTTTGGGCCACGTTAGCTTACGGAAAGATTCTTGAATGGGGCTAGACTTCACGGGTGTGGGTAGAAAGAATTCAAAGTGGTCGAAGTGGTTGTGGCTAACATGTGTGTGCCTGCACCCTCTAGGTGACACATCGGGACAAGAGGAAGAGGAAGACGCGGAGGCCCCTGACGAGGAGGTACCGTCTCCCTTTGCTGTTTCTCGTCTCCTTTTACCACCTAGCCGTCGAGGGTGGTTAATACGTAAGCGGATGGACGCGTCGCCCCCGCGTCCTGACGGTTTGCACTTTCCCGTCACCACTCTTGCCTGATATCTTCTAATCCACAACTGCTAAAGTCGTTCTGGGCTTTCGGTCCCGCGAGCGCACGGCACACTTGTGTGAGTTTTCCACGCTCGCCTACGGGAAGCGGTGTCCGTGTCTGAATTCCTTGCCTCCAGTGCTTTTCCCCGGTAGGTTAGGCCAAGTGACTGAGTGTAGGCGGTTCCCTGGGCGAGCTCGGTGAGGTTTAAGATGTCTCCCGTTTTGTCTTGTGTCTTCGGCACTCCTCGTCTTGGATGAGTCGACTGTTGTCCCTTACCGAAGCTTGCCAGTGGGGCCTTCCCGTTCCCTTCCCGCTGGGTGGTGGTCAGGATTTCCGTGTGACTTCTCGTGCCGTTTCCCACCTCGTCCTGCGGCCCAAGCTGCCCTTCCTGGCATCCCTCACCCTGCCCCCTCTGCGGCTCGGCCTGTCTTTGAAGACGCGGCCTGGACTTCCCAGCGGAAGTTCCCCGAGCCGGGACCCGCCCCAAACTCTTCTCTCCTTTGTGCCCTGCCTGTGCGTCCCCTTCGGCTGTAGAGCTGCTGAGTGGTCCTTTCGTGTGCTGACTGGTGTTCACGGGTCCCTGCCTCTGGTAGCAGTACCGGGCCAGGGTCTGTCCTTCGTGTGTATTCCCAGCTTTTGCCGGGATAGCGCCTGTGACTTGGTAGACGCCGTAGATAGCTGCTGCCTCGCTGACCGATAGACTGAATGGCCCCGTGCACGAGTAGGATGGTTCCTCAAGGTGGGCTTTGGGGTTCTTCCGTTTTGTTGTTACAGGAAGGGGTGCCCGAGCCGGAAACCGAACGGGAAGACACCCGTCCTGAGACGAACGTCGCTGGCGAGGGGGCTCCGCAGGAGCCAACCGCGGACGAGACATTGACGTCTGCTGCGAGCACAGCAGACCAGCCTGCCATGCCCGGTAAGTCGGCGAACATCCCTGGAGGTTGAGTTTCCTTCCGTCTGTGCTTAAGCGCCACGGTGGGGCCAGGGAAGGGGGTAGCTGGTGGGTAGATGGATGGCATGCTTCGGACGCAGGAGTCCCTGGGCTCCATCGCCAGGACCTCCGTCGAAAGAAAGAAGCTACGTGCCAACCTGAAGTACCCCGAGACTGTAGGTCCAGACGCCACCTGCACTACTGCTTGCCTTCCTTTTGCCCACTGTCTTCCCACACCTCCCAAACACGACCAGGTTTTCCCTCGAGAAAGTTCTTCAGTCCTCCGAAGGCCCTTTGGGCCACGTTAGCTTACGGAAAGATTCTTGAATGGGGCTAGACTTCACGGGTGTGGGTAGAAAGAATTCAAAGTGGTCGAAGTGGTTGTGGCTAACATGTGTGTGCCTGCACCCTCTAGGTGACACATCGGGACAAGAGGAAGAGGAAGACGCGGAGGCCCCTGACGAGGAGGTACCGTCTCCCTTTGCTGTTTCTCGTCTCCTTTTACCACCTAGCCGTCGAGGGTGGTTAATACGTAAGCGGATGGACGCGTCGCCCCCGCGTCCTGACGGTTTGCACTTTCCCGTCACCACTCTTGCCTGATATCTTCTAATCCACAACTGCTAAAGTCGTTCTGGGCTTTCGGTCCCGCGAGCGCACGGCACACTTGTGTGAGTTTTCCACGCTCGCCTACGGGAAGCGGTGTCCGTGTCTGAATTCCTTGCCTCCAGTGCTTTTCCCCGGTAGGTTAGGCCAAGTGACTGAGTGTAGGCGGTTCCCTGGGCGAGCTCGGTGAGGTTTAAGATGTCTCCCGTTTTGTCTTGTGTCTTCGGCACTCCTCGTCTTGGATGAGTCGACTGTTGTCCCTTACCGAAGCTTGCCAGTGGGGCCTTCCCGTTCCCTTCCCGCTGGGTGGTGGTCAGGATTTCCGTGTGACTTCTCGTGCCGTTTCCCACCTCGTCCTGCGGCCCAAGCTGCCCTTCCTGGCATCCCTCACCCTGCCCCCTCTGCGGCTCGGCCTGTCTTTGAAGACGCGGCCTGGACTTCCCAGCGGAAGTTCCCCGAGCCGGGACCCGCCCCAAACTCTTCTCTCCTTTGTGCCCTGCCTGTGCGTCCCCTTCGGCTGTAGAGCTGCTGAGTGGTCCTTTCGTGTGCTGACTGGTGTTCACGGGTCCCTGCCTCTGGTAGCAGTACCGGGCCAGGGTCTGTCCTTCGTGTGTATTCCCAGCTTTTGCCGGGATAGCGCCTGTGACTTGGTAGACGCCGTAGATAGCTGCTGCCTCGCTGACCGATAGACTGAATGGCCCCGTGCACGAGTAGGATGGTTCCTCAAGGTGGGCTTTGGGGTTCTTCCGTTTTGTTGTTACAGGAAGGGGTGCCCGAGCCGGAAACCGAACGGGAAGACACCCGTCCTGAGACGAACGTCGCTGGCGAGGGGGCTCCGCAGGAGCCAACCGCGGACGAGACATTGACGTCTGCTGCGAGCACAGCAGACCAGCCTGCCATGCCCGGTAAGTCGGCGAACATCCCTGGAGGTTGAGTTTCCTTCCGTCTGTGCTTAAGCGCCACGGTGGGGCCAGGGAAGGGGGTAGCTGGTGGGTAGATGGATGGCATGCTTCGGACGCAGGAGTCCCTGGGCTCCATCGCCAGGACCTCCGTCGAAAGAAAGAAGCTACGTGCCAACCTGAAGTACCCCGAGACTGTAGGTCCAGACGCCACCTGCACTACTGCTTGCCTTCCTTTTGCCCACTGTCTTCCCACACCTCCCAAACACGACCAGGTTTTCCCTCGAGAAAGTTCTTCAGTCCTCCGAAGGCCCTTTGGGCCACGTTAGCTTACGGAAAGATTCTTGAATGGGGCTAGACTTCACGGGTGTGGGTAGAAAGAATTCAAAGTGGTCGAAGTGGTTGTGGCTAACATGTGTGTGCCTGCACCCCCTAGGTGACACATCGGGACAAGAGGAAGAGGAAGACGCGGAGGCCCCTGACGAGGAGGTACCGTCTCCCTTTGCTGTTTCTCGTCTCCTTTTACCACCTAGCCGTCGAGGGTGGTTAATACGTAAGCGGATGGACGCGTCGCCCCCGCGTCCTGACGGTTTGCACTTTCCCGTCACCACTCTTGCCTGATATCTTCTAATCCACAACTGCTAAAGTCGTTCTGGGCTTTCGGTCCCGCGAGCGCACGGCACACTTGTGTGAGTTTTCCACGCTCGCCTACGGGAAGCGGTGTCCGTGTCTGAATTCCTTGCCTCCAGTGCTTTTCCCCGGTAGGTTAGGCCAAGTGACTGAGTGTAGGCGGTTCCCTGGGCGAGCTCGGTGAGGTTTAAGATGTCTCCCGTTTTGTCTTGTGTCTTCGGCACTCCTCGTCTTGGATGAGTCGACTGTTGTCCCTTACCGAAGCTTGCCAGTGGGGCCTTCCCGTTCCCTTCCCGCTGGGTGGTGGTCAGGATTTCCGTGTGACTTCTCGTGCCGTTTCCCACCTCGTCCTGCGGCCCAAGCTGCCCTTCCTGGCATCCCTCACCCTGCCCCCTCTGCGGCTCGGCCTGTCTTTGAAGACGCGGCCTGGACTTCCCAGCGGAAGTTCCCCGAGCCGGGACCCGCCCCAAACTCTTCTCTCCTTTGTGCCCTGCCTGTGCGTCCCCTTCGGCTGTAGAGCTGCTGAGTGGTCCTTTCGTGTGCTGACTGGTGTTCACGGGTCCCTGCCTCTGGTAGCAGTACCGGGCCAGGGTCTGTCCTTCGTGTGTATTCCCAGCTTTTGCCGGGATAGCGCCTGTGACTTGGTAGACGCCGTAGATAGCTGCTGCCTCGCTGACCGATAGACTGAATGGCCCCGTGCACGAGTAGGATGGTTCCTCAAGGTGGGCTTTGGGGTTCTTCCGTTTTGTTGTTACAGGAAGGGGTGCCCGAGCCGGAAACCGAACGGGAAGACACCCGTCCTGAGACGAACGTCGCTGGCGAGGGGGCTCCGCAGGAGCCAACCGCGGACGAGACATTGACGTCTGCTGCGAGCACAGCAGACCAGCCTGCCATGCCCGGTAAGTCGGCGAACATCCCTGGAGGTTGAGTTTCCTTCCGTCTGTGCTTAAGCGCCACGGTGGGGCCAGGGAAGGGGGTAGCTGGTGGGTAGATGGATGGCATGCTTCGGACGCAGGAGTCCCTGGGCTCCATCGCCAGGACCTCCGTCGAAAGAAAGAAGCTACGTGCCAACCTGAAGTACCCCGAGACTGTAGGTCCAGACGCCACCTGCACTACTGCTTGCCTTCCTTTTGCCCACTGTCTTCCCACACCTCCCAAACACGACCAGGTTTTCCCTCGAGAAAGTTCTTCAGTCCTCCGAAGGCCCTTTGGGCCACGTTAGCTTACGGAAAGATTCTTGAATGGGGCTAGACTTCACGGGTGTGGGTAGAAAGAATTCAAAGTGGTCGAAGTGGTTGTGGCTAACATGTGTGTGCCTGCACCCTCTAGGTGACACATCGGGACAAGAGGAAGAGGAAGACGCGGAGGCCCCTGACGAGGAGGTACCGTCTCCCTTTGCTGTTTCTCGTCTCCTTTTACCACCTAGCCGTCGAGGGTGGTTAATACGTAAGCGGATGGACGCGTCGCCCCCGCGTCCTGACGGTTTGCACTTTCCCGTCACCACTCTTGCCTGATATCTTCTAATCCACAACTGCTAAAGTCGTTCTGGGCTTTCGGTCCCGCGAGCGCACGGCACACTTGTGTGAGTTTTCCACGCTCGCCTACGGGAAGCGGTGTCCGTGTCTGAATTCCTTGCCTCCAGTGCTTTTCCCCGGTAGGTTAGGCCAAGTGACTGAGTGTAGGCGGTTCCCTGGGCGAGCTCGGTGAGGTTTAAGATGTCTCCCGTTTTGTCTTGTGTCTTCGGCACTCCTCGTCTTGGATGAGTCGACTGTTGTCCCTTACCGAAGCTTGCCAGTGGGGCCTTCCCGTTCCCTTCCCGCTGGGTGGTGGTCAGGATTTCCGTGTGACTTCTCGTGCCGTTTCCCACCTCGTCCTGCGGCCCAAGCTGCCCTTCCTGGCATCCCTCACCCTGCCCCCTCTGCGGCTCGGCCTGTCTTTGAAGACGCGGCCTGGACTTCCCAGCGGAAGTTCCCCGAGCCGGGACCCGCCCCAAACTCTTCTCTCCTTTGTGCCCTGCCTGTGCGTCCCCTTCGGCTGTAGAGCTGCTGAGTGGTCCTTTCGTGTGCTGACTGGTGTTCACGGGTCCCTGCCTCTGGTAGCAGTACCGGGCCAGGGTCTGTCCTTCGTGTGTATTCCCAGCTTTTGCCGGGATAGCGCCTGTGACTTGGTAGACGCCGTAGATAGCTGCTGCCTCGCTGACCGATAGACTGAATGGCCCCGTGCACGAGTAGGATGGTTCCTCAAGGTGGGCTTTGGGGTTCTTCCGTTTTGTTGTTACAGGAAGGGGTGCCCGAGCCGGAAACCGAACGGGAAGACACCCGTCCTGAGACGAACGTCGCTGGCGAGGGGGCTCCGCAGGAGCCAACCGCGGACGAGACATTGACGTCTGCTGCGAGCACAGCAGACCAGCCTGCCATGCCCGGTAAGTCGGCGAACATCCCTGGAGGTTGAGTTTCCTTCCGTCTGTGCTTAAGCGCCACGGTGGGGCCAGGGAAGGGGGTAGCTGGTGGGTAGATGGATGGCATGCTTCGGACGCAGGAGTCCCTGGGCTCCATCGCCAGGACCTCCGTCGAAAGAAAGAAGCTACGTGCCAACCTGAAGTACCCCGAGACTGTAGGTCCAGACGCCACCTGCACTACTGCTTGCCTTCCTTTTGCCCACTGTCTTCCCACACCTCCCAAACACGACCAGGTTTTCCCTCGAGAAAGTTCTTCAGTCCTCCGAAGGCCCTTTGGGCCACGTTAGCTTACGGAAAGATTCTTGAATGGGGCTAGACTTCACGGGTGTGGGTAGAAAGAATTCAAAGTGGTCGAAGTGGTTGTGGCTAACATGTGTGTGCCTGCACCCCCTAGGTGACACATCGGGACAAGAGGAAGAGGAAGACGCGGAGGCCCCTGACGAGGAGGTACCGTCTCCCTTTGCTGTTTCTCGTCTCCTTTTACCACCTAGCCGTCGAGGGTGGTTAATACGTAAGCGGATGGACGCGTCGCCCCCGCGTCCTGACGGTTTGCACTTTCCCGTCACCACTCTTGCCTGATATCTTCTAATCCACAACTGCTAAAGTCGTTCTGGGCTTTCGGTCCCGCGAGCGCACGGCACACTTGTGTGAGTTTTCCACGCTCGCCTACGGGAAGCGGTGTCCGTGTCTGAATTCCTTGCCTCCAGTGCTTTTCCCCGGTAGGTTAGGCCAAGTGACTGAGTGTAGGCGGTTCCCTGGGCGAGCTCAGTGAGGTTTAAGATGTCTCCCGTTTTGTCTTGTGTCTTCGGCACTCCTCGTCTTGGATGAGTCGACTGTTGTCCCTTACCGAAGCTTGCCAGTGGGGCCTTCCCGTTCCCTTCCCGCTGGGTGGTGGTCAGGATTTCCGTGTGACTTCTCGTGCCGTTTCCCACCTCGTCCTGCGGCCCAAGCTGCCCTTCCTGGCATCCCTCACCCTGCCCCCTCTGCGGCTCGGCCTGTCTTTGAAGACGCGGCCTGGACTTCCCAGCGGAAGTTCCCCGAGCCGGGACCCGCCCCAAACTCTTCTCTCCTTTGTGCCCTGCCTGTGCGTCCCCTTCGGCTGTAGAGCTGCTGAGTGGTCCTTTCGTGTGCTGACTGGTGTTCACGGGTCCCTGCCTCTGGTAGCAGTACCGGGCCAGGGTCTGTCCTTCGTGTGTATTCCCAGCTTTTGCCGGGATAGCGCCTGTGACTTGGTAGACGCCGTAGATAGCTGCTGCCTCGCTGACCGATAGACTGAATGGCCCCGTGCACGAGTAGGATGGTTCCTCAAGGTGGGCTTTGGGGTTCTTCCGTTTTGTTGTTACAGGAAGGGGTGCCCGAGCCGGAAACCGAACGGGAAGACACCCGTCCTGAGACGAACGTCGCTGGCGAGGGGGCTCCGCAGGAGCCAACCGCGGACGAGACATTGACGTCTGCTGCGAGCACAGCAGACCAGCCTGCCATGCCCGGTAAGTCGGCGAACATCCCTGGAGGTTGAGTTTCCTTCCGTCTGTGCTTAAGCGCCACGGTGGGGCCAGGGAAGGGGGTAGCTGGTGGGTAGATGGATGGCATGCTTCGGACGCAGGAGTCCCTGGGCTCCATCGCCAGGACCTCCGTCGAAAGAAAGAAGCTACGTGCCAACCTGAAGTACCCCGAGACTGTAGGTCCAGACGCCACCTGCACTACTGCTTGCCTTCCTTTTGCCCACTGTCTTCCCACACCTCCCAAACACGACCAGGTTTTCCCTCGAGAAAGTTCTTCAGTCCTCCGAAGGCCCTTTGGGCCACGTTAGCTTACGGAAAGATTCTTGAATGGGGCTAGACTTCACGGGTGTGGGTAGAAAGAATTCAAAGTGGTCGAAGTGGTTGTGGCTAACATGTGTGTGCCTGCACCCTCTAGGTGACACATCGGGACAAGAGGAAGAGGAAGACGCGGAGGCCCCTGACGAGGAGGTACCGTCTCCCTTTGCTGTTTCTCGTCTCCTTTTACCACCTAGCCGTCGAGGGTGGTTAATACGTAAGCGGATGGACGCGTCGCCCCCGCGTCCTGACGGTTTGCACTTTCCCGTCACCACTCTTGCCTGATATCTTCTAATCCACAACTGCTAAAGTCGTTCTGGGCTTTCGGTCCCGCGAGCGCACGGCACACTTGTGTGAGTTTTCCACGCTCGCCTACGGGAAGCGGTGTCCGTGTCTGAATTCCTTGCCTCCAGTGCTTTTCCCCGGTAGGTTAGGCCAAGTGACTGAGTGTAGGCGGTTCCCTGGGCGAGCTCGGTGAGGTTTAAGATGTCTCCCGTTTTGTCTTGTGTCTTCGGCACTCCTCGTCTTGGATGAGTCGACTGTTGTCCCTTACCGAAGCTTGCCAGTGGGGCCTTCCCGTTCCCTTCCCGCTGGGTGGTGGTCAGGATTTCCGTGTGACTTCTCGTGCCGTTTCCCACCTCGTCCTGCGGCCCAAGCTGCCCTTCCTGGCATCCCTCACCCTGCCCCCTCTGCGGCTCGGCCTGTCTTTGAAGACGCGGCCTGGACTTCCCAGCGGAAGTTCCCCGAGCCGGGACCCGCCCCAAACTCTTCTCTCCTTTGTGCCCTGCCTGTGCGTCCCCTTCGGCTGTAGAGCTGCTGAGTGGTCCTTTCGTGTGCTGACTGGTGTTCACGGGTCCCTGCCTCTGGTAGCAGTACCGGGCCAGGGTCTGTCCTTCGTGTGTATTCCCAGCTTTTGCCGGGATAGCGCCTGTGACTTGGTAGACGCCGTAGATAGCTGCTGCCTCGCTGACCGATAGACTGAATGGCCCCGTGCACGAGTAGGATGGTTCCTCAAGGTGGGCTTTGGGGTTCTTCCGTTTTGTTGTTACAGGAAGGGGTGCCCGAGCCGGAAACCGAACGGGAAGACACCCGTCCTGAGACGAACGTCGCTGGCGAGGGGGCTCCGCAGGAGCCAACCGCGGACGAGACATTGACGTCTGCTGCGAGCACAGCAGACCAGCCTGCCATGCCCGGTAAGTCGGCGAACATCCCTGGAGGTTGAGTTTCCTTCCGTCTGTGCTTAAGCGCCACGGTGGGGCCAGGGAAGGGGGTAGCTGGTGGGTAGATGGATGGCATGCTTCGGACGCAGGAGTCCCTGGGCTCCATCGCCAGGACCTCCGTCGAAAGAAAGAAGCTACGTGCCAACCTGAAGTACCCCGAGACTGTAGGTCCAGACGCCACCTGCACTACTGCTTGCCTTCCTTTTGCCCACTGTCTTCCCACACCTCCCAAACACGACCAGGTTTTCCCTCGAGAAAGTTCTTCAGTCCTCCGAAGGCCCTTTGGGCCACGTTAGCTTACGGAAAGATTCTTGAATGGGGCTAGACTTCACGGGTGTGGGTAGAAAGAATTCAAAGTGGTCGAAGTGGTTGTGGCTAACATGTGTGTGCCTGCACCCCCTAGGTGACACATCGGGACAAGAGGAAGAGGAAGACGCGGAGGCCCCTGACGAGGAGGTACCGTCTCCCTTTGCTGTTTCTCGTCTCCTTTTACCACCTAGCCGTCGAGGGTGGTTAATACGTAAGCGGATGGACGCGTCGCCCCCGCGTCCTGACGGTTTGCACTTTCCCGTCACCACTCTTGCCTGATATCTTCTAATCCACAACTGCTAAAGTCGTTCTGGGCTTTCGGTCCCGCGAGCGCACGGCACACTTGTGTGAGTTTTCCACGCTCGCCTACGGGAAGCGGTGTCCGTGTCTGAATTCCTTGCCTCCAGTGCTTTTCCCCGGTAGGTTAGGCCAAGTGACTGAGTGTAGGCGGTTCCCTGGGCGAGCTCGGTGAGGTTTAAGATGTCTCCCGTTTTGTCTTGTGTCTTCGGCACTCCTCGTCTTGGATGAGTCGACTGTTGTCCCTTACCGAAGCTTGCCAGTGGGGCCTTCCCGTTCCCTTCCCGCTGGGTGGTGGTCAGGATTTCCGTGTGACTTCTCGTGCCGTTTCCCACCTCGTCCTGCGGCCCAAGCTGCCCTTCCTGGCATCCCTCACCCTGCCCCCTCTGCGGCTCGGCCTGTCTTTGAAGACGCGGCCTGGACTTCCCAGCGGAAGTTCCCCGAGCCGGGACCCGCCCCAAACTCTTCTCTCCTTTGTGCCCTGCCTGTGCGTCCCCTTCGGCTGTAGAGCTGCTGAGTGGTCCTTTCGTGTGCTGACTGGTGTTCACGGGTCCCTGCCTCTGGTAGCAGTACCGGGCCAGGGTCTGTCCTTCGTGTGTATTCCCAGCTTTTGCCGGGATAGCGCCTGTGACTTGGTAGACGCCGTAGATAGCTGCTGCCTCGCTGACCGATAGACTGAATGGCCCCGTGCACGAGTAGGATGGTTCCTCAAGGTGGGCTTTGGGGTTCTTCCGTTTTGTTGTTACAGGAAGGGGTGCCCGAGCCGGAAACCGAACGGGAAGACACCCGTCCTGAGACGAACGTCGCTGGCGAGGGGGCTCCGCAGGAGCCAACCGCGGACGAGACATTGACGTCTGCTGCGAGCACAGCAGACCAGCCTGCCATGCCCGGTAAGTCGGCGAACATCCCTGGAGGTTGAGTTTCCTTCCGTCTGTGCTTAAGCGCCACGGTGGGGCCAGGGAAGGGGGTAGCTGGTGGGTAGATGGATGGCATGCTTCGGACGCAGGAGTCCCTGGGCTCCATCGCCAGGACCTCCGTCGAAAGAAAGAAGCTACGTGCCAACCTGAAGTACCCCGAGACTGTAGGTCCAGACGCCACCTGCACTACTGCTTGCCTTCCTTTTGCCCACTGTCTTCCCACACCTCCCAAACACGACCAGGTTTTCCCTCGAGAAAGTTCTTCAGTCCTCCGAAGGCCCTTTGGGCCACGTTAGCTTACGGAAAGATTCTTGAATGGGGCTAGACTTCACGGGTGTGGGTAGAAAGAATTCAAAGTGGTCGAAGTGGTTGTGGCTAACATGTGTGTGCCTGCACCCTCTAGGTGACACATCGGGACAAGAGGAAGAGGAAGACGCGGAGGCCCCTGACGAGGAGGTACCGTCTCCCTTTGCTGTTTCTCGTCTCCTTTTACCACCTAGCCGTCGAGGGTGGTTAATACGTAAGCGGATGGACGCGTCGCCCCCGCGTCCTGACGGTTTGCACTTTCCCGTCACCACTCTTGCCTGATATCTTCTAATCCACAACTGCTAAAGTCGTTCTGGGCTTTCGGTCCCGCGAGCGCACGGCACACTTGTGTGAGTTTTCCACGCTCGCCTACGGGAAGCGGTGTCCGTGTCTGAATTCCTTGCCTCCAGTGCTTTTCCCCGGTAGGTTAGGCCAAGTGACTGAGTGTAGGCGGTTCCCTGGGCGAGCTCGGTGAGGTTTAAGATGTCTCCCGTTTTGTCTTGTGTCTTCGGCACTCCTCGTCTTGGATGAGTCGACTGTTGTCCCTTACCGAAGCTTGCCAGTGGGGCCTTCCCGTTCCCTTCCCGCTGGGTGGTGGTCAGGATTTCCGTGTGACTTCTCGTGCCGTTTCCCACCTCGTCCTGCGGCCCAAGCTGCCCTTCCTGGCATCCCTCACCCTGCCCCCTCTGCGGCTCGGCCTGTCTTTGAAGACGCGGCCTGGACTTCCCAGCGGAAGTTCCCCGAGCCGGGACCCGCCCCAAACTCTTCTCTCCTTTGTGCCCTGCCTGTGCGTCCCCTTCGGCTGTAGAGCTGCTGAGTGGTCCTTTCGTGTGCTGACTGGTGTTCACGGGTCCCTGCCTCTGGTAGCAGTACCGGGCCAGGGTCTGTCCTTCGTGTGTATTCCCAGCTTTTGCCGGGATAGCGCCTGTGACTTGGTAGACGCCGTAGATAGCTGCTGCCTCGCTGACCGATAGACTGAATGGCCCCGTGCACGAGTAGGATGGTTCCTCAAGGTGGGCTTTGGGGTTCTTCCGTTTTGTTGTTACAGGAAGGGGTGCCCGAGCCGGAAACCGAACGGGAAGACACCCGTCCTGAGACGAACGTCGCTGGCGAGGGGGCTCCGCAGGAGCCAACCGCGGACGAGACATTGACGTCTGCTGCGAGCACAGCAGACCAGCCTGCCATGCCCGGTAAGTCGGCGAACATCCCTGGAGGTTGAGTTTCCTTCCGTCTGTGCTTAAGCGCCACGGTGGGGCCAGGGAAGGGGGTAGCTGGTGGGTAGATGGATGGCATGCTTCGGACGCAGGAGTCCCTGGGCTCCATCGCCAGGACCTCCGTCGAAAGAAAGAAGCTACGTGCCAACCTGAAGTACCCCGAGACTGTAGGTCCAGACGCCACCTGCACTACTGCTTGCCTTCCTTTTGCCCACTGTCTTCCCACACCTCCCAAACACGACCAGGTTTTCCCTCGAGAAAGTTCTTCAGTCCTCCGAAGGCCCTTTGGGCCACGTTAGCTTACGGAAAGATTCTTGAATGGGGCTAGACTTCACGGGTGTGGGTAGAAAGAATTCAAAGTGGTCGAAGTGGTTGTGGCTAACATGTGTGTGCCTGCACCCCCTAGGTGACACATCGGGACAAGAGGAAGAGGAAGACGCGGAGGCCCCTGACGAGGAGGTACCGTCTCCCTTTGCTGTTTCTCGTCTCCTTTTACCACCTAGCCGTCGAGGGTGGTTAATACGTAAGCGGATGGACGCGTCGCCCCCGCGTCCTGACGGTTTGCACTTTCCCGTCACCACTCTTGCCTGATATCTTCTAATCCACAACTGCTAAAGTCGTTCTGGGCTTTCGGTCCCGCGAGCGCACGGCACACTTGTGTGAGTTTTCCACGCTCGCCTACGGGAAGCGGTGTCCGTGTCTGAATTCCTTGCCTCCAGTGCTTTTCCCCGGTAGGTTAGGCCAAGTGACTGAGTGTAGGCGGTTCCCTGGGCGAGCTCGGTGAGGTTTAAGATGTCTCCCGTTTTGTCTTGTGTCTTCGGCACTCCTCGTCTTGGATGAGTCGACTGTTGTCCCTTACCGAAGCTTGCCAGTGGGGCCTTCCCGTTCCCTTCCCGCTGGGTGGTGGTCAGGATTTCCGTGTGACTTCTCGTGCCGTTTCCCACCTCGTCCTGCGGCCCAAGCTGCCCTTCCTGGCATCCCTCACCCTGCCCCCTCTGCGGCTCGGCCTGTCTTTGAAGACGCGGCCTGGACTTCCCAGCGGAAGTTCCCCGAGCCGGGACCCGCCCCAAACTCTTCTCTCCTTTGTGCCCTGCCTGTGCGTCCCCTTCGGCTGTAGAGCTGCTGAGTGGTCCTTTCGTGTGCTGACTGGTGTTCACGGGTCCCTGCCTCTGGTAGCAGTACCGGGCCAGGGTCTGTCCTTCGTGTGTATTCCCAGCTTTTGCCGGGATAGCGCCTGTGACTTGGTAGACGCCGTAGATAGCTGCTGCCTCGCTGACCGATAGACTGAATGGCCCCGTGCACGAGTAGGATGGTTCCTCAAGGTGGGCTTTGGGGTTCTTCCGTTTTGTTGTTACAGGAAGGGGTGCCCGAGCCGGAAACCGAACGGGAAGACACCCGTCCTGAGACGAACGTCGCTGGCGAGGGGGCTCCGCAGGAGCCAACCGCGGACGAGACATTGACGTCTGCTGCGAGCACAGCAGACCAGCCTGCCATGCCCGGTAAGTCGGCGAACATCCCTGGAGGTTGAGTTTCCTTCCGTCTGTGCTTAAGCGCCACGGTGGGGCCAGGGAAGGGGGTAGCTGGTGGGTAGATGGATGGCATGCTTCGGACGCAGGAGTCCCTGGGCTCCATCGCCAGGACCTCCGTCGAAAGAAAGAAGCTACGTGCCAACCTGAAGTACCCCGAGACTGTAGGTCCAGACGCCACCTGCACTACTGCTTGCCTTCCTTTTGCCCACTGTCTTCCCACACCTCCCAAACACGACCAGGTTTTCCCTCGAGAAAGTTCTTCAGTCCTCCGAAGGCCCTTTGGGCCACGTTAGCTTACGGAAAGATTCTTGAATGGGGCTAGACTTCACGGGTGTGGGTAGAAAGAATTCAAAGTGGTCGAAGTGGTTGTGGCTAACATGTGTGTGCCTGCACCCCCTAGGTGACACATCGGGACAAGAGGAAGAGGAAGACGCGGAGGCCCCTGACGAGGAGGTACCGTCTCCCTTTGCTGTTTCTCGTCTCCTTTTACCACCTAGCCGTCGAGGGTGGTTAATACGTAAGCGGATGGACGCGTCGCCCCCGCGTCCTGACGGTTTGCACTTTCCCGTCACCACTCTTGCCTGATATCTTCTAATCCACAACTGCTAAAGTCGTTCTGGGCTTTCGGTCCCGCGAGCGCACGGCACACTTGTGTGAGTTTTCCACGCTCGCCTACGGGAAGCGGTGTCCGTGTCTGAATTCCTTGCCTCCAGTGCTTTTCCCCGGTAGGTTAGGCCAAGTGACTGAGTGTAGGCGGTTCCCTGGGCGAGCTCGGTGAGGTTTAAGATGTCTCCCGTTTTGTCTTGTGTCTTCGGCACTCCTCGTCTTGGATGAGTCGACTGTTGTCCCTTACCGAAGCTTGCCAGTGGGGCCTTCCCGTTCCCTTCCCGCTGGGTGGTGGTCAGGATTTCCGTGTGACTTCTCGTGCCGTTTCCCACCTCGTCCTGCGGCCCAAGCTGCCCTTCCTGGCATCCCTCACCCTGCCCCCTCTGCGGCTCGGCCTGTCTTTGAAGACGCGGCCTGGACTTCCCAGCGGAAGTTCCCCGAGCCGGGACCCGCCCCAAACTCTTCTCTCCTTTGTGCCCTGCCTGTGCGTCCCCTTCGGCTGTAGAGCTGCTGAGTGGTCCTTTCGTGTGCTGACTGGTGTTCACGGGTCCCTGCCTCTGGTAGCAGTACCGGGCCAGGGTCTGTCCTTCGTGTGTATTCCCAGCTTTTGCCGGGATAGCGCCTGTGACTTGGTAGACGCCGTAGATAGCTGCTGCCTCGCTGACCGATAGACTGAATGGCCCCGTGCACGAGTAGGATGGTTCCTCAAGGTGGGCTTTGGGGTTCTTCCGTTTTGTTGTTACAGGAAGGGGTGCCCGAGCCGGAAACCGAACGGGAAGACACCCGTCCTGAGACGAACGTCGCTGGCGAGGGGGCTCCGCAGGAGCCAACCGCGGACGAGACATTGACGTCTGCTGCGAGCACAGCAGACCAGCCTGCCATGCCCGGTAAGTCGGCGAACATCCCTGGAGGTTGAGTTTCCTTCCGTCTGTGCTTAAGCGCCACGGTGGGGCCAGGGAAGGGGGTAGCTGGTGGGTAGATGGATGGCATGCTTCGGACGCAGGAGTCCCTGGGCTCCATCGCCAGGACCTCCGTCGAAAGAAAGAAGCTACGTGCCAACCTGAAGTACCCCGAGACTGTAGGTCCAGACGCCACCTGCACTACTGCTTGCCTTCCTTTTGCCCACTGTCTTCCCACACCTCCCAAACACGACCAGGTTTTCCCTCGAGAAAGTTCTTCAGTCCTCCGAAGGCCCTTTGGGCCACGTTAGCTTACGGAAAGATTCTTGAATGGGGCTAGACTTCACGGGTGTGGGTAGAAAGAATTCAAAGTGGTCGAAGTGGTTGTGGCTAACATGTGTGTGCCTGCACCCTCTAGGTGACACATCGGGACAAGAGGAAGAGGAAGACGCGGAGGCCCCTGACGAGGAGGTACCGTCTCCCTTTGCTGTTTCTCGTCTCCTTTTACCACCTAGCCGTCGAGGGTGGTTAATACGTAAGCGGATGGACGCGTCGCCCCCGCGTCCTGACGGTTTGCACTTTCCCGTCACCACTCTTGCCTGATATCTTCTAATCCACAACTGCTAAAGTCGTTCTGGGCTTTCGGTCCCGCGAGCGCACGGCACACTTGTGTGAGTTTTCCACGCTCGCCTACGGGAAGCGGTGTCCGTGTCTGAATTCCTTGCCTCCAGTGCTTTTCCCCGGTAGGTTAGGCCAAGTGACTGAGTGTAGGCGGTTCCCTGGGCGAGCTCGGTGAGGTTTAAGATGTCTCCCGTTTTGTCTTGTGTCTTCGGCACTCCTCGTCTTGGATGAGTCGACTGTTGTCCCTTACCGAAGCTTGCCAGTGGGGCCTTCCCGTTCCCTTCCCGCTGGGTGGTGGTCAGGATTTCCGTGTGACTTCTCGTGCCGTTTCCCACCTCGTCCTGCGGCCCAAGCTGCCCTTCCTGGCATCCCTCACCCTGCCCCCTCTGCGGCTCGGCCTGTCTTTGAAGACGCGGCCTGGACTTCCCAGCGGAAGTTCCCCGAGCCGGGACCCGCCCCAAACTCTTCTCTCCTTTGTGCCCTGCCTGTGCGTCCCCTTCGGCTGTAGAGCTGCTGAGTGGTCCTTTCGTGTGCTGACTGGTGTTCACGGGTCCCTGCCTCTGGTAGCAGTACCGGGCCAGGGTCTGTCCTTCGTGTGTATTCCCAGCTTTTGCCGGGATAGCGCCTGTGACTTGGTAGACGCCGTAGATAGCTGCTGCCTCGCTGACCGATAGACTGAATGGCCCCGTGCACGAGTAGGATGGTTCCTCAAGGTGGGCTTTGGGGTTCTTCCGTTTTGTTGTTACAGGAAGGGGTGCCCGAGCCGGAAACCGAACGGGAAGACACCCGTCCTGAGACGAACGTCGCTGGCGAGGGGGCTCCGCAGGAGCCAACCGCGGACGAGACATTGACGTCTGCTGCGAGCACAGCAGACCAGCCTGCCATGCCCGGTAAGTCGGCGAACATCCCTGGAGGTTGAGTTTCCTTCCGTCTGTGCTTAAGCGCCACGGTGGGGCCAGGGAAGGGGGTAGCTGGTGGGTAGATGGATGGCATGCTTCGGACGCAGGAGTCCCTGGGCTCCATCGCCAGGACCTCCGTCGAAAGAAAGAAGCTACGTGCCAACCTGAAGTACCCCGAGACTGTAGGTCCAGACGCCACCTGCACTACTGCTTGCCTTCCTTTTGCCCACTGTCTTCCCACACCTCCCAAACACGACCAGGTTTTCCCTCGAGAAAGTTCTTCAGTCCTCCGAAGGCCCTTTGGGCCACGTTAGCTTACGGAAAGATTCTTGAATGGGGCTAGACTTCACGGGTGTGGGTAGAAAGAATTCAAAGTGGTCGAAGTGGTTGTGGCTAACATGTGTGTGCCTGCACCCCCTAGGTGACACATCGGGACAAGAGGAAGAGGAAGACGCGGAGGCCCCTGACGAGGAGGTACCGTCTCCCTTTGCTGTTTCTCGTCTCCTTTTACCACCTAGCCGTCGAGGGTGGTTAATACGTAAGCGGATGGACGCGTCGCCCCCGCGTCCTGACGGTTTGCACTTTCCCGTCACCACTCTTGCCTGATATCTTCTAATCCACAACTGCTAAAGTCGTTCTGGGCTTTCGGTCCCGCGAGCGCACGGCACACTTGTGTGAGTTTTCCACGCTCGCCTACGGGAAGCGGTGTCCGTGTCTGAATTCCTTGCCTCCAGTGCTTTTCCCCGGTAGGTTAGGCCAAGTGACTGAGTGTAGGCGGTTCCCTGGGCGAGCTCGGTGAGGTTTAAGATGTCTCCCGTTTTGTCTTGTGTCTTCGGCACTCCTCGTCTTGGATGAGTCGACTGTTGTCCCTTACCGAAGCTTGCCAGTGGGGCCTTCCCGTTCCCTTCCCGCTGGGTGGTGGTCAGGATTTCCGTGTGACTTCTCGTGCCGTTTCCCACCTCGTCCTGCGGCCCAAGCTGCCCTTCCTGGCATCCCTCACCCTGCCCCCTCTGCGGCTCGGCCTGTCTTTGAAGACGCGGCCTGGACTTCCCAGCGGAAGTTCCCCGAGCCGGGACCCGCCCCAAACTCTTCTCTCCTTTGTGCCCTGCCTGTGCGTCCCCTTCGGCTGTAGAGCTGCTGAGTGGTCCTTTCGTGTGCTGACTGGTGTTCACGGGTCCCTGCCTCTGGTAGCAGTACCGGGCCAGGGTCTGTCCTTCGTGTGTATTCCCAGCTTTTGCCGGGATAGCGCCTGTGACTTGGTAGACGCCGTAGATAGCTGCTGCCTCGCTGACCGATAGACTGAATGGCCCCGTGCACGAGTAGGATGGTTCCTCAAGGTGGGCTTTGGGGTTCTTCCGTTTTGTTGTTACAGGAAGGGGTGCCCGAGCCGGAAACCGAACGGGAAGACACCCGTCCTGAGACGAACGTCGCTGGCGAGGGGGCTCCGCAGGAGCCAACCGCGGACGAGACATTGACGTCTGCTGCGAGCACAGCAGACCAGCCTGCCATGCCCGGTAAGTCGGCGAACATCCCTGGAGGTTGAGTTTCCTTCCGTCTGTGCTTAAGCGCCACGGTGGGGCCAGGGAAGGGGGTAGCTGGTGGGTAGATGGATGGCATGCTTCGGACGCAGGAGTCCCTGGGCTCCATCGCCAGGACCTCCGTCGAAAGAAAGAAGCTACGTGCCAACCTGAAGTACCCCGAGACTGTAGGTCCAGACGCCACCTGCACTACTGCTTGCCTTCCTTTTGCCCACTGTCTTCCCACACCTCCCAAACACGACCAGGTTTTCCCTCGAGAAAGTTCTTCAGTCCTCCGAAGGCCCTTTGGGCCACGTTAGCTTACGGAAAGATTCTTGAATGGGGCTAGACTTCACGGGTGTGGGTAGAAAGAATTCAAAGTGGTCGAAGTGGTTGTGGCTAACATGTGTGTGCCTGCACCCCCTAGGTGACACATCGGGACAAGAGGAAGAGGAAGACGCGGAGGCCCCTGACGAGGAGGTACCGTCTCCCTTTGCTGTTTCTCGTCTCCTTTTACCACCTAGCCGTCGAGGGTGGTTAATACGTAAGCGGATGGACGCGTCGCCCCCGCGTCCTGACGGTTTGCACTTTCCCGTCACCACTCTTGCCTGATATCTTCTAATCCACAACTGCTAAAGTCGTTCTGGGCTTTCGGTCCCGCGAGCGCACGGCACACTTGTGTGAGTTTTCCACGCTCGCCTACGGGAAGCGGTGTCCGTGTCTGAATTCCTTGCCTCCAGTGCTTTTCCCCGGTAGGTTAGGCCAAGTGACTGAGTGTAGGCGGTTCCCTGGGCGAGCTCGGTGAGGTTTAAGATGTCTCCCGTTTTGTCTTGTGTCTTCGGCACTCCTCGTCTTGGATGAGTCGACTGTTGTCCCTTACCGAAGCTTGCCAGTGGGGCCTTCCCGTTCCCTTCCCGCTGGGTGGTGGTCAGGATTTCCGTGTGACTTCTCGTGCCGTTTCCCACCTCGTCCTGCGGCCCAAGCTGCCCTTCCTGGCATCCCTCACCCTGCCCCCTCTGCGGCTCGGCCTGTCTTTGAAGACGCGGCCTGGACTTCCCAGCGGAAGTTCCCCGAGCCGGGACCCGCCCCAAACTCTTCTCTCCTTTGTGCCCTGCCTGTGCGTCCCCTTCGGCTGTAGAGCTGCTGAGTGGTCCTTTCGTGTGCTGACTGGTGTTCACGGGTCCCTGCCTCTGGTAGCAGTACCGGGCCAGGGTCTGTCCTTCGTGTGTATTCCCAGCTTTTGCCGGGATAGCGCCTGTGACTTGGTAGACGCCGTAGATAGCTGCTGCCTCGCTGACCGATAGACTGAATGGCCCCGTGCACGAGTAGGATGGTTCCTCAAGGTGGGCTTTGGGGTTCTTCCGTTTTGTTGTTACAGGAAGGGGTGCCCGAGCCGGAAACCGAACGGGAAGACACCCGTCCTGAGACGAACGTCGCTGGCGAGGGGGCTCCGCAGGAGCCAACCGCGGACGAGACATTGACGTCTGCTGCGAGCACAGCAGACCAGCCTGCCATGCCCGGTAAGTCGGCGAACATCCCTGGAGGTTGAGTTTCCTTCCGTCTGTGCTTAAGCGCCACGGTGGGGCCAGGGAAGGGGGTAGCTGGTGGGTAGATGGATGGCATGCTTCGGACGCAGGAGTCCCTGGGCTCCATCGCCAGGACCTCCGTCGAAAGAAAGAAGCTACGTGCCAACCTGAAGTACCCCGAGACTGTAGGTCCAGACGCCACCTGCACTACTGCTTGCCTTCCTTTTGCCCACTGTCTTCCCACACCTCCCAAACACGACCAGGTTTTCCCTCGAGAAAGTTCTTCAGTCCTCCGAAGGCCCTTTGGGCCACGTTAGCTTACGGAAAGATTCTTGAATGGGGCTAGACTTCACGGGTGTGGGTAGAAAGAATTCAAAGTGGTCGAAGTGGTTGTGGCTAACATGTGTGTGCCTGCACCCTCTAGGTGACACATCGGGACAAGAGGAAGAGGAAGACGCGGAGGCCCCTGACGAGGAGGTACCGTCTCCCTTTGCTGTTTCTCGTCTCCTTTTACCACCTAGCCGTCGAGGGTGGTTAATACGTAAGCGGATGGACGCGTCGCCCCCGCGTCCTGACGGTTTGCACTTTCCCGTCACCACTCTTGCCTGATATCTTCTAATCCACAACTGCTAAAGTCGTTCTGGGCTTTCGGTCCCGCGAGCGCACGGCACACTTGTGTGAGTTTTCCACGCTCGCCTACGGGAAGCGGTGTCCGTGTCTGAATTCCTTGCCTCCAGTGCTTTTCCCCGGTAGGTTAGGCCAAGTGACTGAGTGTAGGCGGTTCCCTGGGCGAGCTCGGTGAGGTTTAAGATGTCTCCCGTTTTGTCTTGTGTCTTCGGCACTCCTCGTCTTGGATGAGTCGACTGTTGTCCCTTACCGAAGCTTGCCAGTGGGGCCTTCCCGTTCCCTTCCCGCTGGGTGGTGGTCAGGATTTCCGTGTGACTTCTCGTGCCGTTTCCCACCTCGTCCTGCGGCCCAAGCTGCCCTTCCTGGCATCCCTCACCCTGCCCCCTCTGCGGCTCGGCCTGTCTTTGAAGACGCGGCCTGGACTTCCCAGCGGAAGTTCCCCGAGCCGGGACCCGCCCCAAACTCTTCTCTCCTTTGTGCCCTGCCTGTGCGTCCCCTTCGGCTGTAGAGCTGCTGAGTGGTCCTTTCGTGTGCTGACTGGTGTTCACGGGTCCCTGCCTCTGGTAGCAGTACCGGGCCAGGGTCTGTCCTTCGTGTGTATTCCCAGCTTTTGCCGGGATAGCGCCTGTGACTTGGTAGACGCCGTAGATAGCTGCTGCCTCGCTGACCGATAGACTGAATGGCCCCGTGCACGAGTAGGATGGTTCCTCAAGGTGGGCTTTGGGGTTCTTCCGTTTTGTTGTTACAGGAAGGGGTGCCCGAGCCGGAAACCGAACGGGAAGACACCCGTCCTGAGACGAACGTCGCTGGCGAGGGGGCTCCGCAGGAGCCAACCGCGGACGAGACATTGACGTCTGCTGCGAGCACAGCAGACCAGCCTGCCATGCCCGGTAAGTCGGCGAACATCCCTGGAGGTTGAGTTTCCTTCCGTCTGTGCTTAAGCGCCACGGTGGGGCCAGGGAAGGGGGTAGCTGGTGGGTAGATGGATGGCATGCTTCGGACGCAGGAGTCCCTGGGCTCCATCGCCAGGACCTCCGTCGAAAGAAAGAAGCTACGTGCCAACCTGAAGTACCCCGAGACTGTAGGTCCAGACGCCACCTGCACTACTGCTTGCCTTCCTTTTGCCCACTGTCTTCCCACACCTCCCAAACACGACCAGGTTTTCCCTCGAGAAAGTTCTTCAGTCCTCCGAAGGCCCTTTGGGCCACGTTAGCTTACGGAAAGATTCTTGAATGGGGCTAGACTTCACGGGTGTGGGTAGAAAGAATTCAAAGTGGTCGAAGTGGTTGTGGCTAACATGTGTGTGCCTGCACCCCCTAGGTGACACATCGGGACAAGAGGAAGAGGAAGACGCGGAGGCCCCTGACGAGGAGGTACCGTCTCCCTTTGCTGTTTCTCGTCTCCTTTTACCACCTAGCCGTCGAGGGTGGTTAATACGTAAGCGGATGGACGCGTCGCCCCCGCGTCCTGACGGTTTGCACTTTCCCGTCACCACTCTTGCCTGATATCTTCTAATCCACAACTGCTAAAGTCGTTCTGGGCTTTCGGTCCCGCGAGCGCACGGCACACTTGTGTGAGTTTTCCACGCTCGCCTACGGGAAGCGGTGTCCGTGTCTGAATTCCTTGCCTCCAGTGCTTTTCCCCGGTAGGTTAGGCCAAGTGACTGAGTGTAGGCGGTTCCCTGGGCGAGCTCGGTGAGGTTTAAGATGTCTCCCGTTTTGTCTTGTGTCTTCGGCACTCCTCGTCTTGGATGAGTCGACTGTTGTCCCTTACCGAAGCTTGCCAGTGGGGCCTTCCCGTTCCCTTCCCGCTGGGTGGTGGTCAGGATTTCCGTGTGACTTCTCGTGCCGTTTCCCACCTCGTCCTGCGGCCCAAGCTGCCCTTCCTGGCATCCCTCACCCTGCCCCCTCTGCGGCTCGGCCTGTCTTTGAAGACGCGGCCTGGACTTCCCAGCGGAAGTTCCCCGAGCCGGGACCCGCCCCAAACTCTTCTCTCCTTTGTGCCCTGCCTGTGCGTCCCCTTCGGCTGTAGAGCTGCTGAGTGGTCCTTTCGTGTGCTGACTGGTGTTCACGGGTCCCTGCCTCTGGTAGCAGTACCGGGCCAGGGTCTGTCCTTCGTGTGTATTCCCAGCTTTTGCCGGGATAGCGCCTGTGACTTGGTAGACGCCGTAGATAGCTGCTGCCTCGCTGACCGATAGACTGAATGGCCCCGTGCACGAGTAGGATGGTTCCTCAAGGTGGGCTTTGGGGTTCTTCCGTTTTGTTGTTACAGGAAGGGGTGCCCGAGCCGGAAACCGAACGGGAAGACACCCGTCCTGAGACGAACGTCGCTGGCGAGGGGGCTCCGCAGGAGCCAACCGCGGACGAGACATTGACGTCTGCTGCGAGCACAGCAGACCAGCCTGCCATGCCCGGTAAGTCGGCGAACATCCCTGGAGGTTGAGTTTCCTTCCGTCTGTGCTTAAGCGCCACGGTGGGGCCAGGGAAGGGGGTAGCTGGTGGGTAGATGGATGGCATGCTTCGGACGCAGGAGTCCCTGGGCTCCATCGCCAGGACCTCCGTCGAAAGAAAGAAGCTACGTGCCAACCTGAAGTACCCCGAGACTGTAGGTCCAGACGCCACCTGCACTACTGCTTGCCTTCCTTTTGCCCACTGTCTTCCCACACCTCCCAAACACGACCAGGTTTTCCCTCGAGAAAGTTCTTCAGTCCTCCGAAGGCCCTTTGGGCCACGTTAGCTTACGGAAAGATTCTTGAATGGGGCTAGACTTCACGGGTGTGGGTAGAAAGAATTCAAAGTGGTCGAAGTGGTTGTGGCTAACATGTGTGTGCCTGCACCCTCTAGGTGACACATCGGGACAAGAGGAAGAGGAAGACGCGGAGGCCCCTGACGAGGAGGTACCGTCTCCCTTTGCTGTTTCTCGTCTCCTTTTACCACCTAGCCGTCGAGGGTGGTTAATACGTAAGCGGATGGACGCGTCGCCCCCGCGTCCTGACGGTTTGCACTTTCCCGTCACCACTCTTGCCTGATATCTTCTAATCCACAACTGCTAAAGTCGTTCTGGGCTTTCGGTCCCGCGAGCGCACGGCACACTTGTGTGAGTTTTCCACGCTCGCCTACGGGAAGCGGTGTCCGTGTCTGAATTCCTTGCCTCCAGTGCTTTTCCCCGGTAGGTTAGGCCAAGTGACTGAGTGTAGGCGGTTCCCTGGGCGAGCTCGGTGAGGTTTAAGATGTCTCCCGTTTTGTCTTGTGTCTTCGGCACTCCTCGTCTTGGATGAGTCGACTGTTGTCCCTTACCGAAGCTTGCCAGTGGGGCCTTCCCGTTCCCTTCCCGCTGGGTGGTGGTCAGGATTTCCGTGTGACTTCTCGTGCCGTTTCGCACCTCGTCCTGCGGCCCAAGCTGCCCTTCCTGGCATCCCTCACCCTGCCCCCTCTGCGGCTCGGCCTGTCTTTGAAGACGCGGCCTGGACTTCCCAGCGGAAGTTCCCCGAGCCGGGACCCGCCCCAAACTCTTCTCTCCTTTGTGCCCTGCCTGTGCGTCCCCTTCGGCTGTAGAGCTGCTGAGTGGTCCTTTCGTGTGCTGACTGGTGTTCACGGGTCCCTGCCTCTGGTAGCAGTACCGGGCCAGGGTCTGTCCTTCGTGTGTATTCCCAGCTTTTGCCGGGATAGCGCCTGTGACTTGGTAGACGCCGTAGATAGCTGCTGCCTCGCTGACCGATAGACTGAATGGCCCCGTGCACGAGTAGGATGGTTCCTCAAGGTGGGCTTTGGGGTTCTTCCGTTTTGTTGTTACAGGAAGGGGTGCCCGAGCCGGAAACCGAACGGGAAGACACCCGTCCTGAGACGAACGTCGCTGGCGAGGGGGCTCCGCAGGAGCCAACCGCGGACGAGACATTGACGTCTGCTGCGAGCACAGCAGACCAGCCTGCCATGCCCGGTAAGTCGGCGAACATCCCTGGAGGTTGAGTTTCCTTCCGTCTGTGCTTAAGCGCCACGGTGGGGCCAGGGAAGGGGGTAGCTGGTGGGTAGATGGATGGCATGCTTCGGACGCAGGAGTCCCTGGGCTCCATCGCCAGGACCTCCGTCGAAAGAAAGAAGCTACGTGCCAACCTGAAGTACCCCGAGACTGTAGGTCCAGACGCCACCTGCACTACTGCTTGCCTTCCTTTTGCCCACTGTCTTCCCACACCTCCCAAACACGACCAGGTTTTCCCTCGAGAAAGTTCTTCAGTCCTCCGAAGGCCCTTTGGGCCACGTTAGCTTACGGAAAGATTCTTGAATGGGGCTAGACTTCACGGGTGTGGGTAGAAAGAATTCAAAGTGGTCGAAGTGGTTGTGGCTAACATGTGTGTGCCTGCACCCCCTAGGTGACACATCGGGACAAGAGGAAGAGGAAGACGCGGAGGCCCCTGACGAGGAGGTACCGTCTCCCTTTGCTGTTTCTCGTCTCCTTTTACCACCTAGCCGTCGAGGGTGGTTAATACGTAAGCGGATGGACGCGTCGCCCCCGCGTCCTGACGGTTTGCACTTTCCCGTCACCACTCTTGCCTGATATCTTCTAATCCACAACTGCTAAAGTCGTTCTGGGCTTTCGGTCCCGCGAGCGCACGGCACACTTGTGTGAGTTTTCCACGCTCGCCTACGGGAAGCGGTGTCCGTGTCTGAATTCCTTGCCTCCAGTGCTTTTCCCCGGTAGGTTAGGCCAAGTGACTGAGTGTAGGCGGTTCCCTGGGCGAGCTCGGTGAGGTTTAAGATGTCTCCCGTTTTGTCTTGTGTCTTCGGCACTCCTCGTCTTGGATGAGTCGACTGTTGTCCCTTACCGAAGCTTGCCAGTGGGGCCTTCCCGTTCCCTTCCCGCTGGGTGGTGGTCAGGATTTCCGTGTGACTTCTCGTGCCGTTTCCCACCTCGTCCTGCGGCCCAAGCTGCCCTTCCTGGCATCCCTCACCCTGCCCCCTCTGCGGCTCGGCCTGTCTTTGAAGACGCGGCCTGGACTTCCCAGCGGAAGTTCCCCGAGCCGGGACCCGCCCCAAACTCTTCTCTCCTTTGTGCCCTGCCTGTGCGTCCCCTTCGGCTGTAGAGCTGCTGAGTGGTCCTTTCGTGTGCTGACTGGTGTTCACGGGTCCCTGCCTCTGGTAGCAGTACCGGGCCAGGGTCTGTCCTTCGTGTGTATTCCCAGCTTTTGCCGGGATAGCGCCTGTGACTTGGTAGACGCCGTAGATAGCTGCTGCCTCGCTGACCGATAGACTGAATGGCCCCGTGCACGAGTAGGATGGTTCCTCAAGGTGGGCTTTGGGGTTCTTCCGTTTTGTTGTTACAGGAAGGGGTGCCCGAGCCGGAAACCGAACGGGAAGACACCCGTCCTGAGACGAACGTCGCTGGCGAGGGGGCTCCGCAGGAGCCAACCGCGGACGAGACATTGACGTCTGCTGCGAGCACAGCAGACCAGCCTGCCATGCCCGGTAAGTCGGCGAACATCCCTGGAGGTTGAGTTTCCTTCCGTCTGTGCTTAAGCGCCACGGTGGGGCCAGGGAAGGGGGTAGCTGGTGGGTAGATGGATGGCATGCTTCGGACGCAGGAGTCCCTGGGCTCCATCGCCAGGACCTCCGTCGAAAGAAAGAAGCTACGTGCCAACCTGAAGTACCCCGAGACTGTAGGTCCAGACGCCACCTGCACTACTGCTTGCCTTCCTTTTGCCCACTGTCTTCCCACACCTCCCAAACACGACCAGGTTTTCCCTCGAGAAAGTTCTTCAGTCCTCCGAAGGCCCTTTGGGCCACGTTAGCTTACGGAAAGATTCTTGAATGGGGCTAGACTTCACGGGTGTGGGTAGAAAGAATTCAAAGTGGTCGAAGTGGTTGTGGCTAACATGTGTGTGCCTGCACCCTCTAGGTGACACATCGGGACAAGAGGAAGAGGAAGACGCGGAGGCCCCTGACGAGGAGGTACCGTCTCCCTTTGCTGTTTCTCGTCTCCTTTTACCACCTAGCCGTCGAGGGTGGTTAATACGTAAGCGGATGGACGCGTCGCCCCCGCGTCCTGACGGTTTGCACTTTCCCGTCACCACTCTTGCCTGATATCTTCTAATCCACAACTGCTAAAGTCGTTCTGGGCTTTCGGTCCCGCGAGCGCACGGCACACTTGTGTGAGTTTTCCACGCTCGCCTACGGGAAGCGGTGTCCGTGTCTGAATTCCTTGCCTCCAGTGCTTTTCCCCGGTAGGTTAGGCCAAGTGACTGAGTGTAGGCGGTTCCCTGGGCGAGCTCGGTGAGGTTTAAGATGTCTCCCGTTTTGTCTTGTGTCTTCGGCACTCCTCGTCTTGGATGAGTCGACTGTTGTCCCTTACCGAAGCTTGCCAGTGGGGCCTTCCCGTTCCCTTCCCGCTGGGTGGTGGTCAGGATTTCCGTGTGACTTCTCGTGCCGTTTCCCACCTCGTCCTGCGGCCCAAGCTGCCCTTCCTGGCATCCCTCACCCTGCCCCCTCTGCGGCTCGGCCTGTCTTTGAAGACGCGGCCTGGACTTCCCAGCGGAAGTTCCCCGAGCCGGGACCCGCCCCAAACTCTTCTCTCCTTTGTGCCCTGCCTGTGCGTCCCCTTCGGCTGTAGAGCTGCTGAGTGGTCCTTTCGTGTGCTGACTGGTGTTCACGGGTCCCTGCCTCTGGTAGCAGTACCGGGCCAGGGTCTGTCCTTCGTGTGTATTCCCAGCTTTTGCCGGGATAGCGCCTGTGACTTGGTAGACGCCGTAGATAGCTGCTGCCTCGCTGACCGATAGACTGAATGGCCCCGTGCACGAGTAGGATGGTTCCTCAAGGTGGGCTTTGGGGTTCTTCCGTTTTGTTGTTACAGGAAGGGGTGCCCGAGCCGGAAACCGAACGGGAAGACACCCGTCCTGAGACGAACGTCGCTGGCGAGGGGGCTCCGCAGGAGCCAACCGCGGACGAGACATTGACGTCTGCTGCGAGCACAGCAGACCAGCCTGCCATGCCCGGTAAGTCGGCGAACATCCCTGGAGGTTGAGTTTCCTTCCGTCTGTGCTTAAGCGCCACGGTGGGGCCAGGGAAGGGGGTAGCTGGTGGGTAGATGGATGGCATGCTTCGGACGCAGGAGTCCCTGGGCTCCATCGCCAGGACCTCCGTCGAAAGAAAGAAGCTACGTGCCAACCTGAAGTACCCCGAGACTGTAGGTCCAGACGCCACCTGCACTACTGCTTGCCTTCCTTTTGCCCACTGTCTTCCCACACCTCCCAAACACGACCAGGTTTTCCCTCGAGAAAGTTCTTCAGTCCTCCGAAGGCCCTTTGGGCCACGTTAGCTTACGGAAAGATTCTTGAATGGGGCTAGACTTCACGGGTGTGGGTAGAAAGAATTCAAAGTGGTCGAAGTGGTTGTGGCTAACATGTGTGTGCCTGCACCCTCTAGGTGACACATCGGGACAAGAGGAAGAGGAAGACGCGGAGGCCCCTGACGAGGAGGTACCGTCTCCCTTTGCTGTTTCTCGTCTCCTTTTACCACCTAGCCGTCGAGGGTGGTTAATACGTAAGCGGATGGACGCGTCGCCCCCGCGTCCTGACGGTTTGCACTTTCCCGTCACCACTCTTGCCTGATATCTTCTAATCCACAACTGCTAAAGTCGTTCTGGGCTTTCGGTCCCGCGAGCGCACGGCACACTTGTGTGAGTTTTCCACGCTCGCCTACGGGAAGCGGTGTCCGTGTCTGAATTCCTTGCCTCCAGTGCTTTTCCCCGGTAGGTTAGGCCAAGTGACTGAGTGTAGGCGGTTCCCTGGGCGAGCTCGGTGAGGTTTAAGATGTCTCCCGTTTTGTCTTGTGTCTTCGGCACTCCTCGTCTTGGATGAGTCGACTGTTGTCCCTTACCGAAGCTTGCCAGTGGGGCCTTCCCGTTCCCTTCCCGCTGGGTGGTGGTCAGGATTTCCGTGTGACTTCTCGTGCCGTTTCCCACCTCGTCCTGCGGCCCAAGCTGCCCTTCCTGGCATCCCTCACCCTGCCCCCTCTGCGGCTCGGCCTGTCTTTGAAGACGCGGCCTGGACTTCCCAGCGGAAGTTCCCCGAGCCGGGACCCGCCCCAAACTCTTCTCTCCTTTGTGCCCTGCCTGTGCGTCCCCTTCGGCTGTAGAGCTGCTGAGTGGTCCTTTCGTGTGCTGACTGGTGTTCACGGGTCCCTGCCTCTGGTAGCAGTACCGGGCCAGGGTCTGTCCTTCGTGTGTATTCCCAGCTTTTGCCGGGATAGCGCCTGTGACTTGGTAGACGCCGTAGATAGCTGCTGCCTCGCTGACCGATAGACTGAATGGCCCCGTGCACGAGTAGGATGGTTCCTCAAGGTGGGCTTTGGGGTTCTTCCGTTTTGTTGTTACAGGAAGGGGTGCCCGAGCCGGAAACCGAACGGGAAGACACCCGTCCTGAGACGAACGTCGCTGGCGAGGGGGCTCCGCAGGAGCCAACCGCGGACGAGACATTGACGTCTGCTGCGAGCACAGCAGACCAGCCTGCCATGCCCGGTAAGTCGGCGAACATCCCTGGAGGTTGAGTTTCCTTCCGTCTGTGCTTAAGCGCCACGGTGGGGCCAGGGAAGGGGGTAGCTGGTGGGTAGATGGATGGCATGCTTCGGACGCAGGAGTCCCTGGGCTCCATCGCCAGGACCTCCGTCGAAAGAAAGAAGCTACGTGCCAACCTGAAGTACCCCGAGACTGTAGGTCCAGACGCCACCTGCACTACTGCTTGCCTTCCTTTTGCCCACTGTCTTCCCACACCTCCCAAACACGACCAGGTTTTCCCTCGAGAAAGTTCTTCAGTCCTCCGAAGGCCCTTTGGGCCACGTTAGCTTACGGAAAGATTCTTGAATGGGGCTAGACTTCACGGGTGTGGGTAGAAAGAATTCAAAGTGGTCGAAGTGGTTGTGGCTAACATGTGTGTGCCTGCACCCCCTAGGTGACACATCGGGACAAGAGGAAGAGGAAGACGCGGAGGCCCCTGACGAGGAGGTACCGTCTCCCTTTGCTGTTTCTCGTCTCCTTTTACCACCTAGCCGTCGAGGGTGGTTAATACGTAAGCGGATGGACGCGTCGCCCCCGCGTCCTGACGGTTTGCACTTTCCCGTCACCACTCTTGCCTGATATCTTCTAATCCACAACTGCTAAAGTCGTTCTGGGCTTTCGGTCCCGCGAGCGCACGGCACACTTGTGTGAGTTTTCCACGCTCGCCTACGGGAAGCGGTGTCCGTGTCTGAATTCCTTGCCTCCAGTGCTTTTCCCCGGTAGGTTAGGCCAAGTGACTGAGTGTAGGCGGTTCCCTGGGCGAGCTCGGTGAGGTTTAAGATGTCTCCCGTTTTGTCTTGTGTCTTCGGCACTCCTCGTCTTGGATGAGTCGACTGTTGTCCCTTACCGAAGCTTGCCAGTGGGGCCTTCCCGTTCCCTTCCCGCTGGGTGGTGGTCAGGATTTCCGTGTGACTTCTCGTGCCGTTTCCCACCTCGTCCTGCGGCCCAAGCTGCCCTTCCTGGCATCCCTCACCCTGCCCCCTCTGCGGCTCGGCCTGTCTTTGAAGACGCGGCCTGGACTTCCCAGCGGAAGTTCCCCGAGCCGGGACCCGCCCCAAACTCTTCTCTCCTTTGTGCCCTGCCTGTGCGTCCCCTTCGGCTGTAGAGCTGCTGAGTGGTCCTTTCGTGTGCTGACTGGTGTTCACGGGTCCCTGCCTCTGGTAGCAGTACCGGGCCAGGGTCTGTCCTTCGTGTGTATTCCCAGCTTTTGCCGGGATAGCGCCTGTGACTTGGTAGACGCCGTAGATAGCTGCTGCCTCGCTGACCGATAGACTGAATGGCCCCGTGCACGAGTAGGATGGTTCCTCAAGGTGGGCTTTGGGGTTCTTCCGTTTTGTTGTTACAGGAAGGGGTGCCCGAGCCGGAAACCGAACGGGAAGACACCCGTCCTGAGACGAACGTCGCTGGCGAGGGGGCTCCGCAGGAGCCAACCGCGGACGAGACATTGACGTCTGCTGCGAGCACAGCAGACCAGCCTGCCATGCCCGGTAAGTCGGCGAACATCCCTGGAGGTTGAGTTTCCTTCCGTCTGTGCTTAAGCGCCACGGTGGGGCCAGGGAAGGGGGTAGCTGGTGGGTAGATGGATGGCATGCTTCGGACGCAGGAGTCCCTGGGCTCCATCGCCAGGACCTCCGTCGAAAGAAAGAAGCTACGTGCCAACCTGAAGTACCCCGAGACTGTAGGTCCAGACGCCACCTGCACTACTGCTTGCCTTCCTTTTGCCCACTGTCTTCCCACACCTCCCAAACACGACCAGGTTTTCCCTCGAGAAAGTTCTTCAGTCCTCCGAAGGCCCTTTGGGCCACGTTAGCTTACGGAAAGATTCTTGAATGGGGCTAGACTTCACGGGTGTGGGTAGAAAGAATTCAAAGTGGTCGAAGTGGTTGTGGCTAACATGTGTGTGCCTGCACCCTCTAGGTGACACATCGGGACAAGAGGAAGAGGAAGACGCGGAGGCCCCTGACGAGGAGGTACCGTCTCCCTTTGCTGTTTCTCGTCTCCTTTTACCACCTAGCCGTCGAGGGTGGTTAATACGTAAGCGGATGGACGCGTCGCCCCCGCGTCCTGACGGTTTGCACTTTCCCGTCACCACTCTTGCCTGATATCTTCTAATCCACAACTGCTAAAGTCGTTCTGGGCTTTCGGTCCCGCGAGCGCACGGCACACTTGTGTGAGTTTTCCACGCTCGCCTACGGGAAGCGGTGTCCGTGTCTGAATTCCTTGCCTCCAGTGCTTTTCCCCGGTAGGTTAGGCCAAGTGACTGAGTGTAGGCGGTTCCCTGGGCGAGCTCGGTGAGGTTTAAGATGTCTCCCGTTTTGTCTTGTGTCTTCGGCACTCCTCGTCTTGGATGAGTCGACTGTTGTCCCTTACCGAAGCTTGCCAGTGGGGCCTTCCCGTTCCCTTCCCGCTGGGTGGTGGTCAGGATTTCCGTGTGACTTCTCGTGCCGTTTCCCACCTCGTCCTGCGGCCCAAGCTGCCCTTCCTGGCATCCCTCACCCTGCCCCCTCTGCGGCTCGGCCTGTCTTTGAAGACGCGGCCTGGACTTCCCAGCGGAAGTTCCCCGAGCCGGGACCCGCCCCAAACTCTTCTCTCCTTTGTGCCCTGCCTGTGCGTCCCCTTCGGCTGTAGAGCTGCTGAGTGGTCCTTTCGTGTGCTGACTGGTGTTCACGGGTCCCTGCCTCTGGTAGCAGTACCGGGCCAGGGTCTGTCCTTCGTGTGTATTCCCAGCTTTTGCCGGGATAGCGCCTGTGACTTGGTAGACGCCGTAGATAGCTGCTGCCTCGCTGACCGATAGACTGAATGGCCCCGTGCACGAGTAGGATGGTTCCTCAAGGTGGGCTTTGGGGTTCTTCCGTTTTGTTGTTACAGGAAGGGGTGCCCGAGCCGGAAACCGAACGGGAAGACACCCGTCCTGAGACGAACGTCGCTGGCGAGGGGGCTCCGCAGGAGCCAACCGCGGACGAGACATTGACGTCTGCTGCGAGCACAGCAGACCAGCCTGCCATGCCCGGTAAGTCGGCGAACATCCCTGGAGGTTGAGTTTCCTTCCGTCTGTGCTTAAGCGCCACGGTGGGGCCAGGGAAGGGGGTAGCTGGTGGGTAGATGGATGGCATGCTTCGGACGCAGGAGTCCCTGGGCTCCATCGCCAGGACCTCCGTCGAAAGAAAGAAGCTACGTGCCAACCTGAAGTACCCCGAGACTGTAGGTCCAGACGCCACCTGCACTACTGCTTGCCTTCCTTTTGCCCACTGTCTTCCCACACCTCCCAAACACGACCAGGTTTTCCCTCGAGAAAGTTCTTCAGTCCTCCGAAGGCCCTTTGGGCCACGTTAGCTTACGGAAAGATTCTTGAATGGGGCTAGACTTCACGGGTGTGGGTAGAAAGAATTCAAAGTGGTCGAAGTGGTTGTGGCTAACATGTGTGTGCCTGCACCCCCTAGGTGACACATCGGGACAAGAGGAAGAGGAAGACGCGGAGGCCCCTGACGAGGAGGTACCGTCTCCCTTTGCTGTTTCTCGTCTCCTTTTACCACCTAGCCGTCGAGGGTGGTTAATACGTAAGCGGATGGACGCGTCGCCCCCGCGTCCTGACGGTTTGCACTTTCCCGTCACCACTCTTGCCTGATATCTTCTAATCCACAACTGCTAAAGTCGTTCTGGGCTTTCGGTCCCGCGAGCGCACGGCACACTTGTGTGAGTTTTCCACGCTCGCCTACGGGAAGCGGTGTCCGTGTCTGAATTCCTTGCCTCCAGTGCTTTTCCCCGGTAGGTTAGGCCAAGTGACTGAGTGTAGGCGGTTCCCTGGGCGAGCTCGGTGAGGTTTAAGATGTCTCCCGTTTTGTCTTGTGTCTTCGGCACTCCTCGTCTTGGATGAGTCGACTGTTGTCCCTTACCGAAGCTTGCCAGTGGGGCCTTCCCGTTCCCTTCCCGCTGGGTGGTGGTCAGGATTTCCGTGTGACTTCTCGTGCCGTTTCCCACCTCGTCCTGCGGCCCAAGCTGCCCTTCCTGGCATCCCTCACCCTGCCCCCTCTGCGGCTCGGCCTGTCTTTGAAGACGCGGCCTGGACTTCCCAGCGGAAGTTCCCCGAGCCGGGACCCGCCCCAAACTCTTCTCTCCTTTGTGCCCTGCCTGTGCGTCCCCTTCGGCTGTAGAGCTGCTGAGTGGTCCTTTCGTGTGCTGACTGGTGTTCACGGGTCCCTGCCTCTGGTAGCAGTACCGGGCCAGGGTCTGTCCTTCGTGTGTATTCCCAGCTTTTGCCGGGATAGCGCCTGTGACTTGGTAGACGCCGTAGATAGCTGCTGCCTCGCTGACCGATAGACTGAATGGCCCCGTGCACGAGTAGGATGGTTCCTCAAGGTGGGCTTTGGGGTTCTTCCGTTTTGTTGTTACAGGAAGGGGTGCCCGAGCCGGAAACCGAACGGGAAGACACCCGTCCTGAGACGAACGTCGCTGGCGAGGGGGCTCCGCAGGAGCCAACCGCGGACGAGACATTGACGTCTGCTGCGAGCACAGCAGACCAGCCTGCCATGCCCGGTAAGTCGGCGAACATCCCTGGAGGTTGAGTTTCCTTCCGTCTGTGCTTAAGCGCCACGGTGGGGCCAGGGAAGGGGGTAGCTGGTGGGTAGATGGATGGCATGCTTCGGACGCAGGAGTCCCTGGGCTCCATCGCCAGGACCTCCGTCGAAAGAAAGAAGCTACGTGCCAACCTGAAGTACCCCGAGACTGTAGGTCCAGACGCCACCTGCACTACTGCTTGCCTTCCTTTTGCCCACTGTCTTCCCACACCTCCCAAACACGACCAGGTTTTCCCTCGAGAAAGTTCTTCAGTCCTCCGAAGGCCCTTTGGGCCACGTTAGCTTACGGAAAGATTCTTGAATGGGGCTAGACTTCACGGGTGTGGGTAGAAAGAATTCAAAGTGGTCGAAGTGGTTGTGGCTAACATGTGTGTGCCTGCACCCTCTAGGTGACACATCGGGACAAGAGGAAGAGGAAGACGCGGAGGCCCCTGACGAGGAGGTACCGTCTCCCTTTGCTGTTTCTCGTCTCCTTTTACCACCTAGCCGTCGAGGGTGGTTAATACGTAAGCGGATGGACGCGTCGCCCCCGCGTCCTGACGGTTTGCACTTTCCCGTCACCACTCTTGCCTGATATCTTCTAATCCACAACTGCTAAAGTCGTTCTGGGCTTTCGGTCCCGCGAGCGCACGGCACACTTGTGTGAGTTTTCCACGCTCGCCTACGGGAAGCGGTGTCCGTGTCTGAATTCCTTGCCTCCAGTGCTTTTCCCCGGTAGGTTAGGCCAAGTGACTGAGTGTAGGCGGTTCCCTGGGCGAGCTCGGTGAGGTTTAAGATGTCTCCCGTTTTGTCTTGTGTCTTCGGCACTCCTCGTCTTGGATGAGTCGACTGTTGTCCCTTACCGAAGCTTGCCAGTGGGGCCTTCCCGTTCCCTTCCCGCTGGGTGGTGGTCAGGATTTCCGTGTGACTTCTCGTGCCGTTTCCCACCTCGTCCTGCGGCCCAAGCTGCCCTTCCTGGCATCCCTCACCCTGCCCCCTCTGCGGCTCGGCCTGTCTTTGAAGACGCGGCCTGGACTTCCCAGCGGAAGTTCCCCGAGCCGGGACCCGCCCCAAACTCTTCTCTCCTTTGTGCCCTGCCTGTGCGTCCCCTTCGGCTGTAGAGCTGCTGAGTGGTCCTTTCGTGTGCTGACTGGTGTTCACGGGTCCCTGCCTCTGGTAGCAGTACCGGGCCAGGGTCTGTCCTTCGTGTGTATTCCCAGCTTTTGCCGGGATAGCGCCTGTGACTTGGTAGACGCCGTAGATAGCTGCTGCCTCGCTGACCGATAGACTGAATGGCCCCGTGCACGAGTAGGATGGTTCCTCAAGGTGGGCTTTGGGGTTCTTCCGTTTTGTTGTTACAGGAAGGGGTGCCCGAGCCGGAAACCGAACGGGAAGACACCCGTCCTGAGACGAACGTCGCTGGCGAGGGGGCTCCGCAGGAGCCAACCGCGGACGAGACATTGACGTCTGCTGCGAGCACAGCAGACCAGCCTGCCATGCCCGGTAAGTCGGCGAACATCCCTGGAGGTTGAGTTTCCTTCCGTCTGTGCTTAAGCGCCACGGTGGGGCCAGGGAAGGGGGTAGCTGGTGGGTAGATGGATGGCATGCTTCGGACGCAGGAGTCCCTGGGCTCCATCGCCAGGACCTCCGTCGAAAGAAAGAAGCTACGTGCCAACCTGAAGTACCCCGAGACTGTAGGTCCAGACGCCACCTGCACTACTGCTTGCCTTCCTTTTGCCCACTGTCTTCCCACACCTCCCAAACACGACCAGGTTTTCCCTCGAGAAAGTTCTTCAGTCCTCCGAAGGCCCTTTGGGCCACGTTAGCTTACGGAAAGATTCTTGAATGGGGCTAGACTTCACGGGTGTGGGTAGAAAGAATTCAAAGTGGTCGAAGTGGTTGTGGCTAACATGTGTGTGCCTGCACCCTCTAGGTGACACATCGGGACAAGAGGAAGAGGAAGACGCGGAGGCCCCTGACGAGGAGGTACCGTCTCCCTTTGCTGTTTCTCGTCTCCTTTTACCACCTAGCCGTCGAGGGTGGTTAATACGTAAGCGGATGGACGCGTCGCCCCCGCGTCCTGACGGTTTGCACTTTCCCGTCACCACTCTTGCCTGATATCTTCTAATCCACAACTGCTAAAGTCGTTCTGGGCTTTCGGTCCCGCGAGCGCACGGCACACTTGTGTGAGTTTTCCACGCTCGCCTACGGGAAGCGGTGTCCGTGTCTGAATTCCTTGCCTCCAGTGCTTTTCCCCGGTAGGTTAGGCCAAGTGACTGAGTGTAGGCGGTTCCCTGGGCGAGCTCGGTGAGGTTTAAGATGTCTCCCGTTTTGTCTTGTGTCTTCGGCACTCCTCGTCTTGGATGAGTCGACTGTTGTCCCTTACCGAAGCTTGCCAGTGGGGCCTTCCCGTTCCCTTCCCGCTGGGTGGTGGTCAGGATTTCCGTGTGACTTCTCGTGCCGTTTCCCACCTCGTCCTGCGGCCCAAGCTGCCCTTCCTGGCATCCCTCACCCTGCCCCCTCTGCGGCTCGGCCTGTCTTTGAAGACGCGGCCTGGACTTCCCAGCGGAAGTTCCCCGAGCCGGGACCCGCCCCAAACTCTTCTCTCCTTTGTGCCCTGCCTGTGCGTCCCCTTCGGCTGTAGAGCTGCTGAGTGGTCCTTTCGTGTGCTGACTGGTGTTCACGGGTCCCTGCCTCTGGTAGCAGTACCGGGCCAGGGTCTGTCCTTCGTGTGTATTCCCAGCTTTTGCCGGGATAGCGCCTGTGACTTGGTAGACGCCGTAGATAGCTGCTGCCTCGCTGACCGATAGACTGAATGGCCCCGTGCACGAGTAGGATGGTTCCTCAAGGTGGGCTTTGGGGTTCTTCCGTTTTGTTGTTACAGGAAGGGGTGCCCGAGCCGGAAACCGAACGGGAAGACACCCGTCCTGAGACGAACGTCGCTGGCGAGGGGGCTCCGCAGGAGCCAACCGCGGACGAGACATTGACGTCTGCTGCGAGCACAGCAGACCAGCCTGCCATGCCCGGTAAGTCGGCGAACATCCCTGGAGGTTGAGTTTCCTTCCGTCTGTGCTTAAGCGCCACGGTGGGGCCAGGGAAGGGGGTAGCTGGTGGGTAGATGGATGGCATGCTTCGGACGCAGGAGTCCCTGGGCTCCATCGCCAGGACCTCCGTCGAAAGAAAGAAGCTACGTGCCAACCTGAAGTACCCCGAGACTGTAGGTCCAGACGCCACCTGCACTACTGCTTGCCTTCCTTTTGCCCACTGTCTTCCCACACCTCCCAAACACGACCAGGTTTTCCCTCGAGAAAGTTCTTCAGTCCTCCGAAGGCCCTTTGGGCCACGTTAGCTTACGGAAAGATTCTTGAATGGGGCTAGACTTCACGGGTGTGGGTAGAAAGAATTCAAAGTGGTCGAAGTGGTTGTGGCTAACATGTGTGTGCCTGCACCCCCTAGGTGACACATCGGGACAAGAGGAAGAGGAAGACGCGGAGGCCCCTGACGAGGAGGTACCGTCTCCCTTTGCTGTTTCTCGTCTCCTTTTACCACCTAGCCGTCGAGGGTGGTTAATACGTAAGCGGATGGACGCGTCGCCCCCGCGTCCTGACGGTTTGCACTTTCCCGTCACCACTCTTGCCTGATATCTTCTAATCCACAACTGCTAAAGTCGTTCTGGGCTTTCGGTCCCGCGAGCGCACGGCACACTTGTGTGAGTTTTCCACGCTCGCCTACGGGAAGCGGTGTCCGTGTCTGAATTCCTTGCCTCCAGTGCTTTTCCCCGGTAGGTTAGGCCAAGTGACTGAGTGTAGGCGGTTCCCTGGGCGAGCTCGGTGAGGTTTAAGATGTCTCCCGTTTTGTCTTGTGTCTTCGGCACTCCTCGTCTTGGATGAGTCGACTGTTGTCCCTTACCGAAGCTTGCCAGTGGGGCCTTCCCGTTCCCTTCCCGCTGGGTGGTGGTCAGGATTTCCGTGTGACTTCTCGTGCCGTTTCCCACCTCGTCCTGCGGCCCAAGCTGCCCTTCCTGGCATCCCTCACCCTGCCCCCTCTGCGGCTCGGCCTGTCTTTGAAGACGCGGCCTGGACTTCCCAGCGGAAGTTCCCCGAGCCGGGACCCGCCCCAAACTCTTCTCTCCTTTGTGCCCTGCCTGTGCGTCCCCTTCGGCTGTAGAGCTGCTGAGTGGTCCTTTCGTGTGCTGACTGGTGTTCACGGGTCCCTGCCTCTGGTAGCAGTACCGGGCCAGGGTCTGTCCTTCGTGTGTATTCCCAGCTTTTGCCGGGATAGCGCCTGTGACTTGGTAGACGCCGTAGATAGCTGCTGCCTCGCTGACCGATAGACTGAATGGCCCCGTGCACGAGTAGGATGGTTCCTCAAGGTGGGCTTTGGGGTTCTTCCGTTTTGTTGTTACAGGAAGGGGTGCCCGAGCCGGAAACCGAACGGGAAGACACCCGTCCTGAGACGAACGTCGCTGGCGAGGGGGCTCCGCAGGAGCCAACCGCGGACGAGACATTGACGTCTGCTGCGAGCACAGCAGACCAGCCTGCCATGCCCGGTAAGTCGGCGAACATCCCTGGAGGTTGAGTTTCCTTCCGTCTGTGCTTAAGCGCCACGGTGGGGCCAGGGAAGGGGGTAGCTGGTGGGTAGATGGATGGCATGCTTCGGACGCAGGAGTCCCTGGGCTCCATCGCCAGGACCTCCGTCGAAAGAAAGAAGCTACGTGCCAACCTGAAGTACCCCGAGACTGTAGGTCCAGACGCCACCTGCACTACTGCTTGCCTTCCTTTTGCCCACTGTCTTCCCACACCTCCCAAACACGACCAGGTTTTCCCTCGAGAAAGTTCTTCAGTCCTCCGAAGGCCCTTTGGGCCACGTTAGCTTACGGAAAGATTCTTGAATGGGGCTAGACTTCACGGGTGTGGGTAGAAAGAATTCAAAGTGGTCGAAGTGGTTGTGGCTAACATGTGTGTGCCTGCACCCTCTAGGTGACACATCGGGACAAGAGGAAGAGGAAGACGCGGAGGCCCCTGACGAGGAGGTACCGTCTCCCTTTGCTGTTTCTCGTCTCCTTTTACCACCTAGCCGTCGAGGGTGGTTAATACGTAAGCGGATGGACGCGTCGCCCCCGCGTCCTGACGGTTTGCACTTTCCCGTCACCACTCTTGCCTGATATCTTCTAATCCACAACTGCTAAAGTCGTTCTGGGCTTTCGGTCCCGCGAGCGCACGGCACACTTGTGTGAGTTTTCCACGCTCGCCTACGGGAAGCGGTGTCCGTGTCTGAATTCCTTGCCTCCAGTGCTTTTCCCCGGTAGGTTAGGCCAAGTGACTGAGTGTAGGCGGTTCCCTGGGCGAGCTCGGTGAGGTTTAAGATGTCTCCCGTTTTGTCTTGTGTCTTCGGCACTCCTCGTCTTGGATGAGTCGACTGTTGTCCCTTACCGAAGCTTGCCAGTGGGGCCTTCCCGTTCCCTTCCCGCTGGGTGGTGGTCAGGATTTCCGTGTGACTTCTCGTGCCGTTTCCCACCTCGTCCTGCGGCCCAAGCTGCCCTTCCTGGCATCCCTCACCCTGCCCCCTCTGCGGCTCGGCCTGTCTTTGAAGACGCGGCCTGGACTTCCCAGCGGAAGTTCCCCGAGCCGGGACCCGCCCCAAACTCTTCTCTCCTTTGTGCCCTGCCTGTGCGTCCCCTTCGGCTGTAGAGCTGCTGAGTGGTCCTTTCGTGTGCTGACTGGTGTTCACGGGTCCCTGCCTCTGGTAGCAGTACCGGGCCAGGGTCTGTCCTTCGTGTGTATTCCCAGCTTTTGCCGGGATAGCGCCTGTGACTTGGTAGACGCCGTAGATAGCTGCTGCCTCGCTGACCGATAGACTGAATGGCCCCGTGCACGAGTAGGATGGTTCCTCAAGGTGGGCTTTGGGGTTCTTCCGTTTTGTTGTTACAGGAAGGGGTGCCCGAGCCGGAAACCGAACGGGAAGACACCCGTCCTGAGACGAACGTCGCTGGCGAGGGGGCTCCGCAGGAGCCAACCGCGGACGAGACATTGACGTCTGCTGCGAGCACAGCAGACCAGCCTGCCATGCCCGGTAAGTCGGCGAACATCCCTGGAGGTTGAGTTTCCTTCCGTCTGTGCTTAAGCGCCACGGTGGGGCCAGGGAAGGGGGTAGCTGGTGGGTAGATGGATGGCATGCTTCGGACGCAGGAGTCCCTGGGCTCCATCGCCAGGACCTCCGTCGAAAGAAAGAAGCTACGTGCCAACCTGAAGTACCCCGAGACTGTAGGTCCAGACGCCACCTGCACTACTGCTTGCCTTCCTTTTGCCCACTGTCTTCCCACACCTCCCAAACATGACCAGGTTTTCCCTCGAGAAAGTTCTTCAGTCCTCCGAAGGCCCTTTGGGCCACGTTAGCTTACGGAAAGATTCTTGAATGGGGCTAGACTTCACGGGTGTGGGTAGAAAGAATTCAAAGTGGTCGAAGTGGTTGTGGCTAACATGTGTGTGCCTGCACCCCCTAGGTGACACATCGGGACAAGAGGAAGAGGAAGACGCGGAGGCCCCTGACGAGGAGGTACCGTCTCCCTTTGCTGTTTCTCGTCTCCTTTTACCACCTAGCCGTCGAGGGTGGTTAATACGTAAGCGGATGGACGCGTCGCCCCCGCGTCCTGACGGTTTGCACTTTCCCGTCACCACTCTTGCCTGATATCTTCTAATCCACAACTGCTAAAGTCGTTCTGGGCTTTCGGTCCCGCGAGCGCACGGCACACTTGTGTGAGTTTTCCACGCTCGCCTACGGGAAGCGGTGTCCGTGTCTGAATTCCTTGCCTCCAGTGCTTTTCCCCGGTAGGTTAGGCCAAGTGACTGAGTGTAGGCGGTTCCCTGGGCGAGCTCGGTGAGGTTTAAGATGTCTCCCGTTTTGTCTTGTGTCTTCGGCACTCCTCGTCTTGGATGAGTCGACTGTTGTCCCTTACCGAAGCTTGCCAGTGGGGCCTTCCCGTTCCCTTCCCGCTGGGTGGTGGTCAGGATTTCCGTGTGACTTCTCGTGCCGTTTCCCACCTCGTCCTGCGGCCCAAGCTGCCCTTCCTGGCATCCCTCACCCTGCCCCCTCTGCGGCTCGGCCTGTCTTTGAAGACGCGGCCTGGACTTCCCAGCGGAAGTTCCCCGAGCCGGGACCCGCCCCAAACTCTTCTCTCCTTTGTGCCCTGCCTGTGCGTCCCCTTCGGCTGTAGAGCTGCTGAGTGGTCCTTTCGTGTGCTGACTGGTGTTCACGGGTCCCTGCCTCTGGTAGCAGTACCGGGCCAGGGTCTGTCCTTCGTGTGTATTCCCAGCTTTTGCCGGGATAGCGCCTGTGACTTGGTAGACGCCGTAGATAGCTGCTGCCTCGCTGACCGATAGACTGAATGGCCCCGTGCACGAGTAGGATGGTTCCTCAAGGTGGGCTTTGGGGTTCTTCCGTTTTGTTGTTACAGGAAGGGGTGCCCGAGCCGGAAACCGAACGGGAAGACACCCGTCCTGAGACGAACGTCGCTGGCGAGGGGGCTCCGCAGGAGCCAACCGCGGACGAGACATTGACGTCTGCTGCGAGCACAGCAGACCAGCCTGCCATGCCCGGTAAGTCGGCGAACATCCCTGGAGGTTGAGTTTCCTTCCGTCTGTGCTTAAGCGCCACGGTGGGGCCAGGGAAGGGGGTAGCTGGTGGGTAGATGGATGGCATGCTTCGGACGCAGGAGTCCCTGGGCTCCATCGCCAGGACCTCCGTCGAAAGAAAGAAGCTACGTGCCAACCTGAAGTACCCCGAGACTGTAGGTCCAGACGCCACCTGCACTACTGCTTGCCTTCCTTTTGCCCACTGTCTTCCCACACCTCCCAAACACGACCAGGTTTTCCCTCGAGAAAGTTCTTCAGTCCTCCGAAGGCCCTTTGGGCCACGTTAGCTTACGGAAAGATTCTTGAATGGGGCTAGACTTCACGGGTGTGGGTAGAAAGAATTCAAAGTGGTCGAAGTGGTTGTGGCTAACATGTGTGTGCCTGCACCCTCTAGGTGACACATCGGGACAAGAGGAAGAGGAAGACGCGGAGGCCCCTGACGAGGAGGTACCGTCTCCCTTTGCTGTTTCTCGTCTCCTTTTACCACCTAGCCGTCGAGGGTGGTTAATACGTAAGCGGATGGACGCGTCGCCCCCGCGTCCTGACGGTTTGCACTTTCCCGTCACCACTCTTGCCTGATATCTTCTAATCCACAACTGCTAAAGTCGTTCTGGGCTTTCGGTCCCGCGAGCGCACGGCACACTTGTGTGAGTTTTCCACGCTCGCCTACGGGAAGCGGTGTCCGTGTCTGAATTCCTTGCCTCCAGTGCTTTTCCCCGGTAGGTTAGGCCAAGTGACTGAGTGTAGGCGGTTCCCTGGGCGAGCTCGGTGAGGTTTAAGATGTCTCCCGTTTTGTCTTGTGTCTTCGGCACTCCTCGTCTTGGATGAGTCGACTGTTGTCCCTTACCGAAGCTTGCCAGTGGGGCCTTCCCGTTCCCTTCCCGCTGGGTGGTGGTCAGGATTTCCGTGTGACTTCTCGTGCCGTTTCCCACCTCGTCCTGCGGCCCAAGCTGCCCTTCCTGGCATCCCTCACCCTGCCCCCTCTGCGGCTCGGCCTGTCTTTGAAGACGCGGCCTGGACTTCCCAGCGGAAGTTCCCCGAGCCGGGACCCGCCCCAAACTCTTCTCTCCTTTGTGCCCTGCCTGTGCGTCCCCTTCGGCTGTAGAGCTGCTGAGTGGTCCTTTCGTGTGCTGACTGGTGTTCACGGGTCCCTGCCTCTGGTAGCAGTACCGGGCCAGGGTCTGTCCTTCGTGTGTATTCCCAGCTTTTGCCGGGATAGCGCCTGTGACTTGGTAGACGCCGTAGATAGCTGCTGCCTCGCTGACCGATAGACTGAATGGCCCCGTGCACGAGTAGGATGGTTCCTCAAGGTGGGCTTTGGGGTTCTTCCGTTTTGTTGTTACAGGAAGGGGTGCCCGAGCCGGAAACCGAACGGGAAGACACCCGTCCTGAGACGAACGTCGCTGGCGAGGGGGCTCCGCAGGAGCCAACCGCGGACGAGACATTGACGTCTGCTGCGAGCACAGCAGACCAGCCTGCCATGCCCGGTAAGTCGGCGAACATCCCTGGAGGTTGAGTTTCCTTCCGTCTGTGCTTAAGCGCCACGGTGGGGCCAGGGAAGGGGGTAGCTGGTGGGTAGATGGATGGCATGCTTCGGACGCAGGAGTCCCTGGGCTCCATCGCCAGGACCTCCGTCGAAAGAAAGAAGCTACGTGCCAACCTGAAGTACCCCGAGACTGTAGGTCCAGACGCCACCTGCACTACTGCTTGCCTTCCTTTTGCCCACTGTCTTCCCACACCTCCCAAACACGACCAGGTTTTCCCTCGAGAAAGTTCTTCAGTCCTCCGAAGGCCCTTTGGGCCACGTTAGCTTACGGAAAGATTCTTGAATGGGGCTAGACTTCACGGGTGTGGGTAGAAAGAATTCAAAGTGGTCGAAGTGGTTGTGGCTAACATGTGTGTGCCTGCACCCTCTAGGTGACACATCGGGACAAGAGGAAGAGGAAGACGCGGAGGCCCCTGACGAGGAGGTACCGTCTCCCTTTGCTGTTTCTCGTCTCCTTTTACCACCTAGCCGTCGAGGGTGGTTAATACGTAAGCGGATGGACGCGTCGCCCCCGCGTCCTGACGGTTTGCACTTTCCCGTCACCACTCTTGCCTGATATCTTCTAATCCACAACTGCTAAAGTCGTTCTGGGCTTTCGGTCCCGCGAGCGCACGGCACACTTGTGTGAGTTTTCCACGCTCGCCTACGGGAAGCGGTGTCCGTGTCTGAATTCCTTGCCTCCAGTGCTTTTCCCCGGTAGGTTAGGCCAAGTGACTGAGTGTAGGCGGTTCCCTGGGCGAGCTCGGTGAGGTTTAAGATGTCTCCCGTTTTGTCTTGTGTCTTCGGCACTCCTCGTCTTGGATGAGTCGACTGTTGTCCCTTACCGAAGCTTGCCAGTGGGGCCTTCCCGTTCCCTTCCCGCTGGGTGGTGGTCAGGATTTCCGTGTGACTTCTCGTGCCGTTTCCCACCTCGTCCTGCGGCCCAAGCTGCCCTTCCTGGCATCCCTCACCCTGCCCCCTCTGCGGCTCGGCCTGTCTTTGAAGACGCGGCCTGGACTTCCCAGCGGAAGTTCCCCGAGCCGGGACCCGCCCCAAACTCTTCTCTCCTTTGTGCCCTGCCTGTGCGTCCCCTTCGGCTGTAGAGCTGCTGAGTGGTCCTTTCGTGTGCTGACTGGTGTTCACGGGTCCCTGCCTCTGGTAGCAGTACCGGGCCAGGGTCTGTCCTTCGTGTGTATTCCCAGCTTTTGCCGGGATAGCGCCTGTGACTTGGTAGACGCCGTAGATAGCTGCTGCCTCGCTGACCGATAGACTGAATGGCCCCGTGCACGAGTAGGATGGTTCCTCAAGGTGGGCTTTGGGGTTCTTCCGTTTTGTTGTTACAGGAAGGGGTGCCCGAGCCGGAAACCGAACGGGAAGACACCCGTCCTGAGACGAACGTCGCTGGCGAGGGGGCTCCGCAGGAGCCAACCGCGGACGAGACATTGACGTCTGCTGCGAGCACAGCAGACCAGCCTGCCATGCCCGGTAAGTCGGCGAACATCCCTGGAGGTTGAGTTTCCTTCCGTCTGTGCTTAAGCGCCACGGTGGGGCCAGGGAAGGGGGTAGCTGGTGGGTAGATGGATGGCATGCTTCGGACGCAGGAGTCCCTGGGCTCCATCGCCAGGACCTCCGTCGAAAGAAAGAAGCTACGTGCCAACCTGAAGTACCCCGAGACTGTAGGTCCAGACGCCACCTGCACTACTGCTTGCCTTCCTTTTGCCCACTGTCTTCCCACACCTCCCAAACACGACCAGGTTTTCCCTCGAGAAAGTTCTTCAGTCCTCCGAAGGCCCTTTGGGCCACGTTAGCTTACGGAAAGATTCTTGAATGGGGCTAGACTTCACGGGTGTGGGTAGAAAGAATTCAAAGTGGTCGAAGTGGTTGTGGCTAACATGTGTGTGCCTGCACCCTCTAGGTGACACATCGGGACAAGAGGAAGAGGAAGACGCGGAGGCCCCTGACGAGGAGGTACCGTCTCCCTTTGCTGTTTCTCGTCTCCTTTTACCACCTAGCCGTCGAGGGTGGTTAATACGTAAGCGGATGGACGCGTCGCCCCCGCGTCCTGACGGTTTGCACTTTCCCGTCACCACTCTTGCCTGATATCTTCTAATCCACAACTGCTAAAGTCGTTCTGGGCTTTCGGTCCCGCGAGCGCACGGCACACTTGTGTGAGTTTTCCACGCTCGCCTACGGGAAGCGGTGTCCGTGTCTGAATTCCTTGCCTCCAGTGCTTTTCCCCGGTAGGTTAGGCCAAGTGACTGAGTGTAGGCGGTTCCCTGGGCGAGCTCGGTGAGGTTTAAGATGTCTCCCGTTTTGTCTTGTGTCTTCGGCACTCCTCGTCTTGGATGAGTCGACTGTTGTCCCTTACCGAAGCTTGCCAGTGGGGCCTTCCCGTTCCCTTCCCGCTGGGTGGTGGTCAGGATTTCCGTGTGACTTCTCGTGCCGTTTCCCACCTCGTCCTGCGGCCCAAGCTGCCCTTCCTGGCATCCCTCACCCTGCCCCCTCTGCGGCTCGGCCTGTCTTTGAAGACGCGGCCTGGACTTCCCAGCGGAAGTTCCCCGAGCCGGGACCCGCCCCAAACTCTTCTCTCCTTTGTGCCCTGCCTGTGCGTCCCCTTCGGCTGTAGAGCTGCTGAGTGGTCCTTTCGTGTGCTGACTGGTGTTCACGGGTCCCTGCCTCTGGTAGCAGTACCGGGCCAGGGTCTGTCCTTCGTGTGTATTCCCAGCTTTTGCCGGGATAGCGCCTGTGACTTGGTAGACGCCGTAGATAGCTGCTGCCTCGCTGACCGATAGACTGAATGGCCCCGTGCACGAGTAGGATGGTTCCTCAAGGTGGGCTTTGGGGTTCTTCCGTTTTGTTGTTACAGGAAGGGGTGCCCGAGCCGGAAACCGAACGGGAAGACACCCGTCCTGAGACGAACGTCGCTGGCGAGGGGGCTCCGCAGGAGCCAACCGCGGACGAGACATTGACGTCTGCTGCGAGCACAGCAGACCAGCCTGCCATGCCCGGTAAGTCGGCGAACATCCCTGGAGGTTGAGTTTCCTTCCGTCTGTGCTTAAGCGCCACGGTGGGGCCAGGGAAGGGGGTAGCTGGTGGGTAGATGGATGGCATGCTTCGGACGCAGGAGTCCCTGGGCTCCATCGCCAGGACCTCCGTCGAAAGAAAGAAGCTACGTGCCAACCTGAAGTACCCCGAGACTGTAGGTCCAGACGCCACCTGCACTACTGCTTGCCTTCCTTTTGCCCACTGTCTTCCCACACCTCCCAAACACGACCAGGTTTTCCCTCGAGAAAGTTCTTCAGTCCTCCGAAGGCCCTTTGGGCCACGTTAGCTTACGGAAAGATTCTTGAATGGGGCTAGACTTCACGGGTGTGGGTAGAAAGAATTCAAAGTGGTCGAAGTGGTTGTGGCTAACATGTGTGTGCCTGCACCCCCTAGGTGACACATCGGGACAAGAGGAAGAGGAAGACGCGGAGGCCCCTGACGAGGAGGTACCGTCTCCCTTTGCTGTTTCTCGTCTCCTTTTACCACCTAGCCGTCGAGGGTGGTTAATACGTAAGCGGATGGACGCGTCGCCCCCGCGTCCTGACGGTTTGCACTTTCCCGTCACCACTCTTGCCTGATATCTTCTAATCCACAACTGCTAAAGTCGTTCTGGGCTTTCGGTCCCGCGAGCGCACGGCACACTTGTGTGAGTTTTCCACGCTCGCCTACGGGAAGCGGTGTCCGTGTCTGAATTCCTTGCCTCCAGTGCTTTTCCCCGGTAGGTTAGGCCAAGTGACTGAGTGTAGGCGGTTCCCTGGGCGAGCTCGGTGAGGTTTAAGATGTCTCCCGTTTTGTCTTGTGTCTTCGGCACTCCTCGTCTTGGATGAGTCGACTGTTGTCCCTTACCGAAGCTTGCCAGTGGGGCCTTCCCGTTCCCTTCCCGCTGGGTGGTGGTCAGGATTTCCGTGTGACTTCTCGTGCCGTTTCCCACCTCGTCCTGCGGCCCAAGCTGCCCTTCCTGGCATCCCTCACCCTGCCCCCTCTGCGGCTCGGCCTGTCTTTGAAGACGCGGCCTGGACTTCCCAGCGGAAGTTCCCCGAGCCGGGACCCGCCCCAAACTCTTCTCTCCTTTGTGCCCTGCCTGTGCGTCCCCTTCGGCTGTAGAGCTGCTGAGTGGTCCTTTCGTGTGCTGACTGGTGTTCACGGGTCCCTGCCTCTGGTAGCAGTACCGGGCCAGGGTCTGTCCTTCGTGTGTATTCCCAGCTTTTGCCGGGATAGCGCCTGTGACTTGGTAGACGCCGTAGATAGCTGCTGCCTCGCTGACCGATAGACTGAATGGCCCCGTGCACGAGTAGGATGGTTCCTCAAGGTGGGCTTTGGGGTTCTTCCGTTTTGTTGTTACAGGAAGGGGTGCCCGAGCCGGAAACCGAACGGGAAGACACCCGTCCTGAGACGAACGTCGCTGGCGAGGGGGCTCCGCAGGAGCCAACCGCGGACGAGACATTGACGTCTGCTGCGAGCACAGCAGACCAGCCTGCCATGCCCGGTAAGTCGGCGAACATCCCTGGAGGTTGAGTTTCCTTCCGTCTGTGCTTAAGCGCCACGGTGGGGCCAGGGAAGGGGGTAGCTGGTGGGTAGATGGATGGCATGCTTCGGACGCAGGAGTCCCTGGGCTCCATCGCCAGGACCTCCGTCGAAAGAAAGAAGCTACGTGCCAACCTGAAGTACCCCGAGACTGTAGGTCCAGACGCCACCTGCACTACTGCTTGCCTTCCTTTTGCCCACTGTCTTCCCACACCTCCCAAACACGACCAGGTTTTCCCTCGAGAAAGTTCTTCAGTCCTCCGAAGGCCCTTTGGGCCACGTTAGCTTACGGAAAGATTCTTGAATGGGGCTAGACTTCACGGGTGTGGGTAGAAAGAATTCAAAGTGGTCGAAGTGGTTGTGGCTAACATGTGTGTGCCTGCACCCCCTAGGTGACACATCGGGACAAGAGGAAGAGGAAGACGCGGAGGCCCCTGACGAGGAGGTACCGTCTCCCTTTGCTGTTTCTCGTCTCCTTTTACCACCTAGCCGTCGAGGGTGGTTAATACGTAAGCGGATGGACGCGTCGCCCCCGCGTCCTGACGGTTTGCACTTTCCCGTCACCACTCTTGCCTGATATCTTCTAATCCACAACTGCTAAAGTCGTTCTGGGCTTTCGGTCCCGCGAGCGCACGGCACACTTGTGTGAGTTTTCCACGCTCGCCTACGGGAAGCGGTGTCCGTGTCTGAATTCCTTGCCTCCAGTGCTTTTCCCCGGTAGGTTAGGCCAAGTGACTGAGTGTAGGCGGTTCCCTGGGCGAGCTCGGTGAGGTTTAAGATGTCTCCCGTTTTGTCTTGTGTCTTCGGCACTCCTCGTCTTGGATGAGTCGACTGTTGTCCCTTACCGAAGCTTGCCAGTGGGGCCTTCCCGTTCCCTTCCCGCTGGGTGGTGGTCAGGATTTCCGTGTGACTTCTCGTGCCGTTTCCCACCTCGTCCTGCGGCCCAAGCTGCCCTTCCTGGCATCCCTCACCCTGCCCCCTCTGCGGCTCGGCCTGTCTTTGAAGACGCGGCCTGGACTTCCCAGCGGAAGTTCCCCGAGCCGGGACCCGCCCCAAACTCTTCTCTCCTTTGTGCCCTGCCTGTGCGTCCCCTTCGGCTGTAGAGCTGCTGAGTGGTCCTTTCGTGTGCTGACTGGTGTTCACGGGTCCCTGCCTCTGGTAGCAGTACCGGGCCAGGGTCTGTCCTTCGTGTGTATTCCCAGCTTTTGCCGGGATAGCGCCTGTGACTTGGTAGACGCCGTAGATAGCTGCTGCCTCGCTGACCGATAGACTGAATGGCCCCGTGCACGAGTAGGATGGTTCCTCAAGGTGGGCTTTGGGGTTCTTCCGTTTTGTTGTTACAGGAAGGGGTGCCCGAGCCGGAAACCGAACGGGAAGACACCCGTCCTGAGACGAACGTCGCTGGCGAGGGGGCTCCGCAGGAGCCAACCGCGGACGAGACATTGACGTCTGCTGCGAGCACAGCAGACCAGCCTGCCATGCCCGGTAAGTCGGCGAACATCCCTGGAGGTTGAGTTTCCTTCCGTCTGTGCTTAAGCGCCACGGTGGGGCCAGGGAAGGGGGTAGCTGGTGGGTAGATGGATGGCATGCTTCGGACGCAGGAGTCCCTGGGCTCCATCGCCAGGACCTCCGTCGAAAGAAAGAAGCTACGTGCCAACCTGAAGTACCCCGAGACTGTAGGTCCAGACGCCACCTGCACTACTGCTTGCCTTCCTTTTGCCCACTGTCTTCCCACACCTCCCAAACACGACCAGGTTTTCCCTCGAGAAAGTTCTTCAGTCCTCCGAAGGCCCTTTGGGCCACGTTAGCTTACGGAAAGATTCTTGAATGGGGCTAGACTTCACGGGTGTGGGTAGAAAGAATTCAAAGTGGTCGAAGTGGTTGTGGCTAACATGTGTGTGCCTGCACCCTCTAGGTGACACATCGGGACAAGAGGAAGAGGAAGACGCGGAGGCCCCTGACGAGGAGGTACCGTCTCCCTTTGCTGTTTCTCGTCTCCTTTTACCACCTAGCCGTCGAGGGTGGTTAATACGTAAGCGGATGGACGCGTCGCCCCCGCGTCCTGACGGTTTGCACTTTCCCGTCACCACTCTTGCCTGATATCTTCTAATCCACAACTGCTAAAGTCGTTCTGGGCTTTCGGTCCCGCGAGCGCACGGCACACTTGTGTGAGTTTTCCACGCTCGCCTACGGGAAGCGGTGTCCGTGTCTGAATTCCTTGCCTCCAGTGCTTTTCCCCGGTAGGTTAGGCCAAGTGACTGAGTGTAGGCGGTTCCCTGGGCGAGCTCGGTGAGGTTTAAGATGTCTCCCGTTTTGTCTTGTGTCTTCGGCACTCCTCGTCTTGGATGAGTCGACTGTTGTCCCTTACCGAAGCTTGCCAGTGGGGCCTTCCCGTTCCCTTCCCGCTGGGTGGTGGTCAGGATTTCCGTGTGACTTCTCGTGCCGTTTCCCACCTCGTCCTGCGGCCCAAGCTGCCCTTCCTGGCATCCCTCACCCTGCCCCCTCTGCGGCTCGGCCTGTCTTTGAAGACGCGGCCTGGACTTCCCAGCGGAAGTTCCCCGAGCCGGGACCCGCCCCAAACTCTTCTCTCCTTTGTGCCCTGCCTGTGCGTCCCCTTCGGCTGTAGAGCTGCTGAGTGGTCCTTTCGTGTGCTGACTGGTGTTCACGGGTCCCTGCCTCTGGTAGCAGTACCGGGCCAGGGTCTGTCCTTCGTGTGTATTCCCAGCTTTTGCCGGGATAGCGCCTGTGACTTGGTAGACGCCGTAGATAGCTGCTGCCTCGCTGACCGATAGACTGAATGGCCCCGTGCACGAGTAGGATGGTTCCTCAAGGTGGGCTTTGGGGTTCTTCCGTTTTGTTGTTACAGGAAGGGGTGCCCGAGCCGGAAACCGAACGGGAAGACACCCGTCCTGAGACGAACGTCGCTGGCGAGGGGGCTCCGCAGGAGCCAACCGCGGACGAGACATTGACGTCTGCTGCGAGCACAGCAGACCAGCCTGCCATGCCCGGTAAGTCGGCGAACATCCCTGGAGGTTGAGTTTCCTTCCGTCTGTGCTTAAGCGCCACGGTGGGGCCAGGGAAGGGGGTAGCTGGTGGGTAGATGGATGGCATGCTTCGGACGCAGGAGTCCCTGGGCTCCATCGCCAGGACCTCCGTCGAAAGAAAGAAGCTACGTGCCAACCTGAAGTACCCCGAGACTGTAGGTCCAGACGCCACCTGCACTACTGCTTGCCTTCCTTTTGCCCACTGTCTTCCCACACCTCCCAAACACGACCAGGTTTTCCCTCGAGAAAGTTCTTCAGTCCTCCGAAGGCCCTTTGGGCCACGTTAGCTTACGGAAAGATTCTTGAATGGGGCTAGACTTCACGGGTGTGGGTAGAAAGAATTCAAAGTGGTCGAAGTGGTTGTGGCTAACATGTGTGTGCCTGCACCCTCTAGGTGACACATCGGGACAAGAGGAAGAGGAAGACGCGGAGGCCCCTGACGAGGAGGTACCGTCTCCCTTTGCTGTTTCTCGTCTCCTTTTACCACCTAGCCGTCGAGGGTGGTTAATACGTAAGCGGATGGACGCGTCGCCCCCGCGTCCTGACGGTTTGCACTTTCCCGTCACCACTCTTGCCTGATATCTTCTAATCCACAACTGCTAAAGTCGTTCTGGGCTTTCGGTCCCGCGAGCGCACGGCACACTTGTGTGAGTTTTCCACGCTCGCCTACGGGAAGCGGTGTCCGTGTCTGAATTCCTTGCCTCCAGTGCTTTTCCCCGGTAGGTTAGGCCAAGTGACTGAGTGTAGGCGGTTCCCTGGGCGAGCTCGGTGAGGTTTAAGATGTCTCCCGTTTTGTCTTGTGTCTTCGGCACTCCTCGTCTTGGATGAGTCGACTGTTGTCCCTTACCGAAGCTTGCCAGTGGGGCCTTCCCGTTCCCTTCCCGCTGGGTGGTGGTCAGGATTTCCGTGTGACTTCTCGTGCCGTTTCCCACCTCGTCCTGCGGCCCAAGCTGCCCTTCCTGGCATCCCTCACCCTGCCCCCTCTGCGGCTCAGCCTGTCTTTGAAGACGCGGCCTGGACTTCCCAGCGGAAGTTCCCCGAGCCGGGACCCGCCCCAAACTCTTCTCTCCTTTGTGCCCTGCCTGTGCGTCCCCTTCGGCTGTAGAGCTGCTGAGTGGTCCTTTCGTGTGCTGACTGGTGTTCACGGGTCCCTGCCTCTGGTAGCAGTACCGGGCCAGGGTCTGTCCTTCGTGTGTATTCCCAGCTTTTGCCGGGATAGCGCCTGTGACTTGGTAGACGCCGTAGATAGCTGCTGCCTCGCTGACCGATAGACTGAATGGCCCCGTGCACGAGTAGGATGGTTCCTCAAGGTGGGCTTTGGGGTTCTTCCGTTTTGTTGTTACAGGAAGGGGTGCCCGAGCCGGAAACCGAACGGGAAGACACCCGTCCTGAGACGAACGTCGCTGGCGAGGGGGCTCCGCAGGAGCCAACCGCGGACGAGACATTGACGTCTGCTGCGAGCACAGCAGACCAGCCTGCCATGCCCGGTAAGTCGGCGAACATCCCTGGAGGTTGAGTTTCCTTCCGTCTGTGCTTAAGCGCCACGGTGGGGCCAGGGAAGGGGGTAGCTGGTGGGTAGATGGATGGCATGCTTCGGACGCAGGAGTCCCTGGGCTCCATCGCCAGGACCTCCGTCGAAAGAAAGAAGCTACGTGCCAACCTGAAGTACCCCGAGACTGTAGGTCCAGACGCCACCTGCACTACTGCTTGCCTTCCTTTTGCCCACTGTCTTCCCACACCTCCCAAACACGACCAGGTTTTCCCTCGAGAAAGTTCTTCAGTCCTCCGAAGGCCCTTTGGGCCACGTTAGCTTACGGAAAGATTCTTGAATGGGGCTAGACTTCACGGGTGTGGGTAGAAAGAATTCAAAGTGGTCGAAGTGGTTGTGGCTAACATGTGTGTGCCTGCACCCTCTAGGTGACACATCGGGACAAGAGGAAGAGGAAGACGCGGAGGCCCCTGACGAGGAGGTACCGTCTCCCTTTGCTGTTTCTCGTCTCCTTTTACCACCTAGCCGTCGAGGGTGGTTAATACGTAAGCGGATGGACGCGTCGCCCCCGCGTCCTGACGGTTTGCACTTTCCCGTCACCACTCTTGCCTGATATCTTCTAATCCACAACTGCTAAAGTCGTTCTGGGCTTTCGGTCCCGCGAGCGCACGGCACACTTGTGTGAGTTTTCCACGCTCGCCTACGGGAAGCGGTGTCCGTGTCTGAATTCCTTGCCTCCAGTGCTTTTCCCCGGTAGGTTAGGCCAAGTGACTGAGTGTAGGCGGTTCCCTGGGCGAGCTCGGTGAGGTTTAAGATGTCTCCCGTTTTGTCTTGTGTCTTCGGCACTCCTCGTCTTGGATGAGTCGACTGTTGTCCCTTACCGAAGCTTGCCAGTGGGGCCTTCCCGTTCCCTTCCCGCTGGGTGGTGGTCAGGATTTCCGTGTGACTTCTCGTGCCGTTTCCCACCTCGTCCTGCGGCCCAAGCTGCCCTTCCTGGCATCCCTCACCCTGCCCCCTCTGCGGCTCGGCCTGTCTTTGAAGACGCGGCCTGGACTTCCCAGCGGAAGTTCCCCGAGCCGGGACCCGCCCCAAACTCTTCTCTCCTTTGTGCCCTGCCTGTGCGTCCCCTTCGGCTGTAGAGCTGCTGAGTGGTCCTTTCGTGTGCTGACTGGTGTTCACGGGTCCCTGCCTCTGGTAGCAGTACCGGGCCAGGGTCTGTCCTTCGTGTGTATTCCCAGCTTTTGCCGGGATAGCGCCTGTGACTTGGTAGACGCCGTAGATAGCTGCTGCCTCGCTGACCGATAGACTGAATGGCCCCGTGCACGAGTAGGATGGTTCCTCAAGGTGGGCTTTGGGGTTCTTCCGTTTTGTTGTTACAGGAAGGGGTGCCCGAGCCGGAAACCGAACGGGAAGACACCCGTCCTGAGACGAACGTCGCTGGCGAGGGGGCTCCGCAGGAGCCAACCGCGGACGAGACATTGACGTCTGCTGCGAGCACAGCAGACCAGCCTGCCATGCCCGGTAAGTCGGCGAACATCCCTGGAGGTTGAGTTTCCTTCCGTCTGTGCTTAAGCGCCACGGTGGGGCCAGGGAAGGGGGTAGCTGGTGGGTAGATGGATGGCATGCTTCGGACGCAGGAGTCCCTGGGCTCCATCGCCAGGACCTCCGTCGAAAGAAAGAAGCTACGTGCCAACCTGAAGTACCCCGAGACTGTAGGTCCAGACGCCACCTGCACTACTGCTTGCCTTCCTTTTGCCCACTGTCTTCCCACACCTCCCAAACACGACCAGGTTTTCCCTCGAGAAAGTTCTTCAGTCCTCCGAAGGCCCTTTGGGCCACGTTAGCTTACGGAAAGATTCTTGAATGGGGCTAGACTTCACGGGTGTGGGTAGAAAGAATTCAAAGTGGTCGAAGTGGTTGTGGCTAACATGTGTGTGCCTGCACCCTCTAGGTGACACATCGGGACAAGAGGAAGAGGAAGACGCGGAGGCCCCTGACGAGGAGGTACCGTCTCCCTTTGCTGTTTCTCGTCTCCTTTTACCACCTAGCCGTCGAGGGTGGTTAATACGTAAGCGGATGGACGCGTCGCCCCCGCGTCCTGACGGTTTGCACTTTCCCGTCACCACTCTTGCCTGATATCTTCTAATCCACAACTGCTAAAGTCGTTCTGGGCTTTCGGTCCCGCGAGCGCACGGCACACTTGTGTGAGTTTTCCACGCTCGCCTACGGGAAGCGGTGTCCGTGTCTGAATTCCTTGCCTCCAGTGCTTTTCCCCGGTAGGTTAGGCCAAGTGACTGAGTGTAGGCGGTTCCCTGGGCGAGCTCGGTGAGGTTTAAGATGTCTCCCGTTTTGTCTTGTGTCTTCGGCACTCCTCGTCTTGGATGAGTCGACTGTTGTCCCTTACCGAAGCTTGCCAGTGGGGCCTTCCCGTTCCCTTCCCGCTGGGTGGTGGTCAGGATTTCCGTGTGACTTCTCGTGCCGTTTCCCACCTCGTCCTGCGGCCCAAGCTGCCCTTCCTGGCATCCCTCACCCTGCCCCCTCTGCGGCTCGGCCTGTCTTTGAAGACGCGGCCTGGACTTCCCAGCGGAAGTTCCCCGAGCCGGGACCCGCCCCAAACTCTTCTCTCCTTTGTGCCCTGCCTGTGCGTCCCCTTCGGCTGTAGAGCTGCTGAGTGGTCCTTTCGTGTGCTGACTGGTGTTCACGGGTCCCTGCCTCTGGTAGCAGTACCGGGCCAGGGTCTGTCCTTCGTGTGTATTCCCAGCTTTTGCCGGGATAGCGCCTGTGACTTGGTAGACGCCGTAGATAGCTGCTGCCTCGCTGACCGATAGACTGAATGGCCCCGTGCACGAGTAGGATGGTTCCTCAAGGTGGGCTTTGGGGTTCTTCCGTTTTGTTGTTACAGGAAGGGGTGCCCGAGCCGGAAACCGAACGGGAAGACACCCGTCCTGAGACGAACGTCGCTGGCGAGGGGGCTCCGCAGGAGCCAACCGCGGACGAGACATTGACGTCTGCTGCGAGCACAGCAGACCAGCCTGCCATGCCCGGTAAGTCGGCGAACATCCCTGGAGGTTGAGTTTCCTTCCGTCTGTGCTTAAGCGCCACGGTGGGGCCAGGGAAGGGGGTAGCTGGTGGGTAGATGGATGGCATGCTTCGGACGCAGGAGTCCCTGGGCTCCATCGCCAGGACCTCCGTCGAAAGAAAGAAGCTACGTGCCAACCTGAAGTACCCCGAGACTGTAGGTCCAGACGCCACCTGCACTACTGCTTGCCTTCCTTTTGCCCACTGTCTTCCCACACCTCCCAAACACGACCAGGTTTTCCCTCGAGAAAGTTCTTCAGTCCTCCGAAGGCCCTTTGGGCCACGTTAGCTTACGGAAAGATTCTTGAATGGGGCTAGACTTCACGGGTGTGGGTAGAAAGAATTCAAAGTGGTCGAAGTGGTTGTGGCTAACATGTGTGTGCCTGCACCCTCTAGGTGACACATCGGGACAAGAGGAAGAGGAAGACGCGGAGGCCCCTGACGAGGAGGTACCGTCTCCCTTTGCTGTTTCTCGTCTCCTTTTACCACCTAGCCGTCGAGGGTGGTTAATACGTAAGCGGATGGACGCGTCGCCCCCGCGTCCTGACGGTTTGCACTTTCCCGTCACCACTCTTGCCTGATATCTTCTAATCCACAACTGCTAAAGTCGTTCTGGGCTTTCGGTCCCGCGAGCGCACGGCACACTTGTGTGAGTTTTCCACGCTCGCCTACGGGAAGCGGTGTCCGTGTCTGAATTCCTTGCCTCCAGTGCTTTTCCCCGGTAGGTTAGGCCAAGTGACTGAGTGTAGGCGGTTCCCTGGGCGAGCTCGGTGAGGTTTAAGATGTCTCCCGTTTTGTCTTGTGTCTTCGGCACTCCTCGTCTTGGATGAGTCGACTGTTGTCCCTTACCGAAGCTTGCCAGTGGGGCCTTCCCGTTCCCTTCCCGCTGGGTGGTGGTCAGGATTTCCGTGTGACTTCTCGTGCCGTTTCCCACCTCGTCCTGCGGCCCAAGCTGCCCTTCCTGGCATCCCTCACCCTGCCCCCTCTGCGGCTCGGCCTGTCTTTGAAGACGCGGCCTGGACTTCCCAGCGGAAGTTCCCCGAGCCGGGACCCGCCCCAAACTCTTCTCTCCTTTGTGCCCTGCCTGTGCGTCCCCTTCGGCTGTAGAGCTGCTGAGTGGTCCTTTCGTGTGCTGACTGGTGTTCACGGGTCCCTGCCTCTGGTAGCAGTACCGGGCCAGGGTCTGTCCTTCGTGTGTATTCCCAGCTTTTGCCGGGATAGCGCCTGTGACTTGGTAGACGCCGTAGATAGCTGCTGCCTCGCTGTGATAGAATTAACTGGCAAATGCTTGAGTAAGATGGTTCCTCAGGGTTGTGTTTGTTTCATTTTCTTGTGTTTTTACAGGAAGTTTCAACACAGCAGGAAAATGCAGTGGAATATGTTACTCATTCCCTTGAAGATGCTGCTGAGGAACCAATTGTGCAGGAAGAAATCGCATTTTATGAAGGAATTTTAATGTTTATATTACTGTTCTCCAGCGTCGTTTTGATTTTTATTGTATTATATAAATCTACCATTGATGAGTTGTGGCGGGTGTAAGTGGTATATCCTGCGTTGTATCCATTTGTCAATTGATTCCCCTCGATTCATTAAACCCGTCTTTATGGCTCAAAAATGTGTGTTTTGTATTTGTATAGATTCTGTTTGGATTCTTAAGCTATCTTTTCTCTTATTTCAGAAGTATTTGTCATACTGTTTCATTGGGTTTTTGTTTTTTATAAATGGATGTTTTAATTTTTACTGTGATTCCGACAAAAATATTTGCTTAAAAGGAATAGTGTTTTTGTTTTTGTTATTTTTTCTAGTTTCATCTCTTGAAATTTAAAACATGTGCTTGCTTCCTTTGCAATTTTATGTTTTCAAGTAGAGCTTCAGGGACATTTCAGGAGAATGAACCGTATGGTAAGCAATATGAGATATGTTTCGTTCTTATACCATCAGTTGATGCAGTCGTGCTCTATTCAGGGCCAACCCTGGTGATAGGAATGGATTCTATTCCTCAAACTACGTGAGCAGTATGTATGCACTGTTTCCTGTTTTAAAATGTATCTGCCCACCCCATCCCACATCTCAAGTGTTTTCTCACCCTTTATGTACTGTTTTTTACTCAGTTGAATTGTCCTTGGGGCCGCACTGCAGATTTCCAGGGGTCTTTCTGTGGCCCGCTCCCTCCTCACCAGCCCTCTCTCGTCTCATCTCTTATCTGTGTTGGTTTCGTCTGACTCTCTGCTTCGTCACCTTGAGTGAGGGCATCTGGTGGACCCTCCTTCCTCTGTTCCCTGTCCCTGTGTCATGGCCTGGCTATTCTCCCAAGGCCGTGCACTGGTGCACCCATTAGACTCATTTCATGTGTGTTTAGGGATCTCTGTCCTTCATTGCCTGAAGTCCTGTGTGTTGAAGATTGTTTTTTCATGTATTTTGTCTGTTCTGGTTTTGCTTGTTTCAAGGAGGCAGGCCCGTCCGTGCCTGTTCCTCCATCTTGGCTGGAAGCCACCTGCGGGAGGCCTCGGGCACGCGGTCTAGGTTGTCTGCTTCCTCTTGGGCTTAACTGCTTCCTGCTCATCCTTCCTTCCCAGTGTGACCATCTCACCCCTGGGGGATATTCCCTGGGCCCAGTCTAGACCAAGCCCTGTTACTTGATCATGGAGCTCTCTTTTCTTACAGTAGCCATCTGAATTTATAATTATTTTATTTGTCTTGCTAGTGAGATGGGAATTGGAGAGCAGGCCCACAACAGACCCACTACCTGCTGCAAGTGTCAGAGCACAGCTCACACCTGTCCCCTTCAGGCCACCAGGCAGGGAGAAATGTCAGAGGATGGTTCCTTTCTCATCACCACAGGACTGTTTCTTTCCTTTTGTGTTGGGGTTAGTGGTGGTAATAAGGTTTATTTATTCATTTCTTTATTACTTTTTTAAACAGAAGTCCTGAAGATTGAAAGAGGTCCTGGTGTTGGAACCCTCGACCCCGTGCATGCTAATCACACACACTACCATTGAGCTCTGCCCTCCCCCCCACATGGCTGTTTGTAATGGGCTCATTGATCTGTTCCATTTTAGTTCATCAGTAATTTAATATTTGTAGGTTTCTTCCAAAATGTATTGGCGATTTATTTTGAAATGAGGTCCCTCTCTGTAAAGATAGGCATGGTCCATAGGACACTTCACAGATGACGTCCCCGTCTGCCAAGCAGTGCTGGAATGAGTAGACTTTTTGCCAAAGTTCCGAGTGGTCAGGATAGGAATCACATTCGCAGAGAAGTGCGAACCCACAGCATTGAGGGCGTAGTGGGAGTGTTGTCAGCCTGGGAGGTGGGAGCTGTGTGCTTTGGTCCCAAATCTCAGAGCCCCAGGTGTTTCCTGGGTTGAATGAGAAGCCTGTGGTCCTCCCAGAGCTGCTAGGAGGATGAAATGTGCAAATATCTGACAAAGCCTTTGGTTATGATTAGTTGCTCAAGAAAAATTATATAGTCTCATCTTGGGGAGAAAGAAGGTAATTCCAAAGGCATCTGTTTCCCGTTTCTAGAGTGCTTTTCTTTCCCTCTTCCTCCCACTGGTCTGTCCCAGATAACACGAAGCTGGATAATGCAGACAGGTCAGTGCTGCCTCAGCCTTCTTTCACCTGCCTTGGGAGTGTTTTGGAAATCATGAAGATGCCAGGGTTCCCTAAACTGGGAGCTGATGCCGCATGAAAGAGGTGGTTCTTGGTTGACCTCTCACCAGGACACAGACACACACACCCCTCCGTGTCTTATCTGGCATATGAAGAATAAAGGAAAGGCCTAGATCTAGGATGGGGCCAGGTTTGGGGGGTGAGACTGGCTCCCTAGCCCTGAGTAGAGAGGCCTAAGAGTTTCCCCAACCTCATATGACCCGACATAAAGAACAGGGGTCCTTGGGGAACCATATCGAAGCCTGTGCATGGGAGATGCCTGACCCCAGACATGGGTGGGTTCTGCTGTAGGTGAGCCTATGGTTAGAGTCCACCCCCAGCCCCACCTTGGCCTGCAGGATGACAGGCCGCAGCTGGGAGGAAGGAGATTGGGAAATGGAGAGAATTCGGTGTCCAGCTCACGCAATATTGATGGGGTAATGGAATTCCGCACTTCACCCCCTGCTGATCCTACTCCTGGTCCCTCCTGGACCAGGGACTGCAAGCTTGGCTACCAGGACATCACTGAAGGGACAGTGAGGACCCCCTGCCCCCTTACCTCAGCCCCCCTGACTGCAAGGCCCTTCCCCTGGGGGCACAAGGCCACATCAAACCAGAAGAAGAGGTAGGATCTGTGGAACCTGCCGTATGTTCCTAGGTGTTGGCAGAAAGGGGGTTTCTGTAGAGACAGGCAGAGAGAGCAAAGCCAGGAACAAAGATAGATGGACAAGGACCCATCTCCTCCTTTTCACTGGGGGCCAAGGAGAATCCCAGGGCAAGGAGAGGCTGGGAAAGACAAGGCAGGCTCTGAGCACCAGAGCCATCAGAGAACTGAGCAGCTAGTTTCAGCCACACGTCTCATGTCCTCATCAGCCTCTGGCCCTCTGAGTGCTGCTCCTGCCCTTCTGTTCTCATGCTTGTGTCTGATCATCTGGCTTTCTTTCCACCCAGCTGAGGTGGGGTGCACGGACAGGGAAGATGAGCTTGGTGGCACTGGCAGAGCTCCGAGTTCCAAGACTGGACTGAGGAGCTGGGATCAGCCCAGTGAAAACGGTTCTGCAGGCCACCTTCTCTGGTCGCCGGCCCGGACCTGCTCCTCACTGGTGAAATGCATGGGGAAGCAGGAAGTGGTGGGGGTTCCTCTGCACTGTGTCCCACTCATGGCTCCCAATGTGGGAAGTTTGGCCCCCAGTATTTCCTGCGACCCGTAGGTGAGGGGCTCAGGCTGGGCTCTCCCTCGCTGTTACGCGCTTTCTCAGGTTTTGCTGTTCTGTGTTTGTGTGTCTTCCTCCTGTCGTCCATCCTCCCCCTCATTCTGGCAGCCCCTTCACAGAGCCGGGAGGAGCGTGATTTCCGCCATGAAGCTTGGCAAGAACCGGCCTCACAAGGAAGAACCCCAAAGAGAAGGTATCGAGGTGCGTCCCTGACCCCAGCAGGGCCCAGGCCATCCTGGCCTCTCTCTGCACTTCACTGGGACTAAAGCCCCCTCCGTGGGCAGCGCCCCAACAGGATCTCCTGCGATTGGCCAGCGGGGTGGCCTGGGCAGGGCCTGGACTCCCATTGGCTAGCTGAGGTGCCAGGTTCTGACCGTGGTCCTCTGGAAGGGGGCGCTCCGAGGGCCGAAGGTGGGAACCGCATTTCCTCTGGTCTAGAACTGGGCAGAACCTTCTCTCCGATGGGCTCCTCCTGCCCTCTTGGCTCCCACTTTTCTTCTCCACACAGAAAGCTAGAGGTTTTCAAGCAGAGGAGGGAATAACAAAGAACGAAAGTTGTTTGGCCGAGTCCTTACTTCTGGGGGAAAACCAGAGTCAGCCTGCTCACTTCCGGACAGACGGTCCTGCTTCTTCCCCATCGCGCCCTCCCATCGAGCTCCAGGGACGGATGGCCCTGGCAAGAGAGGCAGGGTGGGTCCTGGAAGGATGGAGTGGCCTGTGGCACTGGTAACACTGGAACGGGAGGCGCGGGAGGGGGCAAGACAGCAGTTGAAGACAAGCCAAGGAGGACAGATGGAAGATAGGGAAGAAATGAAGGGTAAAGGGCAGCTGTGTGTAGATTTCTGACCCACGTATGGGCCCACATGCCCATCCTCAGGGCTCCCGGCTTCCCTCCTCAGCATCCCCTGGGTGTCCCACTGGTCCCAGAATCTCTCTCCCTCTCTCTTGACCCCCATGCCAATTCCAACTGTGCCCGTCTCCTTCCTCCATTGGAGAAGGTTGAGCTTTTGGCTTAGTCCCAAACTCACCATCTCAGAATCATCATTTCTTTATCTCACTGGATAAATAGACATCAGTCCAGGGTTAGGTTCTGAATCCCATCAGCTATCTCACATGCATGAGATCCTTCCTCAGCCTCAGTTTCTTCATCTGTGACATGAGAATAGTGTCTGTTTTGGCAGGATGTGACTGTGAGGACTAGAGATATGTGCAGAAAGTCCCTGGCATTGTGCCTGGCACACAGTAGCCTCTCAGTAAATGATATGAGAGGTACATAAGTATGGATTCTTTATTCTCTACCTTCTTCTACAAAGTATACATTCAATTAAAACAAAGAAGGAAGACCAGATCAAATATCAATTAAAATCCAAGATCAAGATTAGGTCAGAAACCCTGCAGATATAAAGATCATGACATTCTACGCAGATGCTGCCAACTAAACCTGGAATTTGACTCTCAGCTCTCTGGATGCCAAAGCCAATGGGGAGAGACAGTCACTACTGCATCATCCAGCCCACCTAACCCTCCTTTCTTCTCCCCTAGATGAACCAGCAGTGCTGGAGAGGGAGGACCTTGACTGCCTGGCCATGCGTCTTGGGGATGGGCCAGATCCTGACTGTGTCTCTAGCTAGCGTCACAGCGCTCACCAACAACGTTTCCAACAGCGGCGAGAGGGCAGGAGCCCCCCAGCCACAGTTGCCTTCATCCAGTCAGGCAGGACCCAGCTTGCCCTTCCTGGAGTTTGGGTGGGGTAGAATCAGACACCGTGGACAGCTCCTGCCTAACTGCCCCTTTCTTCTTTTCCTGGAAGTCTTTCTCATCTCTCTTCCTACAAAGGCTGGGGCCTGTTCCCAGATCATTGAACACCTCCAGGCAAAGGGAAATCACAGAGCTGCCCAGCCCCACACTGGAACCTGTTGACCTAATGTCTGTCTCCCTGTCACTTCTGCCACTGGTTGGAACCTCTGAGAGCAACTAATCTCCATTCTGTTTGGCAGTCCTGGAGGATTTGACGACCATGATTCTGTCCTGCCCTTCTCCAAGGTCTAACCACTGCCAGTACCCTTCTCCTCCCCTGCAAGCAGTCCTCTTACACCCAGCCTGACAGGACTTTCTCCTCCTTAGATCCAAGCCAGACACTGAGATGGAGCCAAGTGCTGGGCAGCCCAAGGATTACCAGCTAGGTGGGGCAACTGGATGCCTTGTGCCTTTGCAGCTCGGCTCTAGTGGGGGATTACAGCTAGACGTTGAGTTGTGGATCTGGACTTCACAGAGAACCGCACACTGAATGCAAGTTCTAATGGTGAGCTTGCTCCTGGGAGGCCCCACAGCAGTGTTGTAAGTAGAGAAGCACAAGCCCAGCCAGGAGCCTGAGAACATGCCCCCCTGACGGTGCTGCGTCCTGCAACGGGTGGTGTCAGTGAGAGGGAGCTGGGGAACTATAAAGAGGCCAACGAGCACGCACACAAACGTTCCAGCAGTTAGAATACAAGCACCTCTGAAAAGAAGATTTTTAGTGTGTTTTTTAAATTGTCATTTTGTATTACTTTAATGTTGAAAGTAATGTCAGTCTTGGCTACTTATAGATGGTGAGAATGTGGATGCTTTTTTTTCCTTCTTTTTGTTCCACTGTATTTTCTAAAATTAACACTTATTTTTTTATTTGTGTGTTTCTAAAACTGGACACCAAATGGCTGAGAAAAGGAGAGACTTGTAACTGTCAGATAGTTAGTGTGGCCACTGTGCAGGCAGGACCGGGCACTAGCACAGCTGGCTGCTGCTGGGAGAGGGCCACCCAGGGCAACAGGACCCAGTGCAGCCTCCCCAGCTTGGGACCTGATCCTCAGCTTTGCTGGGCCACACCCTCAATTTTATTAAGTGAACTGGAATGGTCTCCCTCCAAAGACTTTGTAAACATTCTGAATTGAACAAAACGGTTGTATTTAACCTGGTAACACTATTCCCTGACAGGTTGGTAGATATCTCAAGTGTGAGTGTTAACACACTTGGAGAGAGATTGATGCAGATGCAAATGTGGAATTATTCTTGCTTTCAACGAGTGCAATGCATAAAGCAAGAAGAGCTATCAGACAAACTTCACTGTCTTGGAGAACTTGGCTTTGCTGAGTTAGAAAGACCTCAGCCCATGAAAAGAGGAGAACTTAGCTACACCCAGATCCGGGAAGGATCCTCGGGGCTCAGAACCATCCTACAGGTTGGGTGGCACTGGAAAGAGGTCCTAAAGTGAAAAGACCATGGGGTACCTGTACCCTTTGTTTCATCTGTTTAGGATGCATGTAATATGGAAACGCTTTCCTGATTATTGGCATCTTAAAAGAGAGAAGCCACAGCTTCCTCCTGTGAATATGCAGTTTCCCCATCAGGTGGGCAAAGTGTGGCGTTTGGCAGAGATGTTCTTGATGGGTCATGGAGTCTTGAATCCAGTCGCTACCCTCTCTTCCTGGCACCAAGACCATATTTGCTTTTTTCCTTCAAACATCTCTCCAGTTTTCACTTCCATGTCATCTTGCCACCACTGACCCTAGACCCCAGCTCAACTGCGATATGGCACCCACTTCCTATCTGGTCTCTCTGCACTCATGCTGCTGCCTCTGTGTCATCCTCTATGCCACCACTGGAGTGGCCTTTTCAAAATGAAAATCTGGTCATGTCACATTCATATCACCGGGAGATGGGGGAAGGTAAAGGATGTTTCAAAAGAGCAGTACTACCTGGCCCACCACCCCTCATCTCCAGCTCCCAGAGATGTCCCTGCAGCGTGGTCAGCTCCCTCAGAGGCTGGCCACAGAGCACCACGACTTGGGTTCTCCCAGGGCAGAGGCATAGATTTATACTCATTGTTCCCTGTGATGACATTCATGAAGCCACCTGGAGATTATGTCCCTTATGTCTTGGAAGGAGAGGATGGAATCGCCAATTACCAAGAGAGTTTCTTGGGTGAACGGGTCATTTGGTCCCTTTGTGTGTCTCTCTTTGCCGCCTCATGTTCCATCCTAGAGAGATCGAGTCCTCTGCTGATGACTGAAGAAGGAAAGGGTGGCTGATCCCCTTCCTCATAAGTTTTAAAAAATTTCTAGTCTATGTGATACGTTTCCCCTCCATAGCACTCCGGGTGGGGGAGGGGCGGCAGGAATGGCATTCCCCTCCCCCACCAATACCATGCAGCAACCTCCAGTGTGCACCCTCAGGGGTCCGCTCAGGGCCACCTTTCCGCCAACCAAGATCACCTGCTGGAGCATCTTCATCCCACCCCACCCTTTTCTCCTTTCCACTCTCTGCCTTCTCCTCTCTCTACCTCCTACCCTTTGGCTCTCAGGGCTTCCAGCCTGGGTTGTCCACCATTGTTGGCTCTGCTCAGTGGAGAAAGGTGGAAACTCTGGGTCCTGAAAAGGACTAGGGGCAAAAAGGCTATCATTATAGCCGGGCCTCTGGATGAAAAACATACAAACCAGCCAACCTTACTCACATTGGGAAGGTCAGTCTCCTGGTGGAACACTTTTAGCACCTTATAATGCCCAACTGTGTCTGTCTGCCTCCCAGTGTTGAGTTACAAATAGTTTTTTGTTTGTTTGGTTTTTATTTTTTTTAAGGGAGAGGAGTGGATGAGTTCATTGTGGGAAAAATAAGATTTTTAAAAACCTTTGGTATAATAAGTTTCATAGAGGTTAAAACTCTTATCGTGTACTATGCTAAGCATATTCTGGAAGGACTTTTAGTGTCTGTTTACTTTCTTCACAATAAACTCCTCCGAGCTGGCTCTGTCTCCTTCTGAGCTCCCTGACGGAGCAGTGATGACTGCACCGGGTCAGCTCCATGCCCTTTGGGATGCGAAGTTCCACACAGAAACGCTCGCTTTCACAGCTCAAGAGTTACTTCAATTAGTACATGGTCAGTTTCCAGTTCTCTACACTTGCTTGACAACGTTCTTATAGACATAGATGTTTCTTTTTCTTTTTTACACACCATTCGTCTTGATGTCTGGGTTTTCCTTGGCCTTCAGAATATTTATGAGACCTTGATGGACACAGCAGATGATGATTTTCATGGTTATTCTTTTTTATGTAAAAGGGAAAGATATTCTCAGGAGTAAAATCATATTTAGCAGTTTTAACAATAAAATACCAACTCTCCAAAAGAGGGGAAACTAAGAATGTGGAAAGGGGGCCAAATTCCAGGAACAGAAAAGAGACCGGTAGGGTTAAAATGAGAAATGCTGGAGGGGAGGCTGTAGCTCAAGTGGTTGTGTGCATACTTAGTACGCAGGAGGTTCTGGGTTCAATCGCCAGTACTTCCTCTAAGAATAAACAAATAAACCTAGTTATCCCCACCACCACCACACACACAGAGGGATGAGAAATGCTGGAGCAGAAAATGAAGTTCATGTAAATGGAGAAAGCTTGATTCCTGAGCGCGTGAGACCTGGGACGTAAGTTTGCTGTCCTCTATGAGGCCGGGTCGTTGATGCTGGGGGAGAACTCAGAGCACCTGGAATCCCCTGGGCGCTTTACAAATATTGATGCTGGGCCCCATGCCTCCTACCCCATCCCCCAAGACTGGATCAGGTTGGTCTGGAATGTGGTCAGGGCGCCGACTGAGAGGTGATCAACCCACACCCCTGCTTTATAAATGAGGACACTGAGCTCAGCGGGGAAAGAGCCCAGGATCACAGCAGGCTCGAGGCGGGGCTCAAACTGGCACCCAAGCCCAGTGCTAGCTTCCCGCCCCCTCTGGCCCTCTGCCCCAGCCCCCGACTCCAACAGGACCAGCTCCAAGCCTCACCGGCTTTCCCTCTCACTCCCCACCCTCACCTGCGCAGGTCGATGTCACCGTGGTCGGGGCCTGGCAGCTGGTGGGCTTGAACGTGGACCCCGTGGTGTGCGGGGCGGTGGGGACGACGAGAAGTGCACATCCATGAAGGAATGTGCTAACTGCCCCTCCTACAATGAGGTCAGTGCCCTTGCCCTCGGGGAAGCGGCCTCTAAAGGGTGACCGGGGCTGAGCACTGGCTCATCGTGCCCAACAGGAGAAGCTGGGAGTCACGGGGCACAAAGGGCTACCAGCTGGGGTAACCCCGGCCCGCTGTGGTCCAACCCCCAGCACACTGATGCGCAGTGCCCTGTCCTCTGAACCCCTGGTCTGGATCCCAGCCTGACACTGGTCTGAGTGGGAGCCACCCTGGGAAAGGAACACTGCCCCAGGCCCTCCTGCGCCGCTCCCAGCAGTGCCTGTGAGTGAGCCCTGCTCCCGTGAGCCCTGCTTCCAGCTGCTTCCCAGGCCCGGGCCCTGGCCCGTGGTGGCCCCGGAACCATAGCGAGCACCTGAGATGTGCTGTGCCATCTCCTAAACTCTTCTAAGGGTGTCATGTCTTGTGATTCTCGCAACTGTCAGAAGTTGTCACCATCAAGCCCATTTTACACAAGGGACATTGAGGCTCCTGGAGAAGGACCTGGCCCAGGTGCTAAATGACAGAGTCGGTTCCGTGTGCACGTGCTCCCTGCCCGCTGCCGTCATGCGTGCCTGAACCTCTCTCTGCGGCGCGGAGACTGAGGCCTCCATCTGGGAAGGGCCATGATCACAGAGCATTATAGACAGAGGAGGGCCTGAACTGTCCAGTCTCTGCCCAGCTCTCTGCCTGCCACCCTGGACGGACACCCCAGACCGCACTGTGCCTCGGCTCCAGGGAGGGACCCATCGTAGGCAGCTCTGGGGAGGGAAGCCCTGTAGATGCCTGACACACATCGGACTAAGCCAGAGGTCACTGGCAGGGGGGCCCTGGGCCTCCCTTTTCTGGAGGGGCTTCCCGCCTGCTTCTCCTGGCAGCTCCAGGCAGTGAGGGGAGCCAGGCTGGCCCATGTGAGGCATCCTTGTCCCGTGCCTCAGCGTCTCCTGATGAGCGGTGAGGGCAGAAGGCACCATCTCCCACATATGAGAGGACGTCCCTTAGGCAGCTGTGGGGGCCCCCAGCTGCGCCCCTTCGGGAAGAAAGCGCGCAGCCGCCCTTCACGGGGACCCGGGCTATGGCCAGGGCCTGGCCGAAGTGCCCTAAGCGGCCACAGATGGGCCCTGTTCCTACAGCTGTTTTCCCGCAGGGCTGGGACCTCAGTGTTCAAGACGTCCCTCAGCCCCGTGTGGCAGCCTTCCCAGGAGCCAGGAACCTCAGGCTCCCATCTCTGACTTCATGTCAGGACGTATCCCTGACTGGAAAAGCCTCCAGCCCCAATAAGGTCTAATTTTCCCGAACAGCTATGGAGACGGGTGCCCACGGCCTTCCGTGGTTATCTGATAGTGGCGAGGCCATGTTGGGGTGACTGGAGGGCTCACCTTGCACTGGACCCACACAGCTCATGTTTCATTCAAATGCCTTCCTCCTTTCCAAGGACACAGAGCTGTTCTCCCCACTCTGTGGCTCCCCAGCAAACTCCTACTCACCCTGCAGGGCCTAGCGCAAATGTCCTTGCACTGAGCAGCCTTCCGTGCACTCTTAGGTCAGAGATCAGGGCATTCCTGTCTCTCTGACAGTAATATTCCTGAGTTGCAGTTGATCCTTCATGTCTTAAACTGGGAGGCTCCTGGTCTCCTGCATCGCTGTAGCCCAGCCCAGGGACTGGCATGCACCTGGAGGGATTTGGTGACTCATTGACAAATGGATATTTACTCAAATGAAGAAACAGACATGCACGGGGCACCTGCTGTGCCCCAGGCTCATGCCTGGCTACGCGGGGGCTGCAAACAGGATACCTCCTAGTTCTAGCTTCGAATCTGTTTTCCAAACTTGAAATTTATATCCACTAAGACTATTTATTCTGCTCATCTTTGGACCATCTTCAATGTATACCTGATCACATTTTTGTTCCTTTTCACAAACCCAAGTAAGTGATTTGTCCAATTTCTCTTTCCTCTCACCCGAGCTCCTCACACTCAGCACTGTGCATCACAGGATGTTGAGCAGCATCCCTGGCTCTACCCGCTGGACACCAATAGCAATCCTCCACTCAGGGGTAGCAACCAAGAAGTGTGCAGGTGTTGCCAGATGCACCCTAGGGGTTGAAATTGCCCCCAGCTGAGAACCAGAGCTGTAAACTATCTTCCCATGATTCCTTCCAGCCCCGAAGCTGGAATTTTCTTTCCCTTTTCTTCTCTTTCTGGGGTAAGTTCCTCTTCCTGTTATAATATTCCCCTGGTCCCAGGGGTGGACTGCTTCCTGCTAATTCTCTGAGTTGATAGGAACCTGCCTGTGGCTCCGCTAAACATGATAGAGGGAGGTGAAAGTAATCAACATCACGTAGGTAATGACAAAGGGGAAGTCAGCTCCGGAGATACAAGAATTATGAGCGCAGACGGCTCAGAGTGCTAGCGGAGCCCCTCCCTCCGCCAGGGCCGGCACAGCTCCGAGGCACCCGGTCTGGCCTTGACCCTCCTGCCTGGCTGTCGAGAAGGGAGACCTGTCTTTCAAGAAGGGAGGCTCACAACCATCACTCTCCCTGAGCAACCTGGCCGTCCACAGGCCAGAGCAAGACCCGTTCTCTGTGGGTGCATCCAGTCCTGCCCACAGGCATTTTCCTTCTACCTAGAACCCCCTCCCCTTTGTCTGGAATCACTCTCTCCCTATGTCCCAGAGGATCTAGCAGGACACCCTCCCCTCAGCTTCACCGGCTCTGCCTTTTCTCTGCTTCTGGCTCCTCCTTGGCCTGCAAGGCCTTTCACTCCACAGAGCCTAAGCGGAGCGAGAACTGTCCTGCTCAAGGACAGGAGCTAGAAGCGTGTCATCTGTCTGTCCAGCTACCTGCCCACCTGTCTGTCTGTCCGTCCAGCTGTGCCTTTCCTCAGTCCCCCGTACCTCCTAGTGACCATCCCTCCCTCACTTTACTACCTGCAGTCACATCTGCCCCACCCCCAGCTTTCCGGGAACTGCCCTCCCCCGGTCTCCACGGACTTGGCTGTTCCTAAGTTCAGGGTCCAGCATTGTCCCCTCTCCCTTGACTGCCCAGGTCCTTCCATCCTCTCGCTGCCCCCGCCCCGGGGACCTCCTGCCCTCTCCCGCTTTCCCCTGTCTCGCCAACTCCTGACCTCACTACCTTTCTCCCTCTGCCCACTGCTCAAGTGCTGCTGCTGCTTGGAGCCATGTCCTGGGCCACCTTCTTTCCTAATTTCTTACCTACTCTCCTGGGGTGTCTCCCCAAGGGGTCAGGTACCATCTGTGTGTCTAATGCGTGGACCACCTGCCTCTCCAGAGCTTCAGCCCCCATGATCAGCACCACCTGGGCAGAGAGCTGCTACGCGCAGCACTTGGCATGCACTGTGCCCTGACATGACCTGGGCTGAGTGCTTGACTGGGGTCATCCCATTTAGATTGATAGCCATGCCTCCCAGCAATGTCGTGAACGGTGCCCCGGAACAGTTCCCCAGGGTGGCTCTGGATCATTAATCCCCATGTCACAGAGGGGTAAACTGAGGCCCAGGAAAGAAGTGATTGGCCCCAAATCTCAGGCTTTTTGTCTCTAAAGTTGGCACTTTTACCCACAATGCTCTAGCGTGAGCCTCCAGCAGCTGGGAGCAAATCCTCCTCATTTATTCCAAGCACTTGGGCCACATTTCTTCCACCTCCTGCCCACAAGTTCACCAAAGCAGTGGGCCCTCTGCTCACTGCCCACACCCTAATTCCCAGGGCTGGCATGCTGAGGTCAGGAGAAGTTGGGGGAAGCTGCACCTGTGCGTGGCAGATCCCAGTGGGGAGGACGGGTCCCAGCCACGGCATTTACACTGACAGCCGAGTAAGTTCATCCGTTCTCAGTTCTAAGGCTCAGCTTATTGTAAAAGTTAACACCTCTCAAGTTGGGGCGCAGCGTGCAGGCAGCATTGTACTTTAATGGCGATGTCTGTGGGACCCCGATAACCACAGTGCACCTTCCAGCACCTCGTGTGCCTCGTCAAGCCCAGTATGAGACTCTAAGGTGGGTCATTGCCCCCACTTGACAGCTTACGAAGCTGGGGTTCAGAAGGTGTGTTGCTCAGGGCCACACAGCTCTCAGCTGCGTCAGGGTCAGCAGGGTCCAATGGTTCTTGCTTCTCCTGCTTATCCACATTTTGGGGCTCAGGGGACATGGCCAGGTTGCAGACAGGCGCTGCCAGGAGGGAGGGGCCCGGCACTCAGCCTCTGCCGGCCCAGTGATACCAGGTCTTGGGCCTTCGCCCTCCAGCACTTCATCTCTGACTTCCACGTCTCCCCTGATGGCATGTTTGACAGGATCTTCAAGACCTCGGTGAGGGGGGCACACTCCCTGTCAGGTGGCGCTCTTAGCTCCAACTGCACCTTTGTGCAGAATTGCAAAAGGCACCCCCTTTGGGTTGGCCAGCCACAGAAAAACAGACCTGCACCCAGACGCACATCTGAGCAAGCCGAGCACTGCTGGATTTGGGCCCCTCTCACTCCATCAGCCAGATGCTTCTGGAGAGTGTACAACCTTCTCACCTGTACCTGGGAGCCTGCAAATCACAGAAGGCAGGACAGCCTGATGCTAAGCCCCAGAGAGCCGCCCCTGCCCTGCTGGATGCCCTCCTGCTTCACCGTGAAGCTCAGGTCCCAAGGAAGAGTGAGGTGGCACCACTAGGAGTCAACCCTCTGCCCCATGGAAAGCCTCGGCCCCATCCCTCCTGACTGGCAGCTGGTTCTGCCTGGAAGGTGATTCACTCCAAGAACCTGCTGCACAGTGGCATCCTCGTGGGGTCCTTCAAGATGGATGTGGGAACCACGTGCTGCCAGCCTGGTGTGTAGTCGCATGGCCCGGTCAGCGTCAGTGCACACCGCTCCGCGAGCGCGGGGCACGCTGTCCTTCCCACCCTGCCAGCCCCTGGTCTCAGCCTGGCCAGGACCGTGAACTCGGGTGGGGCCACAAGTACACACAGCCATGGGGTGTGCAGGGCAGCAGGGTGCCCTGTCTGCACACAAACACAATGACTACCTGCACCCAGTCTGCGGGGTTCACAGGAGCCCCACGGGGTGGGCAGCATTGCCCCCTTTTACAGTTGGGGAGCCTGGACCTCAGAGCAGCACCCGGGCCTCCCCAGTCGCCCAGCTGGTCGGCGGTGAAGTTAGGCTTTGTGAGTCCCGACAAGGCCCCGTGGCCCTCAGCACCAGGTGCAGTGACGCTGGGCCCTCAGACACTTCCACTGACCACCCATCAAGGGGCCCAGGCCACCTGAGAACAGCCATGTGGGGCTGTGTCTACGGGATCCTGGGGCCAAACCTCCATGGGGTCGGTGACGGAACTCCGAGGGGTGGCCCAGAGGGCTGGCGACGATGGCTGGGCCAGGCAGAGAAAGTGCCCTTGGCCTGACAGACAACAGCTAAGCACATGGCCAGTCCGGGAACCACGGGCGCACAAGCTGGCATTGGGCTCCACCCAAGCCCTGCAAGTGGACTTGTCACTGGGGGTATAGTAAGGACCTCGTTAGCCCTTTGACAGTGACACTACAATGTGTGACTGTCACATCTGACCCTCACCAAGCAGTGAGGGAGGCATCAGCATTCCTCCCCATTCTACAGAAGAGATAAATGAGGCCAAGAGAAGTTGTGTCTCGGAGGTGCCACTAAACTACTAGGTTGAACAAATTGGCGATTCCTTGTGGTTCACACTAGCAGACACGTGGCTGGTGCACATTATAACTATCATTCAGGCCAGGAAGCTGAAGTTCAAAACCCAAGATTATACACATAAAAATCACAAAACCATAGAACATGGAAACTTCAAGAGACCTTAAAAACACCTAGTCCGATCTCTCTATGAAAGGACAGAAAGAATAAACCCACTCCCTCTTCAAATAGCCTTTAACTTTGAAGGCAGATTTTATGTCCTTTCTGAGTCTCATTCTCCTTCCTCGCTAAATGTCCCCCAGTTCAGCCAGTCATGCGCACACCTGTCCACCTGCCCGTGTATCCACTCATCCACCCACCCGCCTGTCCACATATTAATCCATCCTCTATCCATTTATCCATCCACCACCCATCCATCTACATTTTCAGCTGGCCTGGCAGCCCCCCACAAACCCTCTATCCGTCTCCCCACCCAGCCGTCTGGCTACCTGTTCCTATGTCTGTCCCGCAATCATCTGTTCCAGCAAGAACCTGATGCTCTGGGGCAGCCTAGGCCACGGCCCCCTGCTCCTGAGGTGCCAGTTCCGCCACCCCACACCCCAGGGGCATGACCGGGCCGGGGCTCGGGGAACGTGTGTCCTCTGGCCCAGAGGCAGGCGGAGCTGTGTCCCTAGGGCCGCTGGGCCCGACGGCCTGGACTCCAGGCGCCAGCACGGCGCTCTGCTCGGGCTGCGCGGCGGCCCCAAGGGTGGGAGCGGCCCGGGCTCGGGGCCCCGCTCACCGCCGCAGAGCCCTGGCTGCCCCGCGGGCCGGCTGTCCTGCCGGCCCCCGCACACGTCCCCACGGGGCCGAGGGGCCATGGGAGGTGTCACGTCGCCGTGGTGGGCAAGGGGGCCGACACCAAGCCACCCCATGAGGCCAGCCAGATGGACGAGGATGGCATCGAGGGGTGAGGCGCCCGTCTTCCCTGGTCCCTGGTGACCTGGCCCGGCCCTTCCAGGGGCACAAGGGAACGCCCAGGGTGGACCTGGCCCAGAGACTGTGCCCTCCCTCTGTCTCCCTCAGCCACACACTCAGAAGGACAAGCTGTCCCTGGAAGGAGCCAGCCCCAGTGTCCACGGACTCTCCACACGGACAGAAAGGCCTGGGGCCAGGAGGGCTGGGTTCACAGCGGACAGTCAGAAATGACAGTCGTTTGACATCTGGACTTCTGTCTGTGAGAAGCTTGGAAAAAAAGGGGCAGATTCCCAGAGCTGCAGGATCTTGAGTCTACACCTAGGAGAGCAAAGCCATTTTGTTTTCTGTGCCAATTTTAACCAGCTGACAGTGGTTGTTGGGAAATATTCTGGGACCTTGTCTGAACACAGTGGGAGAAAGTGCTGGGATCCAGTGAGTCATGACTTCGGTGGGCCGGGGAGGGAGCATGGTGGCCATGGGTGAGGTTTCTGTGTGGGAGACAAAAGATGTGACACCCAGCTAGGAAAGGGGACAGTGTTACCAGGATGGATCTTTCCCTCTGCAGTTTACAAAGTGCTCGTGTGTTTTCACCTGTTTCTCACACTCCTGGAAGGGAGCCTTATCCTACTCCTGGGAAGGGGCTGTTATTCCCGTCTTCCCAGTGAGGAAGCTGAGGCTCAGAGAGCTGGGGAGATTTGCCCAGGATCCCACGAGAGACCAGGTACCGTCAACTTGAGCATCTTCAGTCCTGGTGTGGTCCTTCTCAGCCGTCCTTCACATGCTGTCCTGGGCCCAAGAGGTGTGCAGATGCGGGGGCAGGAGTCTGGGCGCCCGGTCTGGCCACAACAGTCCTAACTGTATGCGCCGGCAGGAACTTGCTGCTCCCTGAGGGGGTGCCCCCTGAATGCCAGCGGGCCCGGTTCTACGTGAAATTTACTGAGCAGAGGGGCTTCCCCACACAAACACAAGCCCCATGGCCAACGTGAAGAAGGATTTCACTGGTGAGAACAAGGACCTGGTTGAACCTTATGTGCAAGTCATCTTTGCTGGCCAAAAGGGATTGGGGCACAGGCAGCAGGAGGCTGGGGCGTGGGGTGACAGGCACCAGGGTGCAGAGGGATGGTCAAGGGATCCTGGGGACAGACGTGAGGCAGAATCAGAAGCCACCAGACTGGACTTTGATCACCTTGGTGCGTTCACCTGTGGATGTGAGGAGAGATTAGAGGAGCTCCAGCTCAGAGGGGCTGGGGGCCAGGCCAGTCTGGGCCTTAGGGTTACCTCCCTGCCCCCAGGTCACAGAGACCAAGAGCTGAAGTGGGGGACACTGTGAGGGAGGAGGGTCTCAGAGGCTGGTCGAGGGGAAGAGTGAGGAGAGGAGCGTGCACACACACACACACACACGTGCACAGCTGCTATGAGCCACACATAACACATATGTACCCACTCACCCGCAGACACACGCGCTCACACACATGCAAGCTCTCACCGCCTCCCACCAGGGCAGGACCTCAGTGCAGAAGAGCAGCTATGAGCCAATGTGGAATGAGCAGTGGTCTTTACAGACCTGCCCCCAAATCTGCAAGTACATGAAATACAGACCTGGGACTTGGACAAGGTCAACGACGTGCCCATAGGTGCCCACTTCACTGACATGCTGAAGGATTCCAATGATGGAGACAACGCTGAGTAGCAGGAAGCTGGGGGTGGGGTGGGGGTGGGACTGAAGGGGCAGAGTCAGAGAAATTCCCACACAGGCCCCCACCATCCCACACCTCTGCCGGAGCAGCAGTGGGCTTGCTCAGGGCTTTGCCAGCAGCCTCTGCCTCAGGGGAAGGGTGGAAACTCAGGACTCAGCTCTGCACAGAGCTGCCTGGGCCTGTCTGAGCCAGGCTGCCCAGATTCGAAGCCCAGCTGCTCTGACAGTTAGAAGCTGTGTGAGCTTTGTATCTGTTTTCGCATCTGTGAAATGATGAAATAATGACAATCATCTATGTGTGCATATATATATATGCACATCACATACACATGCGTACTGCCCCCTAGTACCTATCTGCAGACTTGTGGGGACTTGGAAGGACTCACCCCGCCTAGGACCTGGGCACTGAACTGGGTACGGGATACAGAGCAAGGGAGGAATCCATCCTGTCCTCACGGTGCTCACTGGGGATGAGGGAGACGGATGTGCTACTAAATGCACAAAACCTGAGGCATGAGGCACAAAAGACCACACAGATTGTACGATTCTGTTTACATGAAATATCCAGAATAAGCAAATTCATAGAGACAGCAAGTCAATACGTGGTTTCCCAAGGGTGGGGGTAGGGGAGGGGGATGTCCTGCTGAAAGCTACGGGGTTTGTTTTGAGGGGGATAGAAATGTCCTGGATGGTTGCACAACCCAGTGAATACACTAAAAACCACTGAAATGCATACTTAAAATGGTGAATTTTATCTTACACGAAGGATACCTCAAATTTTAAAATGCTGTAATGTTTTTTATAAGCTAGGCCGAACAAAAACCAAACAAAAGACATAAGGCAGAATTGGATCCATGTTTCGCATGAGCCATGACAAATCCCAACGGGAGAAAAATAGTCGGGACTAGGAAATGGGAGGGCTTCGTGGGGGAAGAACGTTTAACAGGCAGAGGCAGAGAGGAAGGACCTTTGGAGAGGAGGGGAGGGGTCTGCTGAAGCAGGGGAGACCGTGGTGGCACGCAGCTATCCTTCAAGTGGCTTGTCAGCGGCCTGGGAGCAGGCACTGGGCAGCGGGCAGCACGACTTCGCGGCACAGACGTGGAGGTGGGTGTATGTGGGCGCCACCGCCAGCTCAGGCCCCGCAGGGAGTAAGGTGACACATGACAGTGCCCCATGTGCGTGAGAAGGCCACCCCGTCATGGCGCACAGCAGACACGAGCCCTCCCTGAGGCCCTTGAGAGCCTCAAGCCGCCCCCTAGGTCCTCTCTGGCCTCGGGTGACTCCCCGAACCAGGCATGAGGTCCTCAGCTCAGCAACCAGGAGGTGCAGGCTGGGAGCCCCCTAAAGAGATTCCCCCCACCCTGAGTGAGCCCCTCCACCCCCTGACCCCACCCGCAGGCGTGCTGCCCACGCTGGGCCCTCCTGGGTGAGTGTGTGCGGCTCCACACGCAACCACACGCTGCCCGACGAGCACCAGGACCGAAACGAGGGCCTGGGGGAGGCTGTGTCCTTTCTCTCCCGCCTCATGTGGGGCCTGGGGGTGGAAATCCTGGACACCTCCAACCCTGAGCTCACCGGCCCCTTGGAGGTGCAGGGGGAGCAGGCCATGCCCATCTCGGAGGTGAGGCCCCTGCTAGGGGGGGGTGCTCTGTGCTGTCCTACAGAGCCCCTACTCAGTCCCCTTCCCTCTCCAGCAGCCTGGGCCCAGGCTCAGCCTGTGGCCACCCTGCCTGCCTCGGGGACTGGACCTCAGGATGAGACCTCCCTGCCCAGGAAGCAGTGTCCCCTTCCACTGCCTGTGACTGCTGTGCCCGGAGGTCCTGAGGTGGAGCCCTCCCTCTGCCCTGTTCCTGGCGGTGGCTGTCCTCGCGTTGGACAGAGCAGCCTTTCCCCCAGGGACATCCAGGCTGCGGGGCAAAAGGAATTGGACCTTCAGTGTCCGGGCTCCCAGCTCCACAGCTGGGTAGCATGTCCCCCACCATTAACCCCCAGGGCCTGTCTGTGAGATGGTAGTAGGAGGCCTGGCCGCAGGCCCAACATCCCGGCTAAGTTCTCAGGATGCTCTGAACCACCTTCTCCACAGAGCTGCATGCGGAAGGTGGGAGAATTCTTTCTATTTGGAGCCTTTCTGGAGGCCTCAGTGATCGACTGGGAAATGGACACAAGCCCATCACCTGTGAGGTCACCGTAGGGGAGAGCTGGGCGCACAGAGGGGTCCTCAGGCCTGGGGGTGGTGCTGGGTGGTCACTGCCAGGCCCTGCGCCACAGCCCTGGGGGGAGGGGAACTTTGACCACTTCCCTCGCGTGTCCTCAGGGGCCCACACAGCACACAACGTCCATCCCTGAGTGCACACACGCCCCACCGGGTGCACCTTAGCTCCGCCTAGGGCTAGGCTGTGTGAGGGGCACAGGCAGGGAAGAAGCCCCCCCGCAGAAGGGAGCGAGGCCTTGCCGGGTGGGCGAGGAGAGGGTGGGAGTCCGGGGCACTTCCCAGGCGGGACCTTGAGCTCAGTGGTCATCGGGGCCCCAGGGAGGTCTCTTTCTCTGGCTAGTGCTCTGTCCTGTCTGCGCTGGTTCCGACCCCAGCACCTGCCTCTTTCCCTGACTTTCCCTCTTCCCTCGCACAAAGCTCTGGACTGGAGGGCAGGGTGGGGACTCTAGTCCCTTGCAAGCCCTCCTCTGCCTCCAGGCAACTATGGGAATGAATCTGATGGCCTGTCACACCCTCAGCAGCCTCGGCTTCAGAAGGATCCAAGGGAGGAGGAGAAGGTCGATCTGATCCAGAACACGAGTGATAACGAGTCTGAGGAGGCTGGGGACTTAGCCTCAGTCTCCTCCACCCCACCCATGCAGCACCAGATCACCGACTGGTGAGCCAGCGGGACGGAGGGTGCTGGGAGGTGCTGTCCGCTGCCCCCATCCTCTCATGGCCCACTCCCGCTGCCACCTCCCTGGGCACCCAAGTCCTCAACCTCCCACCTGCTCCCCACCCCCTAGGAACTTCTTCCATCTGCCATACCAGGAGTGCAAGCCCTGCATTTGCATCAAGAGCTGGTGGCCAGACCAACGCCGCTGCCTCTGCAGTGCCAGCATCATGGACACATCGCAGACAAGCTGGTCAGGGCCAGGCCGGGGAGGGAGGGGACATCTGGTGGGGGGGGAATGCTTCAAATGACCTCCCTCAGCCTGGAAGCTTCCCTCACAACACACAAGGCATGTCTGCCCAGCCGCTTGCCGTCGGGCGGGTGAAGGACTGCAGGAATGGCCCCAGCAGGAGTTCCTGTCCCCACCCAAGTCCCAAGAGCAGAAGAAGGTCTGAGGGCCACCCAGAGTGTCGTGTTGGAATCCTAGCCCATCCAGTCCTGGGTTTCCCTGGATGCCACTGGCCAACCCCTCTGTCTGTGGCCTGCACCGCTTCCACCCTTCACATCTAGCCCTAAGTCCCTCCCAGCCCCTGTGAGTCCACCAGACCACAGACTTAGGCCAGAAGTGGCTTCCTCCTTCAGGAACTGAAAACCCATGAACATGAAGGCCTCCAGGCTCTGAAAACAGAGAAACTGGTGGTTTCCTTATGAAAGGAAAGTGGGCTCCTCCACTCTGCTGGGGTCTATGGAGGAAAAACTGCGCTGGCCCCACGATTCCCATGGCTGCGGCCACCTGCGGCACCAAGGCCACGTCCCTCTTCAAGTGGACCTCGGGGCGGAGCCCCGCCACGGCGCCCAGGAGCGCAGGCACCCCCCGGGGCGGCTGCCCCTCGCCCCCCGCTGCCTGGCCCTGCAGGGACCGGCTGCGGGGAGTGGGCGTCTGCGGCCAGCTGCGGAGCCCCGCTGCGGGCCTGCCCCGGCCCCACGCCAGCTCCTCCGCGCCTGCCACCGCCATGTGTCTCCACTGCCCCCAGGATTCACTCAGCAGCTGCTTGAAAACTTGCTAAAAGTATCTGAATCAGACCAGTCGCAGTTTCGCAGCTGTTATCGAGGCGCTGGATGGGGAAATGCGCCATGCAGTGTGCATATTTTATTTGGTTCTCTGAGCTCTGGACACTCTGGAAGATGACATGACCATCAGTATCGAAGCGGGGAAGCCATCGTCTATCCCTGAAAAGGTCAGCCCACTTCCCAGCGGATTTGGTCTCCAGACCAACCCCGCCTCAGTGCTCTCTGGTCTGAACGTAGTCCTCTGTGACCTGGGACAGGGTGCTCGGGTACTGCCAGCTCAGGGCCACCAGGAGCATGACAAATGACAGGTAGATGGGGGAGTAGTGGCTCCGGGAGATGAGCTGGCAATTGGGAAGATTCTGTGTTCTGATCGTGGAGATGATCTGCCTTGTTTTACCAGAACATGGGTCGGAGCCAGGAATTCTGTGATAAGTCTCCTCCATGTACGGGTGTATTATAGCTTTGATGGCTGGCATATTGGTGGCATCCATCATCAGGGTGACTGCTTGCCCTTTCCAAATCTTCACCACCCCTCTGAACACCTGCTGATTATTGTAACAGGTGGCCAAAGTAGCAATGGCCATGACCTGTGGAATAGCGCAGGAGTTAAACACAATCTGGTTTCTCAGCCGTGAAAGGTAGGTGATGACATCGGGGATGTGGTGCAGTGTGTTGGCTATCAGCTCGTTCAGGCACTGCACAGCCACGTCAGCGCGCTCTGGCTTAGCAAAGTCGCCCAGCTTCTTCACGTACTTGCCCCAAACTTCTTGAGGCCAAAACTCTCTTCCTTCTCACTGGTCTTCCAGATAATCACGAATGATGTTTCTTTTCTGCAGGAACAGGCCCGTGGAGTTGGCACGCTCTGTGTCTTCACCAACTAAGGGGTCTTCAAACTCTGAGGCCGAGAATAGATGGGAAAGGCCAGTCCGCACCAGCCCAGCCACGTAGTGACAGTACTTGTCCCACTCCTGCGCAGACGTCACTTGCTTATCCAAACACTCCGTCATCCCAAATCCCATCTTCCAGCAAATGTCAACAATCACCGTCTGATATTTCTCAGCCAGATTTCTGAACTGCAGGGAGATCCTGGAAAAGTCCTCCAGCACTTGTCGGTCCTTCTCCTTGCTCTCCATGAACTGCCAGTCGGGCTCATAAAGGTACGAGTGGAAGTTGTGTAACAGGGGGACCTTTTTTTCGATGGGGGGACACTCCAGGGACAGTGCTCATGAGAGGTCCTAGGGCACTAGCCCCTCGTGAGCTGATGGAGGCTGGGGCTGTCACTCCTGGTTCAGAGTAAGAGGGCCTGGATGATGTGCAGGAGATGATCAAAATGGACAAGTCCTACCCTGAGCGACGACTGCAGGGCGTCCTGGAGGAGCCGAGCTGTGGCTGCTGGTGAGCGGCAGGGCTGCTGAACGGGGCGGGGGTGGCGTGGCACGCAGAAGAGGGGGCTGGCAGAGAAGGAGGCATTTGCAGGCCTCCTGCTGGCAGGTGGGCTCTGCTAAGCCCTGTTCCCCACTTTCTGCCCCAGACGCTTCCTCTCACTGGCTGACAAGCACCAGGGCCCCTCGTCCTGCACCAGGCTAGGAGGAGAGTGCCTCAAGTCCTGTGTGCAGGAACAGGTGAGGATGCCGCTGGACCACATGGGGGATGGGGAGGATCTGGAGGTGGAAAGGCAACCCAAGGTGGGGGGACATCTGCTCTGAAGTCACAGCCCCCAAGGGCAGCCTCCATCACAAGTCGTGGACTGAGCCCCACGTACACCCCCGACCCTGCAGGAGAGACTGGGGCAACAGGCAAAGACCCTGTGGGCACAGGTGAAGCAGCACACAGTGTGGGACAAGCTGAGGCTAAGCCAGAACTTGCTGCAGAAGCTGCACTTCCTGGCAGACAAGGTGTGCGCCCTGAAGGCATGCACAGAGGGGATGCCAGCCCCAAACCCCAGTGACCCAAGGCAGAAGTGGGGCTGCACAGGGGGCGCTGAGCCAGACCACCCAGGAGGCCCCTCCTGCTCTGACAGCCATTGGGGGACGGGGGTGACCAAGCCTTTCACCCTGTCGGGTGTTCTTCCCACTGGATCCACGGGAGGAGAAGGAAATCCCAGCATCAGGGGTCCTTCCCTCCGTGGGTCTAGGGCTGGCCAAGGGGCAGGACCTCTCCCTTACGGGCCCCCACCTGCCCACCGCAGGCCCACACAGCATCCCCGACGTCTTCATCTGGATGATGAGCGACGATGAGCACATGGCCTCATCCCGGTGCCCCCCACCCCAGGACCTGCTCTTCTCCATCGTGGGGGAGGAGCTGGGTGAGGACCACACCAGATCAAGGTGCTCTTCCTCAAGGTGCCGGAAGGGAAATCAGATTAGGGGGTGGAGGGGTTCGTGCTTTGTTCAAGGGGTCAGCCTCCCTTGGAGGGAGCAGCGTGCCCACCCCGGGTCTGGCTGGCCTGAGCTGATGGGGTGCTTAGAGAAGAGGTGGAGAGAGTAGGAATGGCAGAGGGCCCCATCCCATCCATCCTCCTTGGAGCTCTGTTCCCAACCCCACAGCCCAGTGGGATGGCTGCAGAGGGACAGAGGCCCTCTGACCACGACCTCCTGTAGCCCCCTGCCCCTTCCTCACCCCACGGGCTCCGGAAGCTGATCCCACGCCCACCCCCAGCAGCCAGGGAAGCGGGTCTTCGGCATGGCGGGCTGGACAGCGCAAGCCAGGCTGGAGCCCTGCCTGTGGCTGGGCCACAGCAGGCAGCGTGGGGACTTCCAGTGGGGCCTGCCCTGCGGCTTTGAGGGGGCCTAGGGGCCCCAGGTTTGGGCCTGCACTCCCTCCTGCCCAGCAGCCTGGTCTGCACCAGTGAGCGAGGCAGGTTGTAGCCAGGCCCAGGGAAGCCCCTGGCTCCCAATCCTCACCCTGGGAGAGTGCTGGGGTTGCCTGTTCCCAGCCCCCTAGCCTGCTCTCCCCACAGAGAAGCAGGCTTTCCAGCCCCTTGCCCGCAGGTACCAGGCTTGGAGCCTCTGTGCTGCTGACAGCAGTGGCCTCTCAGGCCCCTTGCCCGAGTCTTCTTTATCAATTCAAGTCAGAGCACAGAGGCAAGGGCTGGGGGAAGAGGGAGTGACACTGGCTTTGCGGGCACTGGGGGAGGCCTGTGAGCTTCTGGGGCCTGGGGAGACAGATCAGCCAGCACCCCAGACCCACAGAGGGAAGCCTGGCAGATACCTGGGGACCCGGGCCACATGGTGGAGGCTTTAATGTGCTTACATTCTGCATGGAGGACAGGGAAGACCTGGTAGGGGCTGAGGGAACAGGATCAGGAGCAGACCTCACATCAACCTTCATTTTAAGATTCCCAGAAGAGTCAGGGGTTATGTCCCTCCTGCCCCTGAGCCCCCTGGAAACCATAGTGACTGGGGGTGAGTCCTGCTCGGGTATCTGCCCACCCACAACCACTGATTATCCATCCCCCCCGCCCTGAGCTACAGGTGCTGAATGAGACCCTGTGCCCCACCTGGGACCAGGTGCTGGTGTTCAACACCCTTGAGTGCTGTGGGGAAGCTCATGAGTTCCTAGATGACCCCCCCATCGTTGTCATTGAAATCTATGGCCAGGACACTGGTGTAGGTGGGCTCCAGCACCAGGGACCACCCCAATGTCCCCTCACTACACCCGCACTGACGGCCCCCTCCCCCGCTCTCCCCTGAGCCCCTCGGGCAGGTGCTTGCTGGGAAGCTGGAGGGTTGGGCAGCCCCTCCAGGACACCCCAGGTGTCCCCTGCCCTGTCACCGCAGTCTGACTCCTTCCTGATGCTCGAGGACTCTGGGGCCTCAGGGAGGAGATGGGCCAGGGCATTCCGCCTCCCAGCATAGACAGACCAAATTCAGGCCCAGAATCTTCAAGAGATGTGTCAGAAAGGCCTGCTGTCCCCGACCTCCCCCACCCCAGGGACTCCCCGGCCCCTGCCCACACCTACCACAGTCAGCTGCCCAGCTTTCCACGGGAGCGCTGGAGTTGGGGAGTGGAGGACTGGGGTGCCACGAGCGAGTTCTAGACTAGAGGCAGGCGCACCTATTTGTAGTCTGAGTACCGCATCTGCCGTTCACTACCAACCTGGCCTGAGCTAGCCTGAGACTTGGTTTCCCCATCTATAAAATGGGTTGCTCCCCATGTGTAAAATGCAACTCCACGGGGCTGTGGGGGACTGAATGTGATCTGGGATGTGAACGTGCTTGGTAAATTCAAGCACTGAGAGGCCACCTTGGCTCTTTGTCGTGTCAGGGCAAAGCAGACTTCATGGGCCTGAACTTTGCCAAGCCCGTGGTGAAGGGGGCCAGCGAGGCATACTGCCCACCCTGCTTCCCGCCCCAGCTCGAGTCCTACCAGATCTACTGGCGCAGCGCCACCACGGGGGACCTGCTGGCCACCTTGGAGCTCTGGCAGGTGGGGCTGCAGGGAAGAGGGGACTGGGTGGGGGCCAGTCTCCTCCCCATCCTGCTGTGAGGCCCATTGTGATGGAAGCTGAGGATGTGGTTCTTGGGAACCCCGGCTTTTCAGCTTTCCTTGTCTCCCCAGGTCATGAGGCAAATAACTCACGAGGAAAGGGAGCTCTCCCCAGGCTCCCCAGGCTAGGACACTATGTCCCTCATTTCCCAGATTGGACTAGCAGGGAAGGCCGACCTGCCACTCATCAATGGTCCACATTACAAATCAACTCACTTCAATTAAAATATATGTATTTTTATATATACCGCTTAAGTACTTTAGGTACAAGCTTAAATAAAAAAAGTTTTTTAAAGCTATAGGCTAGTCTGTAACACTTCAGTATTATTGTAAAACGTGTTGATTTCAGAATTTTAACTTTGGCTCCTGCCTGTTTTAGAACACTAGCTCTCAAATAGTTTTTCTAATAAATCTACACTGTTTTTTGTTCTCAATCATTGAATGGCACATTTTAAAGGAATAAAACTAAAGAATGAATAACAAAAACTCTAACTTAAGGTTACAAAAATAAACCTCTTAAGAAAAACCACGCACAATAGGAGATCACTAAGCCTCTAATTTCCCACTGCAGGTCAAAAATAACAGCGTGCCCACTCGGGCCACACCTGGGCCACTGTAACGCAGCAGTCACAGCTGCCGTCATTTACCGAGCTTATCCTAAGTAGCGGGATGGTCTCCCGCTCGCTCTCCCCCGGGGAACAGGCGACCATCCGCAGCTGCGAGAAAGCGACGCATGCGCAGTGAGCGAGAGCCGCCCCCGCAGTCTCGGCTCCTCAGGGTTCGAGCGAACAAGTCCGCGTCCCGCCGCGCCGCCTCAGCCGGGCGTCTGCGCCTCCTCGCCCGCCTCGCTCCAGCCCCGGTTCCTCCGAGGGCGGCCCGGGAGCCCTGTTGTCCAGGGGGCTTGGCAACGCGTGAGGAAACTGCGGCCCTTCCCGGAGGCTCGGACTCTCGGCGTGGGCTGGAAGGCGGCGGCGGCGGCGGCCCGCGCCTCGGAGGCGCCCTGGGTCTGCGCGCCGCTGCATCCCGGGCCCGCGACCGGTCGCCGCGAGCGTCGGCGGAGCCGCTTTCCCTCTGCGCCTCGTCTGGTCCCGGGTGAGTTGGCGGCCGGGGGCGCGCGGGGCTTTCCGTGCTGCCCCGCCGACCGGGGGCTGAGAGGAGCCGCAGGGTGCCGGGCGGGGGCCGGGGCGGTTGGCGGGGGCGCGGGAGGCTCAGGCCGCCGGGAGGGCGGCGCGTCGGCGGGGGCTCGCTTGTGCCTGTCGCCCCGGGGCCCCGCGCGGACCCTGGTCGCCCAGGCATTTCGGGGGTGGGGTGTGGGTGCCGGACCCTAGGTTCCTTTGCTGGGGGAGCCCTCGGGTGCCTGCTGCGGCTTTGGTCTCCGGGGGAGGCCGGTCTCCCCGCGAGGCGGAGGAGCGGAAGAGGCAGGAAGTCCCCGAGACACGGAGGTCCCCTCGGCGGGGGTGGAGCTGCGGGAGCGGGCGGCGCAGCCGGGAGGGCACTGAAGGGTCGCGGCGCCGCGGGAGGTGGGCGAGGAGGCGGCGGCGGCCGCCGCGCTGCCAGCCCCTCGGGACGCCAGGGGTGTGCGCGGGTCGGGTCGGGAGGAGGGGGCGCCCTCGCAAGGGGAGCCGCCGAGAGGAAGATGAGCGCAGTCTCCCGCTGGCGGGTCACACCCCTGAGTGTTGGTCCAGAGCAGAGGTGGAGGGAATGTGGGAAACCCAAAGAACTTATGGGGAGGGGGAGACGCGGGAGCTGCCAAGTATTGTCATCTCCGTCGCAGTTACTTTTCTTAGCGTTTTTGTGCTTGATGGTTTTGCTCCCCAGCTCGGCTGGGTAGCTCCAGATTCGCTCCCTCCCATCACCCTCTCTGTGCCACATTGACTCTCCTGTGGTTTTCCCCTTATCCCCCACTCCTTTTCCGGTACGTAGTATTTTGCCTTCTGCTTGGTGAGCATTTGCTAAGGACAGGAGGCCTGAGCTTGTTGTGACCCTGAACTGCCTTGAACTCCTCTCTCTCCCACCTTTTCCTTTCTGGGATCTTACATGTCACCTGGCCATCAATAGTTAGCTTTTCTTCTGGAGAAATGGCGAAAGCACTTAGCCAAGATCCCTGGCACTCTTGCTTTATATTAACGAGTCCACCAAAGACACGTCGTTTGTCATGGATTATCACCTCTTTACTCTTTAGTGAAATTAATTTTTGAGATACAAAAGTGGCAAATTTTGGTTTGAGTGTCGGCTATTCCTAGGGTCAGCAGAGTGTATCCCTGGCAGCCAGACCTGTGACTTACCAGGAAATGCTTGACTTGGAGGGACAGTTCTTTCCTCAAACTTTGCTGATTTTTTCTTGAGTCTTTGTTGAAGGATTTCTTTTATAAGGTCTAAAGTTTTCAGGCTGAGGATGATGGGGGGAAAAAGGGTCAAAGAGCCTAGCAGTGATACTACTGAGCCTTGGAATTAAGAAAGCCTGAACCTGCCCAAACTCTAGGTTTCTTGTTACATGAGATGATAAACTTAATATTTAAGCCATGCGCCCTGTTCCTGTAGCTATTAGTATCTGATAATAGGTGTCACTCACTATATTAGGAATTACAGACATCCTAAAACAAAGCCATGTGACTGACTGTTAAGAAAAGTCTTTCATTACAGGTTGCTACGAGATATTGAATTTAGTTCCCTGTGCTATATACAGTATTAATTTGTTGTTACATCTATTTTATATATAGTGGTTAGTATCTGCAAATTTTGAACTCCCAATATCCCTTCCCACCCGTCTGGTAACCAAAAGTTTGATCCATGCTGTAGACCAGAAGTTGACACAAAATTGTAAACTGACTATACATCAATAAAACAGAAAATGTCTTTTTGCATTCAAACATCCTTTAGATGACACATTCATAAGAATGCGAGCAAGATCATCATGAAAGTTTCACGGCATCCTGGCTTAGTGGAGGAGTGAAAATCTGACTTAGGAATGCATTTATACCAATTATTTGAAAGTCTAACTGGGGTGAGGGGAGGTATAGCTCAGCGGTAGAGTGCATTCCTAGCATGCATGAGACCTTGGGTTCAATCCCCAGTACCTCTGTTAAAAAAAAAAAAAAGGAAATAAAAATTAATCCCCCACCCCAAAACAAAACAAAACTTGTTAAAAAAGAGTCTCACTGGTAAGTTGTTAACAAGACTTTCTCTGGCTCTGCTGTGTAGTAACAAGCCAGGCAGTGAACTCACTGAACTGCTCACTTCGCTGCTGCTGTATACTCTCCCTTGTGACCCTCTCACTTCTTTTTCAGGAACAGGAACAGAGGGTACACATCATTAAATAAGAGCATGAATATTCTGCCTCAAGTCATGTATTTTAGCCGAACTCTTCCTAAGTCATGGGTTAACTGACAGCACCACAGAATAATACCATTTTTTTAAAAAAAAGAAATGAATCAATTTTTAAAGACAATTTTGGAGTCCATGTTGATCTCAGACCCACAGAAGAGGCGAGGTCACATTGGAGATGACTCCTTCCGGCAGAGCAAAAGCAGAAACTGACACCTACTCCTGTAACAGTTCAAAGAGCTTTCTCTTAGGAACCTCCCTGAAAATAGTGCTCTTCTTAATCTGTTCTTGATAAATATCCACAGGGAATTAAAGCCCAGTTATCGTGTGTGTGTGTGTGTGTGTCTTGATAAATATCCACAGGGAATTAAAGCCCGGTTATCGTGTGTGTGTGTGTGTGTGTGTGTGTGTGTGTGTCCCCCACAGGTCGTCATGATGTCCAGCTGGGGAAGGAGCATGGAAAGGGAGAGTCAGATGGTGGAAAGGCAGCCCTGCTCATAGCCCCAGGTGTAGACTGTCCCCTTTGCTCAGATTTCTCAGAGCCATCACACTCATCCAGATATTTAAATAACATAAAGAAGAAAAACACTGAGACATCATTTCGGGCTGTAATTATCTAACTGGCCACCAACAGCAATTTAGAACTCAGCTTTGTGCACATGTTTATATCATTTCCATAGTTACAATGTAGTTCAAAGGAGCCCTTTGAACTGTCCTTGGGAAACCAAGAGGGACAGTGGGTGATGGGCACTGCAGTGACCCAGGCTGGTGTATGGGAAACCAAGGGCCAGACAGGGGACCCTGTGGCATGGGGGAGACAGTCACCCAGTGAGCACCACTGGAGAGGAGTGCCCAGTGATCACGCTGAGCCGCAGCCCTGGGTCAGCCCTGGGAGCTTCTTCCACCCCTCACCTTTGGTCCGCAGGATGGCAGAGTTTGACCCCAGCAGCAGCCTTGTATGCTCGGTGTGGCTGAGGGGAGAGGGGGAGCCAGCTCGGGGGAGCCCAGCCCAGAGGGAGCCACAATTCAGATGCCCAAGCTGGAAGCCCAGTAATCTCCATGACCCTGTCTCTCCTCTGACCCCCTCCTGGCCCAGACACCACACAGGCCTTCTTCCAGCTCCCCCTGCCTGCACCTGCCTTCTCCGAGTCAGAGGGATCCCACCAGTGAAGACCAGGTCCTGCCCCCTCATTCTAGGGTCCTGCCCGAGGTGGCAGGTGGGAGCTCCCCCACACTCCCTCACCCCATCCAAGCTCTGATCGCCCAGGCCTGGGACGGACTCAACTTGTCAACGTCCACCATCACTGTGTGGCTCAGGGGGTGGCAGGTGGGAGAGGGTCTCATCTGCAGGGCTGCCCTGGCCACCCATCCCTGAGCACTCCCTTGGGGAAGCTGAGTGCACAGAGAGAAGTTCTTTTCAGGCTCACTGAGAACAGGCAGCCTGGAGTGTGATGTGTATGCTGTTGGTGCTGCAGGAAGCCAGCAGGGTCGGGAGGAAGGAGCAGAGTCTAGGGGGTGGGGGTGGAGCTGGCGGGCTTGTGGATCAAAGGATGTGGGCATGGAGGAAGGAGGTGGCTGGGCCACTCCCAGATTTCTGGCTGGGACTGAGGCATCAGCGAAGGTGGAGAAACAGGATATTACTTAGGTATAGGTATGGTTGCTTCAGTAGGATCAAACCACTAAACTTGTTTCTTCCTCACTGAATAGTCTGGGCATATGCAGTCCATAGCTGAGTGGAATCCAAACCTTTACCCTCTCGGGGACCCTGGCTCCTTCTGCAGAGGGCCCCACCACCTCTAGGGTATTGGTGAGAGAACTTAACATCAAGTCCACAGACCAGCCAGCGGGAAGGCAAAGTGGGGAAGGGAAGGGCATTCTTTAAGCCTAAGTGAATAACCAGAAAGTTTTACACATCACTCCTGCTCACATTCCACTGGTACAAACTTAGTCATATGCCTGCATCTAGCTTCACAGAGGCTGGGAAATACCATCTTTATTCCGAGTGGCTCAGCTAAGAATTGAGGATTCCATGTCTGTGAGAGGGATGAGGGCATAAGTTCTGGAATAAGTAACAGTTTCTGCCGCAGCTTACCCCTTTGTAAAACCAAACATCCATAAATGCACATAGAGCATTTGCTCCACACAGAATATCCTTATCTCCTCTCCCAGAAATATGACCTCGGAGTCGCATGGAATTGCTACATTCGACTCAGAGTTCAAGGTCTCCAGCTGTAGCTGAGTTCTCTCCATCTAAGAGAGCTTGCGGTCCCTGTCATCTGGCAAAATGTAAACTGAGTGCTTAGTTTATTCTACAGACCATCAGAGAGAGAGACCTGGAGTAAGAACTATAAAAATTTCTTTTAAAATTCCATTATGGAAAGAAAAGAATGAGAAATACCCAGGTGACATAGGTCCATAGTAGTGATCAAACTCCACTGGGCAAGAACTGGGAATGTGCCCCGTCCTGGCAGTGTTAGGGAGCTCAGCCCAGCCAGCAGGCCTGGGTGATGTCCTCCGGGAGGCATCCTCACATCTGTTGTCATGTCTATCTCATCTCTCCCTTTGGAAAATTCTTTCTTGTTTATCACTCTCTGAGTCCACAAGGAGAGCGCCCTTTGGAGAACATGTCTTTCCTCAGGATAGCATGGCTTCCGCAGCCCCCTTCCTGCTGATGCAGAACTGAGGTACAGGGATTGTACCAGAAGTCAAGCTGCTTTATATGTCAGATGGCAAGGATCATGGTGTCTTGATCCCACACACTTTGAAGCAAAGAGGAATGAGCAGATCCACACTTGCCCTCTGAAAGAGTCTTCCCTTTCAATGGAGAGGGAAGAGGTCCCAGAGAGACATTACCCAACTTGGAAGTGATGGCAACAGCATTTTGGATGGCCCTGGTGGTATGCGGACACCTAGGTCTAGAAGTCATCATTCTTGGCCCGTATAATATTCAACTGGCTCTGACTGAGCAGTGGAGAAGGGGCCACTGGGATCCTCATTACCCCTGGCCTCCCACACAGCATTGATCCTTCTAACACAGTGACACTTAAGGAAAAACACCCTGCACCCAAACCCCACACCCCGTGGCCTCTCTCTGGCCTTCTGAAGCAGCCTGCACTTGTCTATGCCGTGTGTATCTCTGAATAAATCTACATTTACTCAACTGTGGCTCACTCTTGAATTCTTTCCTATGTGAAGCCAAGGACCGCACTTGGCAGGGCATGTCCCGGGGACTTAAATAAGACCTGGGACATGGCCATCTTCTAGCCTCACATTTTTCCTGTGTCAGTGTCTCGTTAAATCTTAAATCTTGATCCATTTATAACTGATGTTAAGGTTTATTTTGAGGAAAGGAGTGCTTTTTTGTTGTTGGTTTTCAGATGATCACCCTGCTGTCTGAACACCCTGCACTGATGCCCCCTTTATCATAGCCTGTCCTTCCGCATGTGTTTCCTAACACTTTTGGATTTTCTCTTCTATTATGTTTGTGTATTATTACATTTTTGTTTACTGTTTTAATGATTAGAACTTTATAACTGGATTATTTTTAAAAAATAGTACCAGCTGCACTACCAGTGCTGGCAGAAATTGGTCCTCTTCTGTTAGGTGTTTGCGCAGGAGGTGGGCATTCCCGGCACTTGAACCAGGAGTTTCCCTTTCCTTACGCCAGCCCTCTTCTCCACCCTCAGAGGCTAGTTATCCATTTATACACCGGGAATCACAGGTGAAGTCAGTGGAGAAAGGTCCTCTCCCTTCTCTTTCTTCATCTTCTTTCTCTTTTTCCTTCTCCCCTTCCCCTCACCCAACCGCATCCTCTTCTCTTTCTCCCCCTCTTCTTCTTCCTTCTTCCTTCTCCTTCAGCTTCTCTCTCTCCTCTCTGCCTGTCCCTCTCTAGCACAAGGCCACAGACCCGCTGCTCCACCCAGCCTTGTCCAGGGAGACCCTCACCACCTACGTCTGCCCTGCCCATCTCTCATAAGGAAATTGCAGAGGATTAAGAAGTTCCCAGGACTTACCAAGAAATCTTGGTTTCCAGGGAAGCATCCCTCAGAGCCCTCCTGGATTTGGGGGGTGCGGGATTCCTAGGACAAGGGCACTGTACTGCGTGGTTCACCGTGGGACCTCCTCACGGGTCTCCCACTGCTACTGCTGGCCCCTCATCCTCCCCACTGTTAGGAATCGACCACTTCCTGGGGACAGACACCTGTCTGGTCATGAGGCATTCTTTGAGAGGCAGCAGACATTCAGTGAATGTCTCTAGAATAAATTAGCACTAACATCACATAGATCTAGATATAGGATATTCCTTCCCACCAACGTGCAAGACTCCCTCAGGCTCGCCCTCAGTCAGTACTGTCAGCAGTGCACGTCCCCGCTGCTGGCCCCCAGCACCGTTGTTTCAGCCTGCTTTTCAACTTTGTCTATAAGACTCTCACTGTGCACACTCCAGAGGGTGTACCAGTTGGTTCACCAAGAAGAAGACACTAGACAGAGATAGAACAGTGACAGGTTTATTAGGGGTGACAACAGGATAGGCAACAGCAGAGGGGGCAGGACTGAGCAGGGAGACACTCGGGCCGTAATGCACATCTGACATCTTCTCTAAATACATCGTTGCCACAGCTCAGGGTCCTCTTCAAATTTCAAACTGTTCTGTAAGGCAAGGAGATTTTGATTTATTTCAGTGAGATCCTGTTTTTTTCTCCTATATACATTTTGTCATCCATAGTGTATCTGGCCTCTGATGAACACTTTGATGTGTGTCTCCATCTGTGTGTCTATATGTAATGAAACTGTCTTCAGATCTGAGATATAGATCTCAGATCTTATATATTCTCATAATTATCTTTTTTACTTTATTCTGCAGGATCTAAATTTTAATGGAAGAATGGGGGAGGGGCTTGCCTTACCCATTGAAACAGAGATTGCAAATCTCAGGGTCTGAAGCGTTAAAGGCTTAGTTTAATTTAATGTGCTTCAAAGTCCATCTTTTGATGACTTTCTGTGTGGAGACATTTTCTTTTAAACCATGAGAACGTGAGTGCCCCTCAGACATTCTGCAGATCTCTTGTGGACTTAATCCCATCTTCCTCTCATGGCATCAGAGAGCACACTTACACCTGTTGCACAAGTAATACTGCAGAAACTCTGTGGAGGCCCCACTGAGTCTCGGCCTTAGGGGCTGAACAGCAGGAACGAAAACAAAGAATTGGGATATTGTGACATAACCGTGGAAGATGCAAAGCTGAGAGCTGGGGTGGTGACTAGAGGGAGCAGGGGTGTGGGGAGAGGGGTCCCCTGATCCCCCTTGGCTTCCCCCAAGGAACCTGCCTCGTGCTGAAGGGCCAGGCAGCTGCTCAGCTGACCTGGATCCTGGCTGCTCTTTTCAAAGCATTGGGCCTAATAAGTTCAGGCACACAGACTACCCTGAAAGAACCAAGTCAGTCTTCCCAAACATCCAGGGCATTCTTTCACCCAGATCTAGAACTTTCAGAAATCCAAGAGAAGCAGTTATCTTTATACGAGACTGTGAACTGAGGGCTTTCTGGCAGCAGTGGGTTCTGATGGGGATAAGGGCACGGCTGCACTGAGGCCCCCGCATACACACGTGGCTGTGCGAGGACCTCACGCTGCCTTCACACGTCCCGCCCCAACTGCCTGCCCTGCCGGGAGTGACCTCCCAGCTCCATCTAAGTGAATCCAACAACCCCCCGCCGGGCATCTCCTCAATTTCTTCTTTCTCCTCCACAAACTCTGCTCTACTCCTGTGTGATTCACGTGCCCCCCTTTTGTACGCTGGGGCCCTGTGCTGGCACTTCTGTTATGAATGTCTCTCTCCCGTAATCTCTTGCCCACCCCTCCAGGGAGCACCTTGAGCCCTTGAAGTTAGGGGTGTGCTTCATCCATCACAGACTCCATCACATGGTCTGGGTACCAGGCGCAGCTGCAAAACTGGCCTGTCTAACTTTCTGTCAAAAGCCTCTTTCTTTCTCTACAAGAAGTGCTCGACGCCCAGCTCAGTTTGGGGAAATGATCAGCCCAATGTACGTGTGCCCTGAGAACCTTGAGGAATGAATGTTACAATGTCCTCAGTCAGGTTTACACCTGCATTGCAAAGCCCTCAGTGCCATCTCTACATTGTCTCCAAAAACTCTTGAAGAACAAAGCTAGAAGTACTTTACAAGTGGACTCATATTGCTCAGATCGTCTTACCATATGGCGGAGGTGGAGACAGTGGGTGACAGCCCGGAGGGCACCAGGTTGGTCCAGGTGGAGGCGGCCAGTAGCCCGTGAATGGTGGAGGGCCGCCCATGAAGTAGGGCATGCAGGATGGTCCTGGGAAAGGACAGGGCTCTCCTGCATCCATACCAACCTGCAGAATAGAAGAGAGAGGGGTGTTGTATGACAGACCGAAGCGCCAACAGCAACAAAAGCTGAAACCAACGCAGCAGCTATCAGCACCTGGCACCCTCCCCTCCACCAGGTTCCCTGAGAGCAGCACAGAGCCACAAACTCCACCCCCACCCCGGGTCCTGCCTGCAGCCTGGGCTGCACAGGACACCAAGGGGATAAAACACTGTCACCACACGTCACTGCCTGTGTCTGCAAGTGAGAAAGGCAAGGGTCCTGTCCTAGGGGATGAACAGAGGTTCCAGCAAACTGAGAAAGTAGCGCCTTCCCGACAGCCAGCCTCTCTGTGCAGGACGGCCCTCCCCACCGCCTTTCCCAGCCCCACGGGAGCTGGCTCTTCGTGGACTAAGAACACAGAGGGAAGAAGGACGTGGAGAGCCTGTGCGCCACACGTGGAATCAGCTGCCCCTGGGTGCTCGCTCTGCCTGCAGGCCCCTGCCCGGCCCTCTCTGCTGCCTCCTGACAAAGGGCCCTTCACCTCCCTGGAGGGGCTGCCCCAGGGCACAAAGAGCTCTGGGAGGTGGGCATCCTGCAGTCCTGTAGGGCAGCTGCGAAAGTGCTTCTGAGGGGACAACGCTGCCTACAGAAGGTTGTGGCTCAGCTCCAGTCATCTTTATTTACATGTAATTCTGAATTTCAAGTACATTATGAGGTGCAGACTAAATCTGTCCTATGGGAAGACAATGTGGGAAGTCTAAATTCCACAACTAACACAAAAGTGATTTTATGTCATGTGTAAAATTCCAGATGTGTGATGAGATACAGGAGCAGCTATAACAGCTTACAGGGCAGGACCGACCCTGCTTATAGGAATAAAATGCTTTGATGGGAATCGGCCCTGCAGGTAATCAGGCATTTTCACTGTGGGCTGTTCCATTGCAGGGTATGTTTTCTACTACAAATGGAACATCTCTGAGATTCAGGCTTTCATACCAAGAGTACAACTGGAGGGAGTCTGTAAGACACATTTACTTTCAGAGAAAAGACAGTAATGGGTTATTAAATTTACTATATCAAAGAAGAGTTAAATTGCACAAGGCACACGTTATAAAGTTGGAGGGAGGACTTTCCTCATTTTTCAGTTATGAGGACTAGAATAGACATTCTAAACAGGAGAATCAGCTCCCCCAACCAGGAAAGGAACAAAATAGCAACAGTAATAATGTTTCAGTAGCCCAGGGGCAACCCCAAGTAAAGGAGACCAGGAAGGAGTCAGCGGTGCAGGAGAAGTAAGTGTGGAGTGAGGTGTCCCCATCCTCACGCTGAAGTGGGAGGAAAGGGGACAGGGCACAACCACTGAAGGAAGGACACAGCTACTGAGGACAGGACAAGCTGGTTAGAACCAAGATGGCGGAGGACTGGACTTCCAGTGGACCCTGAGCCTCATGGCGCACCCACAGGCGCCATGACAGATCCTAGGCTGACCATTAAAGGTCAAAAAGTGGGCAGGGAGGCATTTCCTGGAAATCGTCACCCCTTTCCCAAAGTAGCTGAAGTAATCCCCCTACTCATTAGCATATGAAATTACCGAGCCCATAAACCCAACAGCTCTGCACCTGGTGGTGACTCTCTCTTGCCTTCTGAGACAGCCTGCACTCTGTTTAGTTTACTTTAAACTAAACACCCCACAGCCCTCAGTCTCTCTCCCTCTCACCGTTATGAGATGCCCACATTCTGCCAATGGAGTGTGTATCTCCTAAGCCATTTTCCCTTCCGAGCAAGAGGGACTCCACTTATGGAGTATGTATCTCCCTAAGCAAACGTGCTTTCACTTTACCATGCCTTGCTCCTGAATCGTTTCCTGTGCAAGGCGAGAACCTGTTCTCCCTCGACAATGTTATTTCAAGAAACACAGACAAAACCCGGCGGTCCTCAGCCTCGAAGCCCTTACGGCTTTTGTGGGCACCACCAAAGGTGATGGGCTGAAGGGAGAAGCCCACTGGCTCTTGGGGAAGAGTCTGAATTTGAAAAGTAATGACACAGTAGACATAGAGCACACAATCTAGAGACGAGGCCAAGAAAGAGTGCTGTTAAAAAAAAGACCAAAGTTCCCAGAAATAGTTACAACTGCAAATGACCACAGAATTTACCTGGGCTTCCTCGGCCTCCTCAGCCTCCTCAGTAAGGCCGGCGCTGTCGTTCCTCATAGGGGCGGCACCGGGTCCTGAATCTGATAAAGGCAGAGCAGTGTTGAAGGTTTACTCTCTCTGACGGAGACCGTGTGGAGGAAGCACGAGGCCTTCATACCTTCCTCCAGGAGCTCACACTCCCGCCCGTGCCCCTGTCTCTTCACAGAGGCACCGGGTCTCCCTCATGTCTCACGTGACCCCGAGGACGAGGGGACACTGGACCCCTGACCCTTGACGAGGACACCACAGAGCCCTGGTTCAGGTGTTTCCATAACTAATCAACCTGGAAGGGCGCTCAGGGCTCAAATCTCTGGAAATCAGCACTAAAACAGGGGACTCACAATACACTTCAGGGGAAATCACAATTTCTACAAAGGTTGAAAATTAAAAGAAGAGTCTTTCGTAGGAAGAGTATCAACAACCCCTGAACCTGAGCTCTCCCTCTCTCCCTCCTTAGCCCACTGGTAAATTTTTTAAATCTTTCAGTCTGATGCAATGTCTTATACAAGTGACCAGGTGTTTTGTAAGTGTTTATGAAAGAAGTGGCCTTAGAAAGACTAATATTGTAATAATGGGCAAAAGAATGGTGAAATATATGGAGAATTCTTTGGAAGACTTTAGAGTTAGACTTATAACTCTGGAAAAGTGATATTATGTTGTAATTTAACTTACCAATTGGCTACTCTAGATCACTATGCAACATTTTTTATAAAGATGAAGGGACCTGCAAAATTAGTACAGAAAAGCCTGTTGTCTTAAAGCAGGTCTTGAATAGAATATTTATCCATCAAGACAAATGAAGAAAAATTTTTTCTCATCAGGACTTAATGCCTTCATTCTAAAATGTTGTGCATGTTGTTTTTCTCAAATAAAAGGAGAATTCAGCCTTCAACATTGTCTCCAGGTAGGAGGAGGGTGCCAATGCTCATTTCCTCTAGCACACAGAAACCAACCAAACCAACCTACCAAGAGGCTGCAGGGTGGCCCACAGTCCCTGGAGGGACATGAACTCCACCGTGCACAGGAAACAGAGTCCTGCTGGCTGGTGGCATGCGAAGAAAACAGCATCTTGTCAACCAGCTGAGAACCTGTTCTCTGCGGCGAGTGTATGGCATGGTGTCCAGGAAACCTAACGACTACCCATTTGGCGGCTTTGCAGCAGTAATGAAGCAGCTGCTCTTCACAGTGTGCTCCTTACCTCTCAGTGGAGGATGCAACCTGTATGGTCCTCTTGAGATGGGTCCCTGCCTCGTATATTCCTCTGCCTGCCCCTGTCTGCAGATTTCTTCCAATCTTGAAGATGGAGAAAGAATGGTTTCAGTAAGAGTTACATCATCAATTCCTCTACTAAACACTAAACAGCTTACCCTTAAAAATCTCAAAACACCCTTAAAAATGTATGTCAAAATTCTGTACCTTTGTTTCAAGTAGGCAACCTCCCATCTCATCTCTCTCGTTGCCCTCCCCTGGTCCAGAGCCCAAGATCTGTGGGGAGGGGGGAAGCACATCCACATTCAGTTGTGGCCGACTGTGCACACAGGGAAGGAAGGAAACACATTCTCACCCAGTTATCTTGAGCCACCTCCTCAAGAAGAGCGATCTGAAAAGTAAACACATCAAGAAACACCCCATGGTTAGGGATTCTCAGGGCCACAATGATTGTCTGCATCAGGTGCTAAGGACTCAGCATGTTAGGAAAAAGGCAAGTTCCCGGTATTTGAAGATATCCTCTGATTCCTGCATTTCCTGTTGCAATTCTTCAACTCTTCTCCTATGAGTTACAAATTGTTTCATCAGATAAAACACAATGCTGGGTATGCCCAAGTCCACATTATCCAAACTACACATGTATATGCATTATCTAATCATATAAAACACATTTCATATTATGTACAGTAGTTTCAAAGCTATTGCTGCATTAATTCCTTCCTTAATTATTACTTAATGCCTGCCAGGTTCTGCGCTGACATAATTTGCTTTCCCATACTCAACATTTTCCTAATTTATCCTGCATGGAGTATCTTTCATCATAAAGTTTGATTCTTCTTTTCCTTACATCCTTATCCTATTTCTCAGGCTTACAACAAGTGGGTCTCTCCAACGGCATGGTCATATTTATTGATGTGATTGATGCTACAACAAACTGCTTTCCTAAGGTTGGTAACAATTTATATCATCTACAGAAACATCCTTGTGAACCATCTTTCCACATAGTCCGGCCAGCACTGGGGACCAGGAAGTTCTTCGTAACTTAATCTTTTTAAAGTTAAAACTTTAACTTAATGTGTGTAAAACATAACATTTTCCCCCTTGTGTGAAGTATCTATACAGATGTCTTCTGAACATTGGTTTTGGTCTGTGTGTGATATTGTGTCTAAACATTTTAGAAAAGTTAAAAAAAAATCCAACAGGGGTTTTCTAAGCCACGGGTGTTGAGGAGCTGAACTCACTTGTACATTTGTATCTCTTCTTCAGCCAATTTCAACTTCTGCTCTACTGCTAAGAGGTGCTTCTTTTCCACCAGCTCACATCCTTTCATGTCCAGCTTCCTGAGTGGGGAAAGAAACCCAGTGAAATTCTGCCATTATTTTCTCCCAGCAATCTGAAGGGAAGAGTTCAATGTTCTTTCTGCCCTTCCCCATAAATACATAGACTGACAAATACAAAGGAAGAAATTAAAGGCCCCACTAATAGATATGACAAAACTAAACTCAGGCCTCTGGCAAGTGTTTGGTATCTGAGCTTCCCTTCAGTCTCCATCCCTATTCATTTGTAGCTAAAGTAAACACACACATGAAAAGCCCACATGAAGTGCACTCTGCCCTCCCAGGCTCAGGCTCCTGTGACGGGGACAGTGTGAGCTCACTGTGTTTCAGTGTGGAAAACAGAGCCTGCCCAAGTCATCACAACCAAACACATCAGGATGAAGCAGGCATTTGTGATTTATTTGTGGAGAGCCCTGCTTTTCAGTCAAAGCCTTGACAAAACCTGATTCTTCACGGAATATAATAGAATGTTTGCTTTTTAATGTGGGTTGATGGGTGTGATGTCCTTGACCTCCTCCTGAGAATGACGGGAAATGCTGGACAAATTATGAAATTCATGATCAAAGGTACCAAATTGCTAACAAGCCAGGAAGGAACATGAGGCCAAGATGGAGAAGAAGGAAGCCTAGGACTAAGGTCAGCCTGGCATTTAGGGCCACCTTCCCCAAGGGTCCTCCATTAGCTGCAGAGGAAAGTACTGAGATGCAGAGCAGCCCAGCAGCTGGTGCCCCCGCCCCCCACGCACGGGCACCACAATCAGACAACTGGAGCTCATGGTCCTTCAGCAAAGGTGATCCCTAGAAACGCCCACAGGCCTCAGCTGGGACCCATGAGAGTTAAATGCCAGGAATAAAGGTGGACAGGAGACACACTGGCCTCAGGAGGGCTGAGCCTACACTGAGTGATCTCCATTGCTAACTGGGTTCACAGGATGCAGCACTGCTGGCGCTCTGATCACCTGCCAGCAGTAAACCCTCATCTTCTCTGCAGCAAGTTAACCTCACACTAGGCGCCAAATTTTCTCTATTTTCTACTCAATGTCTAGAGTTTAATGAAAGATGACAGATGCATGGCAGGTTGTTACAACATGATGGGACTGAAACCTGAGGGCAATGAAAATGGACCCAGTGGGTCCAGATAATGAAGAGATCAAATCTAGTCCCAGTACCCACTCCAATCTCAAACTAATTACAAACAGGTACTCTGGTAACCAGTTAGAGTGGAATGGAAGATGCAGATTACAGAAATCAAGGCAGAAAAGTAAACACAAATCTGTACTTACTGAATATGGTCATAAAAGATACGGTGGCATGTACTCTAAAGCGTATTATAGCATCTACATGGTTCCACATTCATTCACACGATTTATCATAATTAACACAGGAACACCTTACTCTTCTGCGTCCTTCTTTCTTTGTCCACAGATTCCTTCAAGAAAGTCCACGTTCTTCTGCCTGAGGAATTTGGCTTCCTTGCCCACTTTCACAGACCCCGATGCAGCATGGCGGTCTTGCCTTTTCTTTTTACTTTCTGTAAAGCATGAAACAATTGTCTTTGTACGTGTACATGTGCACTCAAGAACTTGGCTGTGGTGGGGAGTGGAGAAAGGAGACAATCTTGGAGGCAGGAATCCATTATTTACCCTCCCAGTGCAAACTCATTTCTACTACAGGCATGTCTCATTTTATTACTCTTCATCGAACACGTATTTTTTACAAAAGCCTTGTGACAACCCTGAGTCCAGCAAGTCTATCAGTGACACTTTTTCCAACCTCATTTGCTCATTTCTAGTCTCTGTGTCACTTTTGGTAAGTCTTAAAATATTTCCATCTTTATCCTTACCCATTCCTTTAAGGCAAAGCCCAACCCAGAGAAGTCCCTAACTCTCATTTATTCTATGAAACCAGAGAGAGATACAGAGGCTACAAAAGAAATGTCTGAAGCCAGCAGATTCTGGTCCATGAAGTTTAAGGAACGATTCCATCTCCACTATATAAATGTGCAAGCAAAGCAGGAAGAACTAATCCAACAGCTGCTGCAAGTTATCCAAGAGACCAAGCTAAGACAATTAATGAAGGTGGCTAGACTAAACAACAGGTTTTCAATGCAGAAAATTGGAAGAGGAGACCATCCAGCACTTTTATAGCTGGAGAGAAGTCAGCACCTGGCATCAAAGCTTCAGTGGACAGGCTGATTTTCTTGGTAGGGGCTAATGCAGCTGGTGACTGTCACTTGAAGCCAATGCTCATTTAACATTCTGAAAATCCTACATCCCATAAGAATTATGCAGAATCTACTCTGTGCTCTATAAATGGAACAAAGTCTGGGTGACAGCGCATCTGTTTACAACACGGTTGACTGATGATTTTAGCCCGCGGTTGAGACCTACTGCTCAGAAAAGGAAAACATTCTGTCAAAATAGTACTGCTCAGTGACTGTGCACCTAGTCACCCAAAAGCCCTGATGGAGATGTATGAGATAAACACTATTTTCATGCTTGATAACAACATCCATTCTGCAGCCTGTGGATCCAGGAGTCATTTTGACTTTCAAGTCTTATTATTTAAGAAATACATTTTGTAAGGCTATAGCTGCCACCTATAGTGATACCACTGATGCCATGGTTTCAATAGCATTGGTTCACTCCATGACTTCGTGTCACATTTCTGTAATCTTGCAATATATCCCCATCTTTATCACTGTAAAGAAATAAAATATATTTGTTGAGGTGACCGGGGATCAGTGATCGTTCATGTGACTTTTGCAACTATTTTGGAGCCCCACAAACTGTTCCCAATAAGAGACATCAAACTTAATTGATAGATGTTGTGTGTGTTCTAACTGCTCCACAAACCATCTCTTCCCTCATTTCCCCCTTTCCCTTCAGGCCTCCCTATTCCTTGAGACAAAACAATGTTGAAATTAGGCCAATTAACAACCTTACATTGTACTCTATGAGTTCAAATGAAAGAAGGTGTAGCATATTTCTCACTTTATGTTAAAAGCTAGAAATGATCAAGCTTAGTGAGGAAGGCATGTCAAAAGATGAGATAGGCAGAAAGCTAGGCCTGTTTCCCCAAACAGATATCCAACTTGTGAAGGCAAAAAACAAACAAACAAACAAACAAACAAAACCTGAAGCAAATTAAAGTTTTACTCTCGTGAACACGAGAATGATAAAAGGAACAGCCTTAAAGCAGATCCAGAGAAAGTTTCACTGGTCTGGACAGAAGATCAAGCCAGCCACAACATTCCCCTAAGTCAAAGTCTAATCTGAAGAAGGCCCTAAGTCTCTTCAATTGTATGAAAACTGAGAGGGGAGGAAGCTGTGGAAGAAAAGTGTGAAGCTTATGGAGGTTGGTTCATGAGATTTAAGTAAAGACGCCGTCTCCATCACATAAAAGTGCAAGGTGAAGCAGAAAGTGTTGGTGCAGAAGCTGCAGAAAGTCATCCAGAAGGTATGGCTAAGATCATTAAAGGAGATGGCTAAACTAAACACCAGGTTTTCATTACAGACAAAACAGCCTTACATTGGAAGAAGACACCCCCTAGAACTTTCACGGCTAGAAAGAAGTTAATGCCTGGCTTCAAAGCTTCAAAACAGGCTGAGTCTCTTGTTAGGGATTAATGCACTTAGTCAGTTTAAGTTTTGAAGCCAATGCTCACTTACCATTCTGAAGATCCTAGGGCCCTTAAAAATTATGCTAAATCTACTCTGCCTCTGCTCTGTAAATGAAACAACAAAGCCTGCATGACAGCACAACTGGTTACAACACGGATGACTGAGTATTTTAAGTCCACTGTTTAGACCTTCTGATCAGAAATAAACATTCTTTTCAAAATATTACTGCTCACTGACAACTCACCTGGTCACCCAAGAGCGCTAATGGAAATGATATTAATGCTGTTTTCATGGCTGCTAACACAATATCCATTATGCAGCCCATGGCTCGAGCAGTAATTTGACTTTCAGGTCTTAGTATTTAAAAAATAGATTCTGTAAGGCTATCGCTGCCATACATAGCAACTTCTCTGATGGATCTCAACAAAGCAAACTGAACGAATTCTCCATTTTAGATGCCACTTAGGAATATGAGTGGCGTCAGGAGAGGGGAAAGTATCAACAGACAGGGAAGTTTGCAACAGGCTGATTCCAGTCCTCATGGATGACTTTGAGGCGTTCAGACTTCACAGCAGGAAGTAATTGCAGATGTGTGCAAATAACAAGAAACTAGAATTAGAAGTGAATCCTGAAGATGTGACTGAACTGCTGAAATCTCATGATAAAACTTTCAGAAATGAGAAACTGCTTCTTAAGGATCAGCAAAGAAAGTGGTTTCCTGAGATGGAATCTACTCCTGGTGAAGATGTGAAGACTGTTGAAATGGAAGAATGGAGTTGGAACAGCATATAAACTCAGCTGATAAAGCAGCAGCGGGGTTCAGAAGGGTTGACCACAATTGTGAACGAAGTTCTACTGTGTTTACCAAACAGCACTGCATGCTACAGAGCAATTGTTCACGAAAGGAAAAGTCAGCTGATGCTGTGGCAAACTTCCTTTTGCCTTAAGAAATTGCTAAAATAAAAGAAAAGAAATTGCTACAGCCACTCTATCCTTCAACAAGTAGCACCCTGATCCGTCAGCGGCCCTCAACATCGATCCAAAACAGTCCACCAACAAAAAGATGATTCTCTGAGGCTCAGACGATGGTTAGTAGTTTTCAGCAGTAAAGTATTTTTTACCAAAGGTATGTACATTTTTTTAAACATAATGCAATTGCTTACCTTAATAGACTACAGAATACTGTAAACACACCTTTTATACTATATGCACTGGGAAACCAAAAAACTCATGAGACCCACTTTGTTGTGGTAGCCACTGTGGGGGCCCAGAACTAAGCCTGCAATACCTCCCGGGAAGGCTGTACACGGGGTTTTCTTCCCAACAAGGAACATACCTTCCAGGCTGCATTCATGAGATGTCAAGGCTCTGTGCTTCGAATCCTCAAATCCTGCCCTCAGAATGCTTGACTGCAAGACAGATTTGAGAAAGCATATTCAACAAGACTGTACACATGTGAATGTACTTAACACTAACACAATGTAGACTTGAAAATCATTGTTGTGGTAAATTTTAAGTTTTTTAAAAATAAGAAACTTAAAAAAGGAATAATCATAGCCTGGGATCAGATCTCTGATTTATATAATCTTTAAAACATACATTTTGTTACCTGATCCTTCTCGTTCTCAAGCTGAGCATTTTTCTTCTGGACATGATGTTCTTTACTGACATGAACTCCATGAAGGGAGAACTGAACCTAAAACAGTCTCACTAATGACTTAGTTCCCAAGAACAAAAATCCTCAAGTAGATAACATAGAAATTTAACATTCTAAGACGTGACAAACTTGTTCTTCATCAAAGCTAAGCTGTACAACAGAACTCTGTAGCTAACAAAGTTAATTTACATCTGGAATTTCTGAGATGTTCATTTCAGTAACAACTTTCAGGGCAGGGTGGTGGGGGTTAGTGCCAAGACAGCCGAGTAGAAGGATGCTCTTAGCTCACCCTCTCCCACAAATACCTCAAGAGATACATCTGCAGACCCACCCATTCGCTCTGAACCCCTGCTGAACTTTGGCAGAATATCTCTTACTTCAAAAGAAAAAATTTCTCACAGCAGCTGCTTGGCTGACAAAACTGACAGAAACCAACACAAAGGGTCCCTGCGATCAATCCTCAGCTCTGCACACAAGCTGGTAGGGGTGGGCCAGAACTGGCTGCTGGAGGCCGGGTAGAGGGCTAGGGCCGACTGTGCAGAGGCAGTCTCAGGTGGCTGGGGTGTGCTGTAGGTGGTGGTTGGGGGTGTATACAGAACAGAATAGCCTGGGATCCCCACAAAAAAGCAACACTGCTGGTGCACATGGGGGTGAGGGGTGCAACAGAGCCAGGCCATAGCCACTGTCTCCCAAGCTCATAGCAACACTGTTGATGCATTCTCATGAGACGAGAGGTGGGGTTCAGTCAAGCCATCATACTAGCTGGTGCAGGGCTCCTGGGTGGAGGTGGGGTGAAACCTGAATCCATACCCAAGGGCCCTGCAACTTCATAGGCGAGACTGAGATTTCTTTGCAGCCCCAGGCAGAGGGGGCGGATTTGGTCCATGGGTGCCTTTGTGGGCACGTGCCTTTAGGACAAGTGAGCAAAGAGCAGAGTTCTGGTGCACCGCACAGGCACAGGCAGCCTTTTCAGCAGATCTGCATAACGTATGCAGACTTGGCACTGGGGATGGTGCTGACCCAGTAACACACCACGGACCCACATGTGTGATTGCACTATCACTGTGGTAGGTCCTAGTGCCGGATGTTGGCAGATCTGCACTGCTGGCTCTGAGGGCACACATCTGTAAAACAAACAAGCAACAAGTAGAGTTCTGGTGCACCACAGGGATGGGTACAGGTACAGTGTTTTCAGTGGACCTGTGTACTGTACATAGACTGGGTGCTGGGAATGGTGCTGACCCGGTAAATGGACCTTGGATCCACTACATAAGCAAGAGAAGAGACATAAATCACATGATCACCTCAATAGATGCAGAAAAAGCATTTGATAAAATTCAACACCCATTTATGATAAAAACTCTTTGCAAAGTGGGTATAAAGAGAACATATCTCGATGGAATAAAAGCTATTTATGGCATCCCACAGCCAGCATAATACTCAACAGTGAAAAGCTGAAAGCCTTCCCACTAAAATCTGGAACAAGACAAGGATGCCAATTTTCACCATTTCTACTCAACATAGTCTTGAAAGTCCTAGCCACAGCAATCAGGCAAGAGAGAAATAAAAGGGATCCTAGTTGGAAGAGAAGAGGTAAAATTATCACTATTTGCAAAAAACATGATACTATATATAGAAAACCCTAAAAGCACCACACAAAAACTACTAGAGCTGATAAAAGAATTCAACAGGGTTGCAGGATAGAAGATTAACAGGCAGAAGTCAGTTGCATTTCTTTACATTAACAATAAAAAAATCAGAAAAAGAAAGTAAAGAAACAACCCCTTTTAAAATTGCATCCAAAACAATAAAATACTTAAGAGTAAATCTGACCAAAGAGGTGAAAGACTTGTATGTGGAGAACCACAAAACATTGATTAAGAAAATTAAAGATGACTTAAAGAAATGGAAAGATATCCCATGCTCTTGGATTGGAAGAATCAATATTGTTAAATGGCCATACTGCCCCAGGCAATCTACAGATTTAATGCAATCCCTAGCAAATTACCCAGGATATTTTTCACAGAACTAGAACAAATAATCCTAAAATTTATGTGGAATCACAAAAGACCCAGAATTGCCAAAGCATTACTGAAGAAAAGGAACAAAGCTAGAGGAATAACACTCCCAGACTTCAGATAATCCTATAGAGATACAGTAATCAGAACAGTGTGGTATTGGCACAAAAACAGACATGTGGATCAGTAAGACAGAACAGAGAACCCAGAAATAAACCCACAGACATACAGTCAATTAATCTTTGACAAAGGAGAAAAGAATATACAATGGAGAAGAGACAGTCTCTTCAGTAAGTGGTGTTGGGAAAACTGAGTAGCAGCATGTAAATTAATGAAGTTAGAACACTCCCTCACACCATACACAAAAATAAAGTCAAAATGGCTTATAGACTTAAATATAAGACAAGACACTATAAACCTCCTAGAAGGAAACATAGGCAAAACATCCTCTGACATAAATCTTAGCAATGTTCTCCTAGGGCAGTCTACCCAGGCAATAGAAATGAAAGCAAAGATTAACAAATGGGACTTAAGTGAACTTATAAGCTTTTGACAGCAAAGGAAACTATAAACAAAATAATAAGACAACTTATGCAATGGGAGAAAATATTTGCAAATGATGTGACTGACAAAGTTTTAATTTCCAGAATATATGAACAGCTCATACAAGTTAATAACAAAAAAACAAACAACCCAATCCAAAAATGGTCAGAAGACCTAAGCAAGCAGTTCTCCAATGAAGACATGCAAATTGCTGATAGGCACATGAAGAAATGCTCAATATTCCTAATTATATGAGAAATGCAAATCAAAACCACAATAACGTATCACCTCACACTAGTCAGAGTGGCCATCATTCAAAAGTCCACAAACGATAAATGCTGGAGAGGCTGTGGAGAGAAGGGAACCCTCCTACACTGGTGGTGGGAATTTAGTTTGATGTTGCCATTATGGAAAACAGTATGGAGAGTCCTCAAAAAACTAAAAATAAACTTACCATATGATCCAGCAATCCCACACCTGGGCATATATCCAGAGGGAACTCTAATTCTAAAAGATATATGCACCCCAATGTTCATAACAGCACTATTTACAATAGCAAAGACATGGAAACAACCTAAATGTCCATCGACAGATAACTGGATAAAGAAGTTGTGGTTTGTTTATACAATGGAATACTACACAGCCAACAAAAAAATAAAATAATGCCCTTTGCAGCAACATGGATGGACCTGGAGATTGTCATTCTAAGGGAAGTAAGTCAGAAAGCAAAAGGAAAATACCATATGATATCACTTACATGTGGAATTTAAAAAAGGAAAAAGAAGACACTAAGGAACTCATCTACAAAACAGAAACTTATCTACAAAACAGAAACAGACTTGCAGACATAGTAGACAATCTTATGGTTACCGGCGTGGGGAGGAGTGAGTGGGAAGGGATAAATTTGTGAGTTCGAGATTTGCAAATATTAACTGCTATGTATAAAAATAGATTTAAAAAGCATATTTCTTCTGTATAGCACAGGGAACTATATTCAATACCTTGTAATAATATTTAATAAAAAAAGAACAAGAAAATGAATATATGTATATATATACATATACATAAATACATATACATACACACATATATGTATGAGTGGGACATTATGCTGTATACCAGAAATTGACACGTAAGTGACTATTCTTCAGTTAAAAAAAAAGAAATAACACCTTTACAAATACTCTGTAGATTTTTCCTTTCCACTGTGTGCATGTAGGATGGAAACATAACATGTACTAGGATTTCAAAAGAAACACTAGGCCATGTGCTAAAAAGAAATGTCTAGTAGCACATCCCATACCAGCCTTTGTGTCATTAAAGCAGCTGATCTAGTTTGGGCCAAAGAGACAAGTCAAACACATGAAAGTTGTAAAGAAGAGAACAGCTGAAGGTATAAATAGTTCATGGGAAATTGAATTTCCTGCTTTCAAGACAATGGATTAGTCAACTGAGTGACAAGGCTAAATAAAGGTCTGAAATCTTTCAAGCCATGCAGCTTAAATGAATGAGTTTTCCTAGTGAAAGATACGTACTGTGCCCAGATTCACTGTGAAAATTCTCTGCTTTTATTAAGAGGGGTAGGACTGTTCAATGTGGCTTGAAATCTATAGGATTCTCTTCTACAGTTTCTCAGTTCTATTTTTCTTAAAGGGTAGTGCTAAACTATATAAAAATTACCCAGGTTCGTGAATGAAATTATTCCTAGGCCCTTAAATTTAAAAAAAAGAAATGTTACTGTGGTATTAATACTTGAAATGAGCAGCATGGAAGAATGCAGGGTCCAATTCACCCAACACACAAAAAAGCCTCAGAAACCAAATGACAGTAACACTGAGTGGCAAAATTCTCACCAAGTTCCGATTCTTGACACTCTGATCTCTCTTAGATTGCAGTTCAGTATGTATATCTTGAATGACATCATCAAGGATTTCATTCATCTTCTCAAGTGTTTTGATATCATCCTACAAGAAAACACAGAGGTCAGTAATAGCCACTCATTACTTTACTTCTGTTTTAGTGGTCTGTAATCTCAGAAAAAGAAGGGTTTTTGTTTTTTTAACCTTAAATCTATGTACTTCATTGGAGAGAATCTTATTTTCCCTCATGGCTTCTTTAGTACATTTCTTTATTTCGTTGATCTATACAATTATGTAAGAATGGATTCAGAAATCAAAACCATTAATTATAGCAAAACCAATCTCCTGTGGGTGAGTCCTTACAGAAACAAAGAAAACAGTACTTTACGTGGGTATGATGTTTGCTTTGAACGGGCAAATATAATGAATATAATGAAACGGAACACCAGGAGGAAAGAAGAGACAGTGAAGTCAGTGAGCTAGAAGGAGGCAGACGTCCTTCAAGGGGAGGCCATGAGAATGGGAATGAAGGGATGATTATGCCTTCTGTGTGCACCTGCATATTTCTTCTACAAGTTCTGAGTTTTCGTTCATGCAATGCTTGATCGCCTCAGAAATTCGGTATAAATTAACTAAAAAGAGATAAAAAAAAAAATCTCTAATATTATCACCAAAACAAGCAAAATCAGATTACCCCAACATTTCAAAAGCAAAGCCACATTATCCTGGTACTCTGAGCAAAAATATCCTTTCAGCATTACTGTGATCCCTGAAGAAGGCAAATTTAGTTAGTAGCATTTTAAATGTAAAAAACAAATGTGAAAGTAAGAACTCTATTAAAGTGAGATTCCTATTCAACCTTTCTTCAAAAATGGGGAAACACAATACAGTGTCTCCACCTAGTATCACATCATTAAGGAACATACAGCTTAGAAAATGTCAACAGTTCAAATAGCACCTCCATCAATAGATACAGAAGAGAAAAAAATCAAACACCCTATGTACTTAAATGTTGTCCTCCTGTCACCAATAAAGTAAGCAGATTGTTGCAACTGCTTTAAAAAATCAAAAGAAAAAAGAAAATTCGTGACTTCTTCCAGATTTTCCCCACCTCCGCCCACAGTTTAAATTACCCAGAGAAATCTTTCTAATACCACTTGCTTGGTTACTCAGACCTCCAATGTCTTCCTGCTGCCCAGAAATTTTCCTTTCATAAGAACCAGGGTGGGTGGCTTGGAAGGACACAGCCGTTGGAATCACACACCTTTGGGTACAACCTTGGCTTTACCACTTACTTGCTGAGAACACGAACACCTTACAATCTGAGTCACAAGAGTCATCAGCCCCAGACGCGAAGGTTCTCATGCACCGTGTAGGTAAACACTCGCCTTACAGGTGGATAACACCATGGAAAGCCCCGAGAGCAGGGACCAGGATGCCACAACCTCCTGCCAGGCATTTAATTATATTGTCTGACCCCAAAGTACAGACTTACCCTCTATCTTAACAACGTGACATCTCTGCTGCCCTGAGGTCACACCTCTCTATACCCTACCCTGGGGGTGCACTTCGCCACAAGAAACACCCGCATTCGAGGACCTAATAAATGTGTGCCAGACGGCTGTCCTGCCTCCCCACACACAGCTCCACATAACCGTCACAGCCTGGGAAGCCTGCACAGACCTCATTATCCGCATTTTACATCCTTTCATTTCCACTCATTCGTTAGTGACATTGAAGCTCCTTCCACTGAGGACTCAACGCATAGTTGAAGCCTCTGCTGTGACACACACTTTGACTGGCGATACCTGTCTTCATCTCTAAGCCGTAAGTTTGATAACCTCAGACAGTATCGTAATCTTTACACTTCCCCGTGAGCCAGGTCAGGCCAAAGTACTTCCCTCAAACTTCAGACTCACCAGATTCCCTAACTTTTCTAAATGGAATTAAATGCACCCGCTTCTTCCTACCAGTGTGACCTGTTCCTTCTCCTGGGCTCCTGTCTCAACAGGTGGTGACTCAATCCTAAAATGCTGTCATTTAGGCCACAAACCAGGAATAGTAAAATTCTGAAGAGGCAAATTAGACCTGAGAAGTCAAGGTATTTACATCCACTCAAATTAGAACCAACACAAACACCTGTACTGAGAAAATATTACAAAGAAAACAGAAGCCTGAAATCGTACCTTGAAATATTTGAGGCTTTACTTAGAAGAGACAGAAAGAAAATTAAATTTGATGTAAAAGCATATTATTTTGTAGAAATTTAAGTTCCTAACAAGCCAAACTTTGACCCAATGGCAGTATACAAGTGATGCAGCACAGCATAATTAATTCATAGAATTTTTAAAAGTAAAAATAAAAAATTTCCTATTCAGTTGGTGATATTTCCTAACCCATTTCTGAGAGAGAATCAAGGTAAATATCTTATTTTAGAGCAAAAGCTCTGTTTACAGTCTTCTAAATGAGCACCAGTCTATTTAACTTTAATCATGGAAATGGCAGATATTTATAATTACTATCCTAGTGCACCATTTACCTGGCATTGTTTTTTCTCAAATCCAATGGCCATAATAATCCAGAACCAAGGACCGTTTCAAAGACTCTTAGGAAACAGTAGCAAAGGCAAAATCATTGGACTAAGATATGCCTCTTTCACACACCAGAAACACCTTAGAACTCTTTTATTCACTGTTAACTATTTGCTGAACCATCAAATGGTTCCAACAAATCAGGTCCTATGATCTTTCCCAGATGACTAGTGACAAAGGTTGCCAAGTGAGAGGTGGAGTGGAGACTGGCTAGAGAAAATGCACAAGCAGCAACAGTAATGACAGCTGACATTTATAAAAAGGGTATAAAGAGCTCCCATGTGTGACTTACCCCCAAAGACACCACTGGATGGCAGCTCAAAAAAATCCAAGCAAAGCCCCTGTCAAACACCATGTAAACACACACTGTCTTGGCCCCTGGTACCTAGTTCCCAAATCAAAAGTTATAAATGGCGATCAGATGCTGAGTTTATCCTGAAAAACTTGCCAAGATATCAGAATATCATGCAGTAGTCAAACAGCACCTACAATAATGCTATCACAGGAAAAGCACCGGGAAAGGGGAAAGCCAAGGATATCCCTTTAAAGTCACACTTTGCTCAGCAGTGAGCCCCTTCTGTCCGATGGCATCTCACTCACAGGCAGAGATGAGCGGGAGGAGCAACAGGCATGTGACCCAGAGGAAGGACTGAGGGGCAAAAGTGCGTGCTGAGGCTACGGGGCAAAATATGGACACAGACAAGAGTCCCTTGAAAATCAGAGCAGAGGGCTGTTCCAAATGCGGGAAGCAGAGTGGAGACATGAGCTGCTTCCCTTCTCCCTCTCCAACCTCCTTTGCACCCTGTGATGTTCTTTCTTCACAGGGCATCTCATGGCCAGTGAGGGATAAAACACGCCACAGAAATCCAGGAGAAAGACCTTTGATTTGAGTGAATTTTCCAATCAATATGCATGAGGATATTTCACTTACAATGACAGGTCTGTTATAATTAACAAGTCAGGGGATCTGTTCTCAATTTTAGAACTTTGCACTCCAAACTCTGCCACTTGGACCAGTTAATTTAAGTCATCTGCAAAGCTCGTTTATACAGAATAATTTGTTCCCGACAACGTTGGATAACTGACGCATCTCTCAAATAAGCTCTTGTCCTGCTCTCTCCTAAGTTAACGTATTAACAGATCCTAAAATAGAAACCATGTCCAAGGGTGCCTGGGACATCAATGTGCTTAGAAATGAGAGGATGTGACAGAGTAAACAGAGGATGCTTTTTGCCAGGACCATTTCACTTCACTACAGTGAGTTATGTATAGCAGTTACCTATGCCCTAGTGTTGGTCTTAATCTAACCACATCTTCAAGTTTCATCTTGGTTTGTTAATAAAAGACTGCTGCACATGTTCAGAGAGTATAATGCTTTTCCAAAGAAGGTATTATATGAGCACAACAAGACATAATCAAATCAGCAAGTTTTGTAAACAGAAATGCATTAGAAAAAACTTTAAAATTACCTTGTCCCCTATAGAAAAGCATGTTTCTTTTTTCTATTTTATGATATTTTCATGCAACACTTTTAATTTGTTCTTACTGTACATAGAAGCATATACCTTTTAAGCTACACTGTATAGAAACTCATGGTTTCTGCTTTTTCCATTTGACATTAACCTTGTCCATTTCTCTTTTTTGCATTTTTGAATTTTTTTAGGTAGAATTATTACAATTTGACTGCACATATACAATATACTGCATGTAAAAACATACGTACAATATACTGCACATATTTTTAAAATTTACATATATGTATTATTGTTTCTAAGAACAGTTTAGAGCTTTAGCTTTTTTTTTTTCAGTAGAGAAAAATTCTTAATGCATTCTTGTAAGATTGGTCAAACACAAGTAAAAATAAATCCATTTATCCAAAGAATAGTCTTTAGAGAAATAATTTAAAATAAAATTGCATGCACTCTTATTTTTTTTATAATGGCAATCAAGGGGTTAAACTAAAAATGAGAGAAAATGCTTTTTTTTTTTTGTCCAGAAACTCAAAATATACATGTGTGATTATACCCTCGGGATAAAGGACATTGTTCAGTTATTGAAGGGAAAAGTTTCATTAGTGTATTAATGATTTGGGGACAATTGGATAATTATTTGGGAAGATAACATAAGTTTCCCATTTCCTTTATGTCCTGTATGTATAGAACATATAGAAAAGTCCACTGATCATCCAGGGATGGAACTGATCTATCCCAGCGTATATCCACAGATCACGAGCCACATAGGAAAAGGTTCATAGATGTGACAACAGAAAACTCAAAAAACTTTGTGTTACTCCTTTGAAAAATGACTACTCCCCAAAAAAACTTACTGGGAAAATGTTTTTAATATGTGCAATTAACAAATGATCAGTACCCATAGTGTGTTGTGTCTGTAAAGGGCTCCTACTGATCAGTAAGAAAAGGCAAGCTTCATTAAGGATCAGGAGATACAACATAAAGGGTCACATGTATTCAGCATGCATAGGAATAATTTGCTGAATTGACAATCTCATAAAGATGAGGACCGTCCAGAATGGGGGTGTGAGAAATGGGTTCTCATGTCTGGTTGGAAGGATTCCAGAATGTCCAGATGTGATCTCTACACTGGCAATTCCACATCTAGGAGTTTATTCCTGGGATCGTCACATATGTGCTCAAAGACGTAAGTAAAGGATGTTCATAATTTTCAGTGGGGAAAATTTGGGATTGAACTAAGTGGTCACCAATAATGAGTTAAATAAATGATGGCCAGTCAACTTGACAGGCTTCTGTACAGTTGGGAAAAGATATGTAGTTTTATATACAATGAGATAGAAATGTTTGGTCATATGTTAAGTATAGAAATACTGATTCTCTTTATAAAAATATAAAATACATGTCTACATGCATTGGTAACAGGTCTTTGGAAGATGTACACCAAGTATCTCTTCGTATAGTGAGAGCTGCTTTGAATCAGTGATGCAGTTATGAGAGATTTTCATTTTCTTTAACTTCTATCCTTTCTTTTCTTTCCTTTTTAAAAAGAAATTACAGTGTGCATGTGTTAGTGGCAAATGTAATTAGACTGTTGTCTTATCCTTACCAAACACCAGACTTGACTAGAGTGGGCTCATTAAATATTAATTAAAATTTCCTAGTGAAATGAAAACAACACAGACAGCTCACAAGATGGATGCACTTTAAAGCACTTTTTTGAGATATAAAGTAACTCTCAAATTATGGCCACACTGGACACTTTGAGGCTGAGGGAGTAAACTTTCTGTGGGTCCCATTCTCCTTTTAAGTGATTAATTTCTTGTAATTGAAAAGCTGGCCAATGCAATCTAGCTGACACTTACAAACTCTCTGAAGATGATGACGGATGAGTTTATAACTGAAACTCGGGTGAATTACAACTTTTCTTCTCTCATGGCTTGATATCTGGAAGGTCTGAAGGATGAGCCCTAGGAAGTGTGGAAAGGAAGATGATTCAACCATCAAGAGAGCCAAATTTGCATGCTCCATATGATTTCTCTGATGCCTAAACATCATACTTTATACTAATAAAAATTCGGTTTAAACTACAGGTCATTGTGAATAGTGAGTGAGATATTTTTGCACAGGCATTATCTTTGTATTCGAGGTTTTAAAATTTAAAAACCTCATTCTAGTTTTAGTAAAGCCATTTAAAAATGAACCCAAGTTGAAAGAAATCAGCTATATTGTGAAACACATCATATCCCCGAATACAGCAGCTGCAGTCAGAAGCGTTTGCTCCGATGTTACCTCGAAACATCGGATAGTTTTTAGAATAGTACTTAGAGCAGGACACCAAAACGGAAGTTACACTGTGATTTAGTTCCCTGCATGGAATCGGGGTAGTTTCTATGAAGAATGCAAAACTTAAAAAAAGAAAATACATGAATGAGCCGGTGTGTTTGTTGTCCAGCCAAATCTTGCAATGTATTACATATGAATGCTCTTTTAATAATAGTATGTAGGTAAAATATGAAAATGTTGTGTATCAATATAAGATAATGAATTTGAAGAATGCGGGTCATAGGTTCAGATGGTATGTGAATTAACAGTTACAAGCCAGCAGGGGTTGCGGCTTCAGGGAAGGGAAAAATGGGGTGACCTGGAGTATAGACTGAGGGTGAGGACACTGAGGTGGGTCTGGGACAATACTTGGGATTTAATTCAAAGGCAGACCCTGGAGGTCTTGGAATAGATTCCAGAAACCCCAGGGAAATTATCAGCAACTCACCCATCTACTTAGGAAGCATTTTCTGTTATCTCTGATGATTTAGGGAAAAGGGTTTAATATAACATCCTTCATCATCTAAGTGTTTAAACATTTTTCCTTACAAATAAATGAATGAATAAAAGCTGAACCATCAGCCAGGCAGGGAACTAGCATTTAAAGACACACATTTCTTCTATCTTCCTTCATGATCTTTGCTATGGTATTTACAGTTATTCTTTAAATGCTAGCACGGCAGAACTAAACCTGTTTAGAATTTGCGACCAGCTGCTGTCTTCTTTGTTCCTTACAGAAGCCCTGGTGTAGGTCTGTTACCTTCCTTCTGTGAGTGAGGAGATCCAGGAACAGAGAGGTTGACTTTCCTGGTCTTACATGTCCTAGAAGACCTGAGGTTGGGTCCATCCCTGACTCACTCACACCCTGTGGCCTTCTTACTGGGTGAGCTTTAGCCTTTTAAACCTACCTAGTTATCAAAGGAATAATGCCAACCACAAAATAAGAATCAACAAAATGTGGTAATCCAATCATAAAAGTCAAATGTGCTTACACATACTAAAGAATATTGTCCATTTCTTAAAATGTCTTTGCAATATATGAATTCTAAAAGCTGCCTAATATCACACTGTATGGATGTACAGTAATTTAACAATTCTCTTACCAAGCATCATTTAGGCTGCTACTGTATTTTCCCTTCTCACACATCTTTAAATGCATGTCTGATTATTTCATTGGGGTTATGAGAAGTGGAATCACACTGAATTAAAGGAAATGAACATTTTTAAGGTTTCATATATCCTTAAATTGTATCTAAGAATCATTATGATAAGTCACAAGTCCTTAACAGTGTAAGAAAGTGCCTATCAAAGGTTGAGATCTATGACTTCCTTTTCATAGAAAAGAACTAGGTCTTAAAGTTTTCTTAGTGAGATTATAGTCGTCATACTGAGTTCCTTATTTTAAAAGTTTAAAATATTTTCTAAGGTTATTTCGATGTCAAACATCAATTTGCATTCATGTTAATAATCTGGAAGGAAACAAATGCAAGGTGCAGGGACTATCAAAGCCCTTGCGTATTTATGATTCAGGGGACAGGTACAAAGTACCATAATATACTCACAGCAAGGATCGTCTTCCAGAGGTAAATGGCCAGGATAGCAATCCCCAGGCAGGCAGCAAGGAGAGACTTCAAAGGAAACCATAAAAGTCAGGGCCAGGATGAAGGTGGTCAGGCACCACACCAAGGAGGTGAAATCAAAATCATGTTAACATAATTTGAATTAACTAATAAAATGTCTCAAAGACATTTATTTAAAACATAGCTGTCACAAAGATTCATCTTCCACAATCACAAGCCAGTGTCCAACAGGTAACCACAACCGCACATATCCCCAGTGGGTCCCACTGCTTCCAAAAAGGTTGCAACTTGGCACCCTCGTGGTTGGTTAGTGGCTTGTAGGATGGTTAGACATTGTGACTGTGGGTGTCTTTAAGTAAAGCGCCATTTCCAGTTCACCTGGGACACAACCAGTTCTTGTGTGTAATGCTGTGCTGAAATTTCTGAATCACACCTTTAGTTGGATAGTTGATTTTTATCACTTAAAGATCAGCATAGGACAAAAATACTTATGTCAACAGAAATATGACGTTAATCTGAAATAAACAACTTCTGAGGCTTGTTTAAACCAAAGGCATTAAAATGTATGTGATGCTAATAGGTGTAATTTCTCCGATTTCCTAGATTATGTGCAAACTGCTCCTGAGCACTGTTCTACAGGGATGGCTCTAGATTTCACTGTATTTTCTTGAAAATTAGATGCCATAATTCCAAATGCATCCTTGAAGACAGTACATTAAACAAACAGAGGTATTCATTTAGAGGAATACAGCTCAGCAATGGGAATGAATTAATTACTGATTCGTGTAACAACATGAATAAATCTCAGACCATTGTGCTGAACAGAACAAGAAAGAAGAAGGAGCAATACAGTATGTGTTTATTTACATGAAATTCTAGAACAAGGAAAATTAACCTGTGATGAGGGCAGAGATTAAGTAGACGGAGGGTAAGAGCACAATCTGGGATGACAGTGATGTTATTTACCTAATGAAGTTTGGATTGTACTGGTGTATGTATTTGTCAAAACTCAGTGAATGTACACTTGAAATTTGTATATTTCACTCTTAAGTTTTATATTAAATTAAACTATGTAAAAATATAAAACTCTAGTTCTCATAGGAATGGTGAAGTATTTAGGAGGAATTATACTGATGGCTGCAATCTAATGTGAAATACATCAAAAATACGATGGACTGACAAATTTGTGAGAAATCAAGTTTTGTAAAATGTTAATAAATCAATGATGCTGTGTGTGTCAGTAGTCCCATAATGAAATATATGTGGTTATTAGCAAGACCAAATGCCACATATTTTTGTTCTTTTGAAGGAAAGTTCCCCAAATTAGTAGATGTTTAAAAAAGTTTCGCAAAGCCCAAGTGGACTTTTTCCCTTGACCAGTTCATCATGGATGTGCAAACTGCATGTACACACTGGGACAGTCCTGCAGAGGAGCCTCTCTGGGTTTACGCTTTAAGGCCCATAAACAAAAGGAAACAGTCAGCTCCATTTTAAGGTAAGGAATAAACCACCGTGGCATATCCCATACCAAGGAATTCTATAAAACACACACCAGAGTTTGAGGGGAAGGAGTGTACGCGTAACAGGAGGTAAAGGACAGAAAGGAGGAAGGAGCATGAAAACCCTTCGGGATGTAGTGATAGTGGTGACAGTAACATGGCTGCACACATACATTAAAATTCAACAAATTACTTTCTTGAAATAAGTGCTGCATCTTATACATCATTTATTCCTCAATCTAGGTTAGGGGTAAAAAATCACTTACAAAAACTGGTTTTTAAAAAAATTTTCCTGACAAAAATTCAAAAAATTTTAAACATAGTTAATCATTTTAACTGATGAATTTCTAAGACAATTTGTAACTGAGAAAAATAAGTTACTAACTTAAACTGGAATGAAAACCACGATTTTGTGAATTCATGGATCGCTTAAGTATAATCCTTTGAAAAATACCTAAAAATACACCCATCCTGTATGAATGAATGGGAAAAAAATTAAAAGTCTGTATCAAAGGGTGGGGGAGGGTATAGCTGAAGTGGTAGAGCACGTGCTTAGCATACAAAAGGTCCTGGGTTCAATCCTCAGGATCTCCTCTAAAAATAAATAAGTAAACCTAACTACCTCCCCCCACCAATCTAAATAAATAAATAAAAATATATAAAAGAAATTTTAAAAATAAAAAAAATTTTAGAAAGTCTATATTAAAGGTATAAATAAGAGAAGTATATCAGATATGGGGCATAACTAAGGTAGACACCTGCTATTACAATTACATTGGGATTAACAAGCCAATAATAATCAAACAGAATATTCTTACGACCAAATGACTAAAACCATTTTTTTTTCTTTCAACATTGATTTCCATTCTGAACCAGGTCACATGGTGTCAGATTTCTGAAATGCCTAAGCGACTTGCATAACAGAGGAATCCTGCATATTGTATAATTAAAACTATGAGAATCAAAGCAAGTTAAAAACACAGATTCAAACACTCACCAGCAAGAATTCATCTTTAGGTGTTAGCAACATAATGGAGTGCAAATCTATCTTTGTCTCTTTCCTTATTCTACAACCAGAAAAAGCATCATCAATGCAACTAAGTTGCCTTTGCCCAGCACACCAGGATACCGGAGAAGCTCGCACTTCCGCCCTTTTTACTTCACCTTCTGGTTCCACTGACCAGACATGGAGTTGTCCCGGAATGTCCTGGTATTTACGTAGCATTTAGTGTATTCACGCTCCCACTCAAGGCAGTTTCCTGTTCTCTCAATTTGCGTCAGGATTTCTCCCCAGAGACATTCTTGAATCTGTAAACAAGGAGACAAACCACTGCATCTACGATTTAGAGTCGTCAAGGCTTCAGCCTACGGATACTTTCATCAGTAAGCCCTCTTCAAACTGCTTTTGTAAAAGTAAAGACTAAAGCAGCAGGAACAGCCCAGAAAACCCGAGGGTCTGTGCGGCTCACCACCCCGTCCCGGAGAAGCCCCACAAACCTCCCCCCACTCAGCACTCAGCCCCAGGAGGCAGATTCAGGCTCACCAGTTGGTCCAACGCCTCCGAGTCGCCCCGCCAGGCTCGGCACTTTCCCTCCATGCGCAGCAGCGGCCGGCAGAGGGCGCCCGCGTCGGGTGGCTCCGACCGACGGCGCCTCCCGGCTGGAGGAGCTGAGTTCCCGTCGCGCAGCCTTGGGCGCCGTTTCCGCGGGGAGAGCCACGGCTGCGTTTGCCCTCCTGGCAGTCCGGGGAATCACTGAACTTCTCCATGCGATGGTCACTCCTGGTGGGCAGCGGGTGCTCCGCTCCAGCCCAGCCTTTCCCCCTGACTGAGATGTATCCTACCCACAGGGACTGGAAAACGAAGAAACCTTTGCGTTTTGAATGTTGAAAGGTACCTAGAATTTATTAATGTCTTTGCATAATATGTACTGCTTTAAGCACTGGTCTCAAACCCAGGCTACTACTTTACATATGCTAGATGACACATGATTGTGTTTATCCACGAAGATAGTTTTCACACATTTTTTACGCTATTTTCCAGATTTTTCATCTCCATTTTTAAAAAAATTTCTGGTCGTTTGAAAATATATGAAATTCAGTTTATACCGGTTTCTCTAGCATCACCATCCTGATCGTGAGCTTATTTCAAAAGTTGCCATTTGGCCACATACACAACAGGGTCAGGATGCAAACACCAAAGGGGCTACATACCTGATGTTAATTCACTGCATGCATCCTTGGCCAAGATTGTCAATGGAAAGTGCTTTAGAGATGGCAGGCAGAGAAACAAACTTCCATCAGTCCTACAAGTGTCCAATGTTATGACCTTCAAATAATGACTTTTGTCACTTCACAACCAGAGGAAGATATGGTGAAGCAAGACCTTTGTTTCATCGGAAGAGAAGGCTGTGGTGTTTTAAACTGTGCACCTACCACCTGGCACCCCCAGATTGGCAGTGCGCATGAGGGTAGCAACCCAGTATGGTGCACGTGCTAGTGCCAGAGTGGGAATACGGGCCTTACTCTAAAGTAATTTTGGTTGTGGGTCTCCACCTGTCTGTAGGCTTCCTCAAGGAACAGTGGAAAGTCTTCCTTTGTTTTGCCCAGTTAAAGCTATTCTCAGGCCTGAGTTGACTTCACACACATCTTTTTCCCAAAGGCACATGTGCGGGTCTAAGAGGCTGGGGCAATTTAAGGCTAATGAGTTGAGGTGCAGGTTTCATAGAGTTAACAGAGCACTTGATGTTGCCTGCAGCCTGGCCCTGTGGGGATTTGTGCACACTTACCTAGGGGAGGGACTCTCAAGGAACATGGGACGCACAATTGTGTAGGAATGACTGGTAAAAATGTTTACTGAGAACAGCGTGATGAATACAAGTCCCTGTATTCACTCATTCATACAGTCACTCATTGACCAAAGACCCAGGATCCCTGAAGCCTGCTCAGCCTGGATGGGACTCAGTCCCTCCAGGCTGGGGGATCGTGAGGCCAGCACGGCACCTGAAGCCCAGCTGTGGGACCAGGAAGGCCCACGGTGCGGTTGGAAACTCAGCCCCACTGGGTCTGTGAGGAGTCAGGGTCAGCTCCCCACTGGGCAGGCTCCAGAGCTTCCTCTCCAAGGGCAGCCCACGCTCCTGGAAGTCAGCCTGACAGGGACAGACAGAGGCTGGAACCAGCAGTCCCAAGAAAAGTGGGAGGTACCAGTGTTTGCAAGTATGGTGACCCCTGGGGAGCTCAGCTCCAGGGAGGCCAGAGCCTCAGAATGGGAGGGACTGTGAGGCCAGGGTTCCTGCCTTTTCTGCTCCCTCCACTCTGGGCCCTTCCCAGAGTCGGGCCACCCTGGCCCTTCGTCCCCCACCATGCACCCTGGGCTCACTCCCTCTTTCCTTCCTGCCTCCTCTTGTCTCTGCTTCTCCCTGCCTGGACCCCTCTGTCACCTCCTGTCATGCTCCAGGACTTGTCCCCCACCTCTCTCTCAATCGCTCACACACTGTCTCTCTTCCTGCCGGCCTTTTTCCCCATCTCTCCCCCGAGGCCCTCCGGCGCTGGGCTCCGGTCCAGCCCTGTCCAGCCCTGTCCAGGGCCACAGGGACCCACCTCTCCCAGCCCTCCCACCCTCATGGCCAAGTTTCAGCCCAGGCCCTGCTCACAGTGGATGGAGTCTGGTTACAGAGGCTCTTCATTGGGCATCAAGAGTGTCCTTTTCCCTGGGCTCTTTCACATTGTGGTTAAATAGCTGCTTTCTCACGGGGTCCTTGATGGGAACGCATCGTTGGTGCAGACCGAGGCCCTCAGGGCAGGTTTCTTGACCAGCCTGGAGCGGCCCTGGCCACCGAAGTCCTCATCAAGATCTGGGTCCTTTCGGAACTTCTTAGACCAAACACAGCAGGTTGACAGGATGAAGCCTGAGTTACTTTATTGCATCAAAGAAGAAAGTGTGAATGCTCTAAGAGCCGTTAAGTTATATACTTAAAATGGTGGGAAATGTGACTTATATCTCAATAAAGCTGTTTTTTAAAAAGTGGGAAAGAAACTCTTATTTACTGAAAGTCATAGAGTTAGACTGGCTCCTGGAAAGCGTGTCAAGATCCTGCTCCAAGCTGTGCACATTCGGGTCCAGTACCTGTGCAGGGTGCTCTCCTGTGAGTGCGCCCTTCCTGGTGGTGACATTGGCAGCCCTGGGAGCAGTGGGGTCTCAGCATTGGGTTGGTGCTGGTCTGTTAAACAGTGAAATGTCATCTGTGCTCTGTGCTTTCTGGTTTGTTGACTTCTAGCAACTTCTTTTTTTTTTTTCTTCTTTCTTTGAAGTGTACTCTTTTATTCAGAAATTTTAATGTAACAAAAATATTCAATAGCACGATGTTTTTTAAAACATTTGTATTGAAGTATAGTCAGTTTACAACTTTTTGTCAATTTCTGGTGTACAGCACATTTCAGTCATATAGGAACAGACATATATTCCTTTTCATATTCTTTTTCACCGTAAGTTACTATAAGATATTGAATATGGTTCCCTGGACTATACAGTATAAACTTGTTGTTCACTTTATATATGTTCGTATCTGCAAATCTCAAACTCCCAGTTTTTCCCTTCCCACCTCTTTTCCCTCCAGTAACCTGTAAGTTTGTTTTCTATGCCTGTGACTCTTTTTCTGTTTTGTAAGTTCGTCTTTTTTTCTTGATTCCACATATAAGTGATATTATATGGTATTTTTCTTTCACTTACATCACTTAGAATGATATTCTCCAGGTCCATCCATGTTGCTGCAAATGGCAATCCTTTTACCACTCCCAAAAGCCATCCCTACTTATCTTAAGAAACTTGTGAGTATTGAAAAAAACTTTTTCTGGCATTAGGAGCATAAAGCCATCCTAGGAGCAACTTGTTTTTCTCCTCAAGCCTTTGAGACGGAAGTGTTACCTGGTCTTCTCCAGGTAAACCCCTATTTCACTATCTTTTTAAAATACACATTTCGAGAAAGGGGGTAAGTAATTTGGAAACGGACTTCTTAAGGACAAATAGAAATCTTGTGTCTTAGTCATCTAGATGTGCAACTTTGACTGTTTTCATCTTCCAGAAACCTGATTTGACTCCAATCTCTTGTAACTGATGAGTCTTAACATTGTACCTGATTCATGGCTGACATTCTGGAATGGGAACTATGAGGTCTGTGTTTGTGTGTTTGTATGTATCTATATGTGTGTTGTAGACCTGTGGCATTGCCAAAATTAATTTGTAAAAGAGCACTATCTAATTGGCTATAGGAAATTGCTTGCTTATGTAAATACTTAGAAATAGAAACATAACTCGCCAGAGTGAATTTCAGGTTCATGGGATCTGGAAAATATTCAGTATTGAATAGGTATCTGGGATAGAAGCTAGCTTACATCTGTTGGTTTGATTAATACAGACATATCTTTACAGTCATCAACGTTAAGCATAATGCTTCTGTTGCACCTAGGAAGGAAAGTAAAATTAAAGGTACTAAATGAATAAGGGAAACATGTCAGGATGCCCGAAAGTAAGATGCGTGTTTTCAGTAAAAGAAGGTATAAGGAATGGAATTGCATTTTGTTAAGTGAGAAGAAAGCAGATTTTTATACTAAAGCCGTTTGCTTCTAAATGGAAAAGAAAATAGGGGACAAAATAATATGGATACAGAAAGTTGTGGAAGGTTTGTGGAAGAGGAACCCTGAGGCATTTCAGAGAAACAGTAAATGAACTAAGATCATTTGGTAAGTTAAGTTAAATGTAATCGGTCATAATTCTGGTGGTTGTGACCAAGTCTTTTCACTGATTACGTTGTAATTCGGTACTTAACCATGCCTTTTAAGTCTTTTGTCATTTATAGACAGCTCTCTGGTGCTATTGCAAAAGTGCTTCATCTTCAAGAAGATTCATAAGAAGGCTATGGAAGCGGTGACAACAGTTACCACATCAAAATGACAGCTATGTGAGGACACCGCCATCTAACTCAAAACAAGCTGTCCTGTCCCGGGAGCCCTAGATTAGGTATTGAGATAGAGGGTCAGTGCCCCAGCTCAGCCCTTAAGCAGTTTCCAAAGACAGACCATTGCTCCTCTGCACCCCAAAAAATTATGGGAGTAAAATCTCTGAGGGGGGAATGAGACAGGATGGAAGGGGGCAGGCAGAGCCATTCAAGGAATGACAGCAACTTAACACCAAAATGGTGGAAGATTCAACTCCCAGTTGGCCTTGGGGATGAAGATGGTGGGAGGTTTAACTTCTAGTAGACCTTGAGCTTCCATATACACCCAATGCAACATATTAGCATGATAAATAACATGCCCACAGGCGCCATGGCAGTCCCAAGGTGAGCCACAGAAAGTCAGAGAGTGGGCAGTGGCCCAATTCCTGGGAACCCCAGCCCTTTCCTCAGGGCAGCTGGACTAGACCTCCCACTTGTAGGTATGGAGCTAATGAGCCCATAAAAACGCACCACCACGCCTGGTGGCCGCCTCTCTTGCTCCCTCCTCCTCAGAGATGGCCTGCACCCTGTCTGTGGAGTGTGTGCCTGCTTTTACTGTAACCTGAACACCCAACCCCTACACCTCGTGGCCTTTCTCTTGCCTTTTGAAACAGCCTGCACTCTACGCAATACTGCGTATCTCTCTAAATAAATCTACCTTTACTCAGAAAAAAACAAAGTCTACCTTGTCTGATATGAACATTGCTACCTCGGCAGTATTTCAGTTACGTGGGGTGCTGCAAGGGTATCGTCTTCAAAAATGAATCTACTTTACATTCTGATGTGTAGCGATTAACGCTGTGTGGCTTGTCAGTACAATAGGCTACATTTCCTGTGCTGGGCGGCCAGTTCTGTCCAATGAGTTGAATAGAAGTGTTATGTATGACTTCTTACGCTAGAATTTATGTTATACTCCAAAGCCTTTTTTGCCTTCTGTCACAACTAGCACTGTTTCAGAGAGCAGACACTCTATAAGCTAGGGTCCCTGTGACAGGTATGAAACTTCAGTGAGAAATGAATTCAAGTTACTCTCAGGGTTGGTGGTTTCTGCAGCATATTTTAGCCTATCCTGACTGAATTCAAGAAGGCTTTTCTGCAAAAGTAAAAAAAGGGTTCAAGCTCAACGAAGAAATTTACAAAATCACAGTATTTACAATGAACATTGTAAGAACAATGTTCTTAAGAAAAAATATTTCTATAGGCAACGAGTTCAAGAACTCAAAAGCTTTAACAACTGGTTACATTAAAAAATGGTGAGGCATATACACACAGTCATTGCAGTGTGGTGTAGTGGATCGTCACACAGGTTTGAATCCCAGAGTTTTTACCACTTAACAGCTAGGCACCTAACTAAAGGCTCAAATCCCTTATGTATAAATTTAGGACAATATAGGATTATTTAAAGGTAATCAAACTACGAAAATTACATTATAAAATCTTTAATAAATGGTAGCTGTCATAATAGCTATATTAATCATCTGGTTAGTCTGGCAATATATATCAAGTTGTAGAATTACTACGTCTCCCATTCATAATGCATACAACTGGCTTAATTAATTGAAGGCCAATATATATATACATTTTTCTTGGCTTTCCTTCTAAGATTCCGCTTAGGCTTATTACCCCAAACAATGCATAAACGTTGTGTTACACACTTTAAGCCTATCTTGAATTTTCAACTCAGGTGTTGAGGTACATACTATTTAAGGAACCAGGGGATACACAGGATAAACATGTAGGGCAAACACTTCATGTTTTCTCAAAACTGTACTTCAAAAGAACTTCAGTGTCTACGTACGAAAAAAAGTAATCACGCTTCCATTTCCCTTTGAAATTACATTGCTTTGAACGCCAATAGAAAGCATTGACTGGGGTACCCAAAATTTGGTGACCAAAATCTGATGACACCAGCTTTTGTATTCTCTGCCATACTCTTAAATGTTTAGATATTAGATGAACAGAATGGCATTTTAAAACTGATTCCAGAGATTGAGATTCTGAAGCCAAGTTGAGGGACCACAGTATCATTTTTAAGTGCTTCAGCTGGAAGGGGGACGTGACCAGAGGTGATCGCATGCCTGGATTGGACTGGATGCTTCTAAGCATGGAGCTATGGGAACAAAAGAGCACTGTCCTGGGAAAAGGCATTAGGAGGAATAACAAATGAAGGTTCAGTGCACTGCTGCAAGTGACCGTTGGCATTTCTAGTTTTTTTTTCTTCTTCTTTCAACTTAAAAAGACTGCGTTTTCCCTTGTTATGACTTAGTAATGCCAACATTTTTGTCCTCATAGACAAGCCTAGTCAACTAGTCGCTATTTACATCATCCTATTAAGCAAAATTGTCCCAAATCAACTAACCAAATTGTAGAACACCATCTGATAACTTCTTGTGTTCAAGACCTGAACTCATTATTTCTACTTTAACTATTACATGTATGTCATCTCCTAGGATGTATTATGGGTATTTCTGTTATTAGTCGTATTTATGAGATAAAATATACTTGGATAAAAAGCAAATCTCATCATGTTAAACACTATACAGGTAAGGTTTATAAAGTAAACTGATTTTTAGCACCATATATTTGAACTAAACGTTTCAAACTCAAGACATTTTTCATGAGTCATGATGGCACCTCCTCTCAATAAAAACAATGTTTTATGGGTTGTATAATTATTCAGTAATCAATTACACAAAATCATCTTCCCAAGAGTAGGCTGCAAACAAAACTACCCATGTTAAGTTACTAGCCCCAGTCACAAAGACCTCAGATTAGAAAAGGCAATCTCCCTCAGGTGTCCTTTTTTTTCCTTTTTCCCTGGTTCTAAGTTTTCAGAATGGAGTATATTAAATGCTAAACTCGCATGAAGAGATGGAAGCAAATTCTTTAAAACATGAAGTGGAGAATCATTTTTTACTCAAATTTTGAGGCTTTTACTTAGTTTTATCGATTAAAAAGGGGACAAGGATGTTTGTCCCTTTAGATTAACAGGAGCTATGCAGAAGTATTTCAGATTAATGAAACAACAGTTAAGAACTCACATGCCTAAAACTCATTTGAATGAATTCCAAAACCTATCAAGGTATGTAAATATTAATATGCAAATGAGAAAAACCAAGGCTCAGAAGTTAAGTTGTTCAAAACCAGTCACTAGTTGGTGGAATGAAGTTCAAACCAAGGGCTTCCTCTACTAGTTTCTCCTCGGTACAGAACAGTACATTGGTTCAAAATTATCTAAACCTTTAAAAATATTTTGTTTGTAATGCAAAGTACTCAATATGAAACGGTTCTCATAACCCTATTAAAGAGCTTATCGTGCTAACTTCATCTGCTCCTTCATTTGTTAAAGAAAAATAACACACTTTACTTCAAATGGCACTAAGTGAAGCACAATTGTTTCATATCATTTCTTTACAAACTAAGTTAACTTTAAGCGAAATAATGTCAATGATGATAAATGCATTTCATTCTTTATTTAATGTTTAAGCTCTCGCACTAGATTTTTACAAGCTGGTGAACACTGACAAATTATTTCCCCCACAGAACTATAACCACATGTTCCCGGACAGTATAAATATATGGTTGAGCTAACGTTAATACACATCACCATTTTATCAATTACATAATAAAACAAATTGTCAAGTATCCAAATATTAAGTTACACAGCTCAAAAGGCATATAAAATATTAAATGTCTGCTCAATTCATTAGCAGAAACCCTTTTTTTTTTTGCAAGAGATTGGGAATCATACTTCAAACAAAAATAAGTTGGTAAACAACTTCAGATTAAGTATGAAAAAAAATTACAAGAATTTCAGAAATTTTATGATTAAGAATTGTTTTAGCTACAATAACAAAGTATTTCTACCTTTTAAAAAAATATTTACTAAATTAAAGCGCATATTCTACATGTTCTGCACAAGACAAAGGCAACATTTTACTAAAAATACTTAATCGCCCCCTCCCATTCTTTTTTCAGGCCCTCCCTGTAAGTTGCACCCCAAAGTGCAAACGTTAAAATTAACTGTAAGGCTTTTTCGTCTGGATACATTAAAGACATGTGCTTCTGTACAATGTAGATTTTCAAAACGGAGGTTTTCCTTAACAGCACAAAATGAGATTCATAGAAAGACATTAAATAATCACTGTTAAGACTTGGTTAATAAAAAGAAAAAAAAAAGGAGCAAATCTGATGTATACTGGGATGACGTGGGAGATGTAAACATACTGTGAGCAAATAACCACATAGGCCCTTACTTATGTTCTAAGTTTGAAATGATGGAAGGAATAAACCACGTAAGGTCCAGAGTTTTCATAGTTCCTGGGATTTTAGTTCTATATGATACTAAAAATATACAAGTATTGTGCTGGGTATTTTGGCACCTAATCTTTCTAAATTTCTTAAATATTGATAAGATTCTGGCATGGAAACATTTAAAGACATAACTGAATACTGCGTGATTTCAGGAAAGGTCAATTGGTACAAATGAACAAATGATAAGCACATTTTAAATGCTAAACAGCAAGAATCTTTTGCTAAGTGTCCAAATCAGTTGATCATAACCCAAACATAGAGGCTGTAATTCTGCCAGGCTTGTGGTCTGGTAAAACTGCTTTTCAACACTCCTATGGAAGCTTCATTTGACTTATTCACCAAGCCAATGTGTTGGCTAGTATGTATGACAAATCCGGTCCTGTCTCAAGTTCCACTCCCAAGGCATGGCACCAGGCACCCCACTTCTACTGAATGCAACAGTTGTTTCTATGACCATTGGAGTCTTTGAAGCGCAGCCGCATTTTAGGACGATACTTCTCCAAATACAAAAGCTGCTTGCTGTTAAAAGCTCCACGCCGCTTTCTGGAAGAAAACAAAACATCAAGTATTTAAAGCAAAGTTCCTCTAGCTTATCACTTACTGTGCTATAGGAGGCAATCATCCTCTTACTTGTGGCAATTTATCTTTTGATTACTTCATGACTTAATGCAGAAATATGGACAGGCATCCATGTGTAAATGGAAAAAGGACAGTAAGAAGTTAATTTTCTAAATCTTCTTTTGAGTGGTGGTTATAATAGTAAGAACATATGAATACATTTATTTAAAGTCCAAAGACAAAAAATAATTTATAGTGATACAAATCACAAAGAGGTTGCCCCTGGTGGCTGGGAAGACTACAAAGAGCATAAGGGCACTTTCTGGAATGATTAAAATATTTTCCTCTACCTTTGAGACTCATGCATTTTATTGTCTACTAACTATACCTCAATAAAAAGGCAAACAAACAAGCAGCATGTTCAATCAAGAATTCAAAATAAAATCATTCACAGAATTATTACTGGACTAGAATCTCTGTAATATGAGCATCTATATGGAATGCAAATAAGGTTAAGACCTTTCCTAGTATTAATACTATCTTAAAAATGAACAAAATGATCAGATAACCTGTTGGAAACAAACCGGTTTTCATAGTAATATATTAAATTCACTGATATTAAACAAGGAAATAAAAAGTACAAATGAAAAGTCATTAAATACATACTGTCTTATAAACTGGACTGCATCTTCGTATTTCATTCCACCTTCGATTAATGCTAGGGCGACAAGCACCGGAGCTCTGGAAAGGTAAGAATTCTGCTAAGTCATTTTTTTCACTATCAAATCCTGGAAAATTCAATACTCCAAACATTCCTCAATTCACAAGCACTGTTATTTAGTATACTTATGTTAATATCTGTAGTGTTGGACTTCATGTTAAAAAAATTAAAGTATCAGTATTTACATATCAAACTCGGGTTTTAATGTAGAACCAAAAAAAGAACTATGCTCTTAACTAATACAAATAGGTCTAGAAATTAATTCTATTAATGGAGAGCAATATTGAAAACATTTAGGGGAAAAGGGCCAATCTTGATAAACACAAAGTTTTTTCTAAATTCTAAGCAGTAAAAAATACTTTCCACTTAAAGATTTGTTTTTTAAGACATGAACTCTTCCTAAAGATCTTCTGGACAAATTGCCTTCTTTGTTTTATTATCAATGAGACTATGATACAGTTGCACCACCAACCTTCCCAGGGACAGTTTTTCATTTTACTCTTTTCCACTAGGACTTTTTTTTTTTTGGCAGAGGCAGCAGAGGGTGGTGGCAGTGATTTACAAATATGGATATTTACGTTTTGGCACTACTAGGCAATGAGTTCCTACTGAATCAGAATCTCCAGAATCAAGGATTCTATCAAAAATACGTCATATGCAATGCAAACCACCTTAGAGACAATTAATAATCCTTTTTTCCAAGGAGCTTGGAAATTGACTCCAGTACAACATTGATACAACCTGGAACACAGAATTAGGTAAGTAATTCTACCCAGAATCAAGTATAAATTGCAACAATAGCACTCGTTAGTTCCAGCTGTACTGGGATATATTAATTACTCTGCTATATTCATCTACTTTAAAATTTAGCTCAGCAAGTAACCTAACAAAGCCAACTGATTTACAAACTGGTTAAGTCTTTACCAGAGTCAAAATCAAGTTTTTACTAGAATTAAGACCAATATCATTAAATGAATTTAAGAAATTCTCTTACCTCCCAAGGCCTGCAACACAATGGACAGCAATACAACAACCAGGGTCTTCACGAAACTTAATTTTCACAAGACTTAACCAATCATCAACAATCTGGTTAGACGGTGGTGCACCATCATCAAAGGGCCAATCCTAAATCAAAAGAGTATTTAAACATTCAAAATTTTCAATATGAACACCACATTAATAATTCTAACACCCAAATGTTTTCAAGAGCATTTTAACATATTTAAACATTTGTTTTATGAAACCCCACTGTCAAAGAAATGCAAATAACATGCTGGATCTTTATGAAGATTTTTTTTACTACTTCAAACTTTTGCTCAGCTTCCATCTTTCTTCAGAAATTAAGATACTGTATAATTTTGTAACTTTAAAAATTGAGCTTTTTGATTTGAAGTTGGTGGTTTACTTGAATAAACTTTTGCAGCATGGTATTATAAACACAGAGGAACTATTAAGTACTTACAAGAACATGGATGCCTTCTTTCTCCACAAGAGTAGTGTCATAAGTTGCTTCACATACTCTCACTATCGTGGTAACTCCGTATTTCTTAAGTTCCTGGATAAAACATACATGAAAAAACAATGAAGGCTTCATAATCACATCACTATTGCTCACCGCTTATCATTTAGATCATCTAACAGGTATTGCTGATTAAAAGAAAATCATGTATATTTAACAAAGAAGCAAGGTCTTGTTTTAAGTGACAATACTAGAATAGCACAAAAGCAAAGGGAATGCTAAACATCACATAATTTTAATAAATTAAGTTAAAAAAAAAAAAACCGAGGCCCTTCATATACTGAAGTTGTATGTAGTCATGGTAATACTGGCTAGATGAAGCACTAACAAGAGAATGAGAAGCAATTCAGGAACAAAGGTAAATACATAGAACCAAAGGAATCACACGTAATGTAAAGAAATATGACTTGACTTCCAGTAACTCTTTAAACTTTTGCTCATTTTAAGCACAGTGTAATTTAGAGTATTAAAAGCATTCAAAGACTCATCTCAAAAATACAATATAAAATCCCCACACACCACTTAAAACCACAGGTTTAAGAACCATAATGCATTATTACTAATTATAACCTCTTCCAGCATTTAAAAAGTAGAGAGATGATAAAAATAAAAGTATTTCTATGACCTAGGGGGCCTATGTGTTGTTTCTGATTATCTGTAGATATTTATAAAATGTGTATGCATTCAAATACTATTCAGCATTACAGTCCTTCCTCACAGTCAAAAGAGTTAAGTAGTGAGTTTTTGCTATCTAGCAACCACCAGGGAAGAATTAACAGATTAGTAGCCAAAAATTGGATACTAAGTGTCAGGTGGGGCTTAAGACGTACAGTAACTTTGGTTTATGGTGTAAGTCATTAGGCTGAGGGGATATATGAAAAACCACTAAGTAGAACTTGCTCCTATAAAATTAATTTTCTATAAGACAATGAAGACCCATACTGTTACACTGCCCATATATAAATTTCAGCAAACCGTGAAGTGTTAAGAACTAGATATTAATTTTTTAGAAAGATACTAACTTTTAAATCTAACTCACTCAAGTATATGTTCTTCTCAAAATGCATAATTTACTCTAACCTAAAGAAGACACTGATTTTTTGGGGAGTTGAACCGTAGTCATACCACCTCAAAACCCTGAAAATTATATTCATTTTGTTAAATAAAAGCCCCACTATTCAACTGCAATCAGTTTAACACATTAAAAAGCACCAAAACTTACCTCTATAAATTTGTTTAGGGTCGCATTAGTTGGATTGTGTGTAATAAGAAATCTCATGTTCTTGTATGTGACTTCCACAGGAGCTGGGCGGTTCATTCGAGCCATGTTAATTTAGTTAAAAAACACTCAATTGGGTTATGAAAGAATTTTAAAAACTGAATACAGAAATGATGCAAAGAAATTGAGTCTACTTCAATATACTCCACTTGAAATTCTCAGTGCTTTTGAGTATGAAGTTGGGACTAATGGAAAATGAAATGAACCTCCTAACAAGAAGCAGCAATTCTTCAATCCAGTAATACTGAGGCAATAAAAAGGAAGTGCACTGAGGTTTACCCCATCCAGGTCAGGACTCTTGTAAAAAATGCTCTCTGGATTTCAATGCAACACTTCTGGTGTTCAGGTTAACCACTCTTACGGGGGCTTCTTGGTGGAGTAGTAATCAATTTCCACAGTTCACTTGTCTGCATAGAGGTCGTGCTGTGCCTGGCAGTAATCTCCACTGCCCTTCAGAAACTCCATAAATGTGTGACCAAGAACACCACAGAACTGCTGTTTAAAAGAGAGATAAAAAAAGGTTTTTTTCCAATTCAAAAGCTTTTAGCTTTTACAGTATTTAAGTGAGCAACTATCTGTTCAAATCAGGGCTGAAGCCACCTTCACTTTTTCAACTTTTTACTTGAACCACAAAAATATGAGGGTGATTAGATTAATATGCATGGATTAATAAGCATAAAACAAGCATTCAAAGATTAATTTAAATTACTGATCTAATACAAAGACCCCTTCAAAGAATACCACTATTGCATTTAGTGGATACTCCTTCTACACATTTTTCTATTAACTATTCCTTTGAATATCTGGTTGTTTGCTTCACATTGTTATAAATTATTACATACAACTGTATATTGATTTTTCCAACTACCAAAATATTTTGACATATTACAAACTTCATAAATACCCTGATGCTGTTATTCTTCGCATAATTCACTTACTTCTCTAAAGACTTAACCAAAATATTGAGAGAAAAAACTGGTTTTCAAAATGCTTGCATATACACTACCTAATGTGATCCTTAACCTATTAATTTATCATTCCCCTTTAACAGATACTCTTCATCTGATTCTCTGGAAGTTAAAAGATCTTTTATAACTATAAAAAAGATATTCATAATTTTAATAAGTCTTTTGTATTTTAAAACCAAAATTTCACTTATCCAGTCTAGAACTAAAATCCAATTCAAACAAAAGGATGGAGGGAGGTGTTGTAAGCTACATTTCTTTCAAGGGTCTCAAAAGCAAGGTAACTACAACCAGTAAGTGAATATAGTTTTATTTTTCCGAAGTTCTCCTTAAAGAACTGAATCAGTTTTATGCCAGTATCAAATACTAAATGAATACTCACAGAGTATTTTCAGAATATACACACAGAAAGCATTGATGTTGACGTTAAGCCTCCTCCCAAATAGTTTATAAAAGAACTTGTGTAGACAGAAGTAAACAGAGGACTAGGAAATATCACTAGCAAGCCGACAAGAGCAGAAGTACCAGGCAATGCTCCTAACACTTTATAGGTAATCTCATGGACAAATTACCGAATAAAATCTAAAACATCCGAAGATTCCGTTAGCTGTCTAAGCTTAAATTTAAATTTAACCATTAAAAGGCTTAAAATTGAATGTAAACTATTTGATTCTGTTTTCACTTTACGAGTCCCACACTAGTTACAGTTTCCAGAAAAACTCTGCTACATTTTTAGTAACAATTCATATGAAAATCTAGCTGATCACAGAAAACGAAGTCAAAATCCCAGCTCATTTTTCTGTCAAAACAAAGGAACTAGCCTCAGAAGTCATTTTTAAAATAGGTGTCCCATAAGGAAGATAATTTATTATTTCAAATTTGTTCAAATCTGCCCTCAAGAGGCTGTAACTTCATCTACTCGCTAGCTGGGTTAAAAAATTAGTGGCGAAATTATCATTAAGGACTTCACTCTATTACAGTGAGATGGCAGTAACTGGGAGTAATTTCAATTATACTTTCACCTCAAATCCTAAATACTACTTCCTTAGGATAAAAGGTAAATTCTGGCGGCTTTCCAGTGACAATGAAGAAAGTAATATGCAAAGCTGTTGAAGTCAGTAACTTATCTCAGTATTCTGATTTCCAGGCACAAACTTTTTTCAGTTGAAAGCCGATCACACACCATTTCCATATTTAATAGCTAAAATCCCTGTTACAGCTGGGTCTGAGTCCCTTCAAGTACGCAGTTTCATCAGAAGCACAGAAAGCAACATACAAATAGTTCATCTTGTGAAATGCTTATTTTCACTGAGTGGAGTCACTCAGTGGCTGGAGAGGGTTGGGGGGACAGTTAGACGATGGATTTCTACCAAAGCAGAAGTAACCACTAATACCTAGTATCTTTCTGTTCTGCCCAAGACGTTCCCCAATTCCCAATTCCTTCTACCCTGGAAAAACTACCAACGACAGGCAGTTAGGAAATACCTAGGATTTTCCCCCCTCCCACTTATCTGTTGCATCTAATCACAATAACGAACACGGGGAGGAGGAGGATGGGGAGAGCAATTTCTGTGCAGAAGCTTAAGTCAGTTTGTCATATAGCAGAGTCAAGGCAATTAATCTGTATAACTGTTGCCAGTTTGCTGGAGTTCGTTCTGAATCTACTTGTATCTTAGACAACGCATCTGAATAAAACGCGTTAATACGCTTACTCTTGGGAATGACTAGCTTTGTGGTTTTCAACTTTTTACTGCCATCAAACAAAATTCATATAAAAAGTAACAGGAAGCAGTGGCTCAGAATCTGGATCTTAAAAACAGGTCGACGGTCCCAACTACAGTGCAAATAACTTAATTCACCTGGAATGGGAGAGGATTTCACAGAAGATAAACCTCAAAACTCTGGGTCTGGTGGGCCACTGTGCCACAAGCCAACAGGACGCAACAACGCATTACACCAGGGGTTTCAGGAAGAGTCTTAACAATCCCGGATTAAAAGGCGCCACTAGGGCCATTACGAGGTCAGCAGGGAACGTGCACGCTACGGCCCAGCCGGGACCCCTTCGCTGCATGCAGCCTGGCCCGGCGGCTTCCGCCGGCTCAGACCCTGGCCGCTTCTTGCCGGACCCACCCCGGAGTAGGGACAAGACTGGACTTGTCCCGGTTGTCCAGAGCCGGCGCGAGGCACGCCAACGGGGCGGGGCGGGCGGCTCACCTGGCGAGGCCGCGCTGGGGCCCGGGTCACGGGTTCGCGCGGCGCCTTCAGTCGGGCGCCAGCGCTGAGGCCATTTTGTCCGATCTCCGGTCCCGGCCCCAGAGCGCACGGTTGCCGCACAGGCCCAGTCCCGCCGGCTCCACGCCGGAGAGCCGGGCCCAGACCGCGAGCAGCCGCCTCGCCCGCCCGCCCGCGCCGGCCGGGGTCTCGGGGCGCGCCCGCCGCAGTGACGCGCAGCCCGCGCCCCGCCCGGGCCACGTCCCCGCTCCCGGGGCCCCGTAGGCAAACAAAGGGGCCTCGGGGCGCCGGCCGGGCCTGCCGGGCGCCGGGGCGAGGCTGCGGTCACAAAGGCGCTTCTGTGTCGCCGCGCAGGCCGGCGCCCCGCCCGCTGACGGGGCTCCGCAGGGGAGGGAGCCGTGCCGCGGGCCTCCGCGCCCACCGGGACTGCCGGGACCCGAGCCGGGACGCGGGCGGGCGAGCGCCAGGCTCCGAACAAAGGCGGCGGCGAGGAGCGCGGGTACTCACAGGAATATGTCTACTCATTGAAGATTGTGGCCTAATCATACAGCCGGTCCCGAGGCGGCGGCGGCGGCAGGGCAGGGGTGGCGGTGGTCGTCGCGGGGCGGCGGCTTCGCGGGCGGCGGCAGAGACACTGGACTCGATCCTGCAGTGAGCGGCTCCGAGGAGAGCGCGCAGCCTCGCCGGCCCGCAGTCCAGGGAGCCAATACGCGCGCCGAAGCGCCCTTGCGTCACAAGCCCTGCCATTTATAGTGGGCGTGACGTCAGCGCCCCGGGAACCAATCACAGCCTGGACCCAGGCCAAGCGCCGACGAGCGGGGGCGGAGGCCCGCCCCACGGGCGTCACAGCGCGGCGGCGGCCGCCGGTGTGAACCGGTTGATGAATGGCGACGCACCGCAGCCGAGCGCTATCGCGGCGGGGGGAGGGAAGAGGCCGAGGAGGGACTAGGTTGGACGCTTCCTGGGGTCGGGAGCGGGAAGGGATGCAGATCTACCCAATTAAAACCACCAGCCACTGCGCTCTTGTCACCTGAGGAGGCCTGAAGTTGGCCTCAACTTAAAATGCAGTCCCCTTGGGAACGCTCAGTCCCGGCCCTCGCTTCCTTCTGCCCTAAGTCAAACCACAGTCATCTTTGCCAGCGGTTTACCTTGGCACCTGCGCCCTGCGGTCCCCGTCACCAAATGTTTCTGTGGTCCTACCGCTGTCGGGTGACAACCCCTGGGGTGCCACGGCCCTTGGCCGGGACAGAGCGAGCACCGGTCGCGGGGCTCGTTCCAGCGGGGAGGACTTACTGCAGCAAACATCCTATAGAGGATGGGAGAGTATCTCGTGATGCAGATAAAGCCCTCTGCTTCCCAGTCTATTTTGGTCACGCCTTCGTACTACGTACGCGGGCAACAGCATTGGCTCAATCGTGGCATTTCGAAATCACATGCATCCTTTGTACTGCTGCTCACTTGATGCGTTGTCACTGATAATGAAAGGTTAGGGAGCATTTTAAAAATTAGGAATCTTCTGTTTTTGTCAAGGATTGATGTAATTTTTTGCGTCAGAGCTAAAGCTTTCCTTTTTGTTCATTTTCAGAACTGCCCCACTATGTTCGTAATTTAGGCCCTTAAGAAGTAAAAGCCTTATCACAATTGTTCTGTGTTACACAAGGGCAACTCTGTCATTTATAATCTGAAAACTCTTTCTTCTCCGCTTTCTGGAAGGAGTAAACAGGAGTTTTACCTGCTTTGAAGAACTCGATTTTCTGCTAACACTGAGGCCCTTTGTTTGCTGTTTTCACTAAGCAGTGGATTGGAGAGGGCTTTAGGGATCAAATTGTTTTCTTGGTCAGCAGCGTCTTAGGATTTGTCAGAACTTATACTTAAGAGACTGTGCTTGCATACTTACTCAACTTTCTTATAAACGTATACTCTAAACAGAGTAAGTGCTTTCAAAAGGAATTGGGTCAGGCAGGCTTTTGCAGGAACAAAAGTCACATCACCTTCGTTTTAAATAAATTGCTTGTCAAGGAAACTTTTGAATCCCACCTAAATCAAGGGAAACTAAAGAACTTGAGAAATACATAATGTACCTTCACAAACTATGAAGGAGTAAAGATTTGAAGTTTTTAAGTCCTAAAAATATAGGAGGATTAAAAAAATAATCTTGGGGTGAGAGAGGCCTTCTTAACTAGATCAGAGAACTCAAGTCACAAAGAAAAAGACAGATTTCATTATATAAAAATTAAAATCCTTGATATGGCAAAAGACTTTTGACAAAGTTAAAATACTTAATGGCCCATTGGGAGAGAATATTGGCGATGTAACGCGGGCAGAATTAACACCATAATATATAAAAGGCTTGACCCACATACACAATACTGTAGTTAGAAAACACATACAATCAGCAACTCTCACCCAAAGATGGTCAGCACAGTGAGCTGGGGGGAAAGTGAAAGTATTTTTTCACCCAGTGGCTTTTCAAAAAATGAATTTGGTGGGAGAAGATATAAATTCAGCTAATAGTTAGCAGAGCTAATTCAGTATGAGCCAGTTTTCTTGTAGAACTTGTGATACGAGTTGTGAGCCTTGTGAGCTGGATCCTGTAATTAGCAATGCTGACATGAAGTATCCAGTCAGCTGTTGCTCATCAAGCTGGAAAAGCTGGGCTCAAACTCACAAGTGGCCTAACAGCTTCGGGCCGGGGGCGGGGGCGGGGGTCTGTTATTAGCTTCTCAGATGAGGAACTAGCTTGTTTCTACTTTGAAAGAACATAGTTCAAGGATAAAAAACTAGATAAAGCTTTTGGTATTGAAGAAAAAGGACACACTTTAAACAAGGTTTAAGTGTGGTCTCGCTGACCAGCTCACTGAATTCTCTCGGAGTAGTTATGGGCCTGGCACTCTGACAGCTGCCATGTTTATATGTGTCCCGTGCTATTGTGGTTCACTGCTATGCTGAGCGTGTCTGCTCTCCTGAGCCCAATAGTTTTAAGATGCTGATTCTCAGAGAACAGTAGTCCATCCCATCATTGTTTAGGAGAATCCTGTTGTCGGAGGACTCACTTAATCTCTATAGATTTGCACTTGGAGCATCAGAACCCATACTTACGGAAGTAGAGGTTCTCCAGACTGAGCTAGCAGGCTTGCAAATAGTGGTCCAGACATCCAGAGGTAAGAGAAAACCTCTGAAAAGCAATGTTCCAGAAGAAGCCCTAAGATTGAAGACTTCTTATCCAGCTAAACAAAATGCCCTGGTAGGAGTTACTTTTCTCAGCAGAACATGTGTCCTTGAGCTCATGGTAGGCAGGACTTTCCATCAGCATATTCAAAATGCCAAAGCCAACAGTTGGGAGATAAAGAAGACTATAAAAGAATCACGAGGAAAATCCTTATGGAAGATGAAACACTGCAGAAGACTGTTTCTGAAAAGAGTCTGTCTGGATCAGCAAACCCTGAAGATGAAGATGCAGAGAAATCTCTACAGGATGGCAGATCTCCTAGTAAACTTTGAATGATTCCATTTATACCAGACATAAAAAGAATGGAGGATTTCAGTCCTTTCTCTCTCCTCAGATTTATTAAGGTTATAAATGGTAGGTTGAGGGAGTCTGATAAAAATTTTTTAATATAGTAAGAGTATTGCCACTGCAATGATGGAAAGATCAAAAGTGACAATACCAACCCAGAAAAAAAATACTAGATTGCAAGGTATAATGATGTGCCAAGAATACTTAGTAGAGGCAAGTACCCCAGTAGGCGTCTGGATACCAGTGCAGAGGGCAATCTAAGTATATCCCCATACTTAAAAGGTGTCCTAAAAATTCAGGGATACACAGCTTGTATCAACATTGTAACAGTTTGTTTTCCTTTTGTTGTTACAGAACAGCCTATTTTATTTTATATCTAAAATGAATCTTTTTATGTGGTTTGTAAAAAAAGGTTAAAAATGTAGAGTATACTTAAATTTCTGAGAACATAATTTTTGGCGTGTGAATGTTGTTTAAAACTGAAGTATGTTCTATGTTAAAAAGTGACTTCATTTTCCTCCTCTAAGTTACTGATTTAAAGATTCATCAAGTCTTTTAAAAAATCTATATTTTTGTGTATTATTACTTTTAAATTGACGCATAATTGACATATAACATTATATTAGCTTCAGGTGTATGACAATGATATAATATTTGTGTATTTTACAAAATAATCACAATAAATGTAGCTAACATCTCTTTCCATATGTAAGTACAGGTTTTTTTTCTTGTGATGAGATCAAGTCTTTTTTTTAGGAAGTTTGATGAATAACAAAACCCAAACAGCAATGCTGCATGATTATTTCTGTGCGAACTTTTAACACAGAAATCTCCAAAAAGCAATTAAGTTTGTCACAAGAAGCCTTTCAGGGTCAAAGTCCATAGGCCAGTCCCTGAACTTGGACTACTGTGTTTCGACCCTGTCAGACATCCAGGTGGGTGCTGAAGATGTAAATATCTTTAGATAAATGAATCCTACTGGATCAGAAATAAACATTTTATTAAGTTGTCAAACTCAGTCATTAGAAGTAATGTTTTCTCTGTAAAACTGCTTTAAGACAATTTTCAAAAAACCTTTTAAAATTATCTATTTTAAGAAACAATTCTCTTTAGTAAATCTCTAATATGTCCATTTTCTGTCCCTTTACCTTTCATGTCTAATTTTAATCAATTTGAATACAAACCCCAAAATTGCATAGGTAGGTCTTCAAATTAGAAACCCTGCCATTTAATATAGTGACTGTTCTGTGGAGGTTCCGTGCGCATATTAAGATGTGACAGACATATTAGTAAAAATATTTCTATTTGCATAGTGAAAGGAACTGTCTCACTATTCTGTTTGGGACAGAATAAAGGGTTTATTATGAACCTATAATAATTGATAATATTTTCATAGCATACCATTACTATGACTGATTCACATACTGGGTACCAGGAGGACTCTAGTTTTAGAAAACTCTTATTTTTAGTGAACTTGGAAAATTTTCTTTCTCTGTTCTAAAGTCTGAATAAAAATCACTTGGGAATTAGAAATCAGGAGGGCCACAGTCTTTATTTAATTGCATAAAAAATTATGCCACAGGCTGAAGTGAGGCAAAAATAGCTTTGGAAAGGAGAATTTAATCTGGCTGGAGCAACGGAGTGGAGTATAAATAAATTTTAAAGGTTTGTTATGCATGCTATGGCAAAGCTGTCATTTGGCAGGTTTAATTTACAGAGTTGGCATTTAGACTGCAGATAATCCAGGCCAACACTGACCCAAGCAGCATCACTGGGGTAAGCCTTACATAAGGAGGCATGTTCTTGAACAGTGTCCAGAAAACATAACATTTAACAGAAAAACTATAGTAGGCATGCCTTTTTCCTACTCTATCACAATTTGTTTTTAGCTGTTAACAAACATTGCTATTTTAGTGTATTTCTGTAGCTCATTTCATTACCAGAAGATACTGAATAAGAAAAAAGGAGCATAGAAGCATTTCAAAATTTCTTCTACTTAAGATAGTATCATATCATGCATTTCTGGCGGCCTCTGACATAATAATGCACCCAGGAGATACTCAGTCAGGATCTGTTCAGATATGACCAGATTAATTTCCCTTCTGAAATCCTTTGGGGGCATCCTGTTTGCAGTCTTCCTGTTTTCTTTGCAGGCTTCTCTTGGTTTTTCAGTCCTTTTAATGATGGTACTCACTGGGGTTTGTCCGAGGGCTGCCTGGCCCTGCTCCGCAGGCTCCCCGGGCTTTTCTCTCACTCCCGTAGCTGGGGCTACCCACCCTCCCTCCCTCCTCTACACCTGTTAAATGCCTAGCCTTTGCCAGGCACTCTGCTATCTTATGATGAACAACATAAACATTGTTCCTGCTGCCAGTGGAATTTATATACTGAAGAGGAAAGAGAAAATAACAAGTAACTAAGCAAAGAATAGAATTATAAGTTGTAATATGCTCTTTGAAGGAGGTAAACAGAATAGCTGGGGCAGTGACTTTAGACTGGGAAGGCGGGCAGTGTCTCCCAGGAGACCTGGACCTAAATGGTAAGAATGAATCACAGAAAGAGGAGGAGGAGAGAGAGATTCTCGGTGGAGGAAATGACAGGACAGATACCCCAGGTGGAAGGAGCTTGGTTGTGCTCATGGAAATGAAAGACTGGAGGGGCTGTAGCAAAGTAAGAAAAGAGGAGAAAGGCAGGAGTCACCCTGGAGACCTGGCAGGGACTGGGTCACGCAGAGCCTTCCAGGCCATGGTAAGTATTGGACTTTATTTTAAGGACAATGAGCAACAGCTGCTTAACAGGAAATTTCTGTTTTAAGAAAATCATTTTTTTCCTATTCTTTGTAGAATGGTGAAGAGAGCCCTAGAGTGGAATTGGTGTGATGGGGTGAAAGACTCGAGGTTTCCTGCCTTGCTAAATGGTGGACAGTGAAAGTGTTGACTATGGTGAGGACGGCAGAAACGAAGAGAAGTGAGTAGATCAAAGATAGTGAAATAGCATTGAGACAATTTGAATCACAACACGCCCTATAGCTTCCAATGTCCAAAAAACATATAAGGCCATTATTATAAGCTTATTTTATGCCATGGGGCTGAATTTTATAGGCACCCTGACAGAAAGTTACATAATTCACATGACCATTTTCATCAGCAAAGTGTTTGTAAGGAATAAACCAGAAGCATAAAAGAAATAAAGGTCCTCAAATTATTCTTGGAGAGGCATTATTTCTGATGATTTCAGGAATAGAGGAGTGGGAATGCCTAAAAATTGTATACTTAAGTTTCCACGGAACAGTCAAAACTCCTGATAGGTAACTATAATAGTAAGAAAGGCTAAAATTTATTGTGCTCTTAACTGTTTTTCAATCTGTGCTACACACATTTGTATTTTTTTCTTCAACTTACTCGAAAACTCAGACTCTGAGATAGAAGAAGTTGGTTAAAAAAATCAACACATAGTAGGTGATATCACTTGAGATACTAACATATGAAATATCTACACAATGGCATATTTTTCAGATATTAAAAGTAGCCTTTAATGACTTTGACATAGAGGAAATACTCTGTAATATTAAATGAAAAAAGGATATAAATTAAATAATTTGTATAATTACAACCATGTAAAAATGTAAGTTAAAATAAGTTAAAAACAGGAAGAAATAAACCAAAATGTCAATGATGTTATAACTGATATTTAAGCTCTTTGTATCACTGGGTGATGTGATGAAAAAATTTTTTTCTTTACCAATTTCTATATTTTCTGATTTCTTTCCAAAAATGCTACCCTTATTATTGGGAGTGGGGAATATCAAGTGATGCTCAAATGAATTAAGTCATATCAAATATTCTTAATATTTTCAGAATTTCAGGGAATATTTTCAGAAAATGAATGTCTAGGAATGTTATTTTCATGGAAGAAAATTGAAACATTTAATCGTAGGATGACTATTTAGAAGTAGAGGAAGGAGTATTTATGTGGCATTTAGAAACTGGGAGTTAGAATTTGTCCAAGAGGTCGTTCTGATAGATCTGCAGCCTTATAATCTCAGCAGCAGAGATGAAGGCACTAGGTTATTCTAACCTGACTCCAGCTGTCAAAACATGACAACCATCTTGTTCTGAGTCCATGTTTCCAGAGAATTAATCCTATTATAATTTGCTTTTAATGTGAATTTATTTGCTATCATATGTGGAAATGTAATGCCCAGCCAGTGAGAAGTTCCCTGAGAACTTGAAATAAAAGCTAATAAGGTCTTCAGAGAATTAAACCAGAAACTTCCACAGTGAAGGTGTTTATATACCATATCTGTGGTTATAAGCCAGAAGATTGCCTATAAATGTATGACATTTGGAAATATCTCAAACTTGAGTCAACATGACTTTGGTATAATCTAAGAGAAGTCGAACTAGAATGTGATTGTAAACTGATATTAAATCGATTTTATTGTATCTGCCTGGAGGAAGACTGAGAATGGAAGGAAGATGATACTGGGTACATACATAGAGGAGTAAAGCCTAAAGATTTGAGGGTTATCAGTGTTGATCCAGCGCTGCCCAGGGAAGAGGCGTTGATTCTGTATACAGTGAGCATGCTGGTTATTGTAGAGATATATCATTATAGAATGGTATTCACATCAACTGATATTTATCGATTACTTATTATGCATTAGATACTGTATTAAGTACTATATTAATCCTTTTATCAACCTCTCCAGATTGATATTATACCCATTATAAAGATCAGGACACAGAGCCTCAAAGTTTGTCACACAAGCATTATGTGATGTGGCTGGGATTCAAATCCCAGTGGCTTGACAAGAGTCTCTGCCTTCAATTCTCTGCTAAATTACTCTCCTTGCCTTGGAACATCCCTTAAGGTTATTTACTTTCTTATGCTCTAGTTCTTGCCCAATAAACTTTTAATGGGTTATTGGGAGTCCCCCAATTCTAATCCTGGAAAGGAATTACTCCAAAGTCCTTGCATTCCAGCTTATATGTTATCTTCTGTGAGTTTAGTAAAAGTGAATCACCAAATATGATAATGTAATAAATTACTGGGACTCCATCCTCCCTTCTCATTCTCATGAACATTTCAAGAGAAACTGTGCCCTAGGCCAATGATACTCCAAGTGTAGTCCATGAACCAGCGCCACCCTACAAGCTGTTACTGGTCTGTGACGAGATAAATAGAAACTGAGGCCAAGCCTTTAACAAACTTTTAGAGCAGCTTGATAGGGTAACTTTATGTCTATTGAATTGAATTTTATAAATTAGGCTTGTATTTGTAAAATTTCACTTTCAAGTAATTCACTTTGATTAAGAAATACCGCTGAAAACTATGGAAATTGGTTATTATATTATGAAAATAATGGCTACGGATACATTCTTTAGTCTTTTGTGCAAGAGGCCACTCCATGATCTTTTATAATATTATTTCTATTATTTCCTAGTCTGTCCTTCCTGGGTTGCTGTTGTCAGGAGGAAAGAAACCACTCATAACTGCTTCTTAGCTTCCTTTAATAAGCTTTAATTAAGAACTATGATTGTGGTTTTACAAATAAATGAACATGTTTTTGTTGATTTATTGGTGTGTGCCTGTCAGGACAATCTCCATAGTGTTAAAAAGGAAACTGAAAATGTTATTTATAACATCAGATGACCTCCAGGAAAAGAATGTCTACGACAAGCTTATAGACTAACTGAATGCTCCCTCACTCCCCATAAAGCTTTCCAAGGCAGAGGCCATGTCCTGTTAATTTCCCTGTGCCTAACACAGCGCTTGGCACATAGCAGGTATTTAATGAACAACCAGCACATTTTGTGGTATTATTGTTTAATGCTTGACTTAAGGATGTGTGGAGGACAGTGCTGGTGTTTGGTAGGACACAGAACCCAAGAAATAGGATCTAGCAGCAGACAATGAGATTAGAAGGTGAAATCAAGAAAGTCAGGGTGATAACAGGCTGGCTTATCTTGAACAGTATCAAGGCCAGATTGTTTACTCTCTTTTGTGGTCTGTTGTTTCTATATTTGAGTATTTTTCCTAAAAGACTACTAATAACTCACTTTTACATTACTGCTTAGAATAATCTTACTTTTTATTCCTTGAAATGAATAACAAGACCAAAGAATTGATAAGTAGTATCAGTGACCCAGAAATGAATTATTGATCTAGTACAGATTCACCTACAGTGATAGTGACATGCTGATCTCTTTGGCAGAGGCTTTGCACAGAGAATTCTAGACTTAACTTCCCCTCTGGCATCATCCTCCCTTCTGTGCACTATCAGGCAGACAGAAGCCAGGCCTTGAGAAAACACTTGACAGGGCAAACCTAAAGCAAGTGTATCATAATACTTTTAAATAGTTATATTTTACGAGTGTGAGTAGGCTTTTAGATTCGCAAAAATGTGAACTTGAAGACTGGATTAACTTTTTGAAAATGTAAGGAGAAATTTTCCTTTGCCTTTATTTGGTTTGTTGCACCAAAGAAATGCTAATTAAAGTTTAATTGATTCCACATATGAGTGATATCATATGGTATTTTTCTTTCTCTTTCTGGCTATTTAAAACAATGCACAGTATATTCATTGCTATTCATAATATTTCCAACTTTGTTCACTTTAAAAATCTTGTAAAAATTCAAGTTCACATACCTCCATTAAAACATGTGTTTTCTTCTCCATCAGGGATATTTATATATACTCATAATTTCTGTGAACAGAAATTGCTATTTGTCTAACATAGATCATTGTAATGTTATGTACATTTATGATGCTATTTCTATAAATAAAATAATGGTCACTTCATTAAAAAAAAAGTTTAATTGAGAAGAGAATGGCATGTATTCTGTTAACTGGTGGGTAATCTCTACCTACACTGAAGTTGCTGACCAGTTAATGGTAATGATAGTTACTTAAGAACAGATTTTACAGTATTTTTAATAGTTTTCCTTCAATTAAATCCTTTTTGAGAGGGGGCAATCCCCACCAGTGGTTGCTGTACATATAGGGCTTAATTCAGGATGGCAAACATCTTGTTGTGTCCTATTTAGTATTTTATCCTGCATCTGTGTACCAAATTTATGATCATGGAATCATTAAAAATGAACCTTCAATGTTTTTAGTTATTTTTTTATTCTTGGACCCCTTGCTTCTACGTAATAGTTTTTCATTTTTAAGGAGATTTTGTCTTTTCAAAGCACTCTATCTACATGGCCCAGTCTCTCTGTCTGCCATGGTTATTGTATAAGGACACTGCAAATCGTAAGAACACTGTGTGCCTTTTTGGAACAGCTGAGATTCAGAAGCTGTTAGAATGATGAGAGGCAGCAAATGCAGTAAGAGGTTGGAGGATGGAGTTTTTCCAAACATGAGAAGATGAAGGAATTTTAGAGCCATGTAAAGATAGAGCTAGAAAGGCCTGGAAGATCGTTTATTATACCTCAGGGAACAGAGCCCTGGAGAGGATAAGTGACTCACAGAAAGTGGCAAAGTCTCCTAGCCAAGGGGAAGTCCTCCTTACAGGACCATAACTTGCCTTTCCATGCAATTTAACTCCCAGGTGATTTCCTTTATATTATCTGATTGCATCTCTTGCCAACTCTAACAAGGCATTGGGTGGAGAATTGGCTTCTCCATCTTCCATAAGGAGAGGCTGAAACACACTTATGACTGAACTAGTCAAAAACTGAAAACTGCTCCCAGACTGATTGTTCTTTTCATGAAATCAGGATCCATGGGTTCCTTAAATAAATACTCAAATCTCCTGAGGTTCTGGCTCCCCTAGAGGCACCTGCAGTGATTCTGATTCACAGGTTGGGGTCTGTGAACGCTAAAGCTCCCAGGTGCTGCTGCTTCAGTCATCAGCTAGGCAGGGTGAAAACATGCCTTTGATGGTTTGTCATGCAGAAAGACAAAACCATCTACCCATATTGCCTCTTTAAACATACTTCTCCTTGTAGGGGTCTGATGAAAGTTTCTGTGAGCATTTACTATGCACGGGCACTGGTCTAAGAGGTGAGGCTCCCACTGTGAAAAATGATGCTAGCCTCAAAAGTGACCCACGTGTAAACAGTTACAGTACAGCATGATAAAATGTATAATCAGTGTTTTCTGTTGAGTGCTATGGGAACCCTGAGGCAAGATGCCTAATTCTGCCTGAGGGGTTGGAACGTGAGAGTGGAAATATAGAGTCTTCCTACAGAGGGACTAGAGTCTGGAAGAGAGAGTATGAGAACTTTTGGTCTCAAGTTTTGGCCCAAATACTCCCAGTGTGATGTTAATTGGATGGAAAACAAAACAAAAAACACAAATCCTTTTCATATTGGTTGAAATTTTCCAGAAGGATGAGAAGCTTGACAATACAGAAAAATTCTACTGTAATGAAGGGTACTTGGAGACAAAAAAAAAAAAAAAAAAAGACTGCAGACTGAATTGTAACTAAATACACTTCTGCTGAGAATTCCAAAGGCTTTTTAAATGCTTTTGCTGAGAGGAGTCTACCATCAGTGAATTTGAATATTCATGCTTCCAAGCTATTCAGCCATATGTAAATCAATGAAGTTAGAACAGTTCCTCACACCATACACAAAAATAAACTCAAAATGGCTCAAATACTTAAACATAAGGCAGACACCATAAATCTCCTAGAAGAGAGCATAGGCAAAATATTCTCTGACATAAATCATAGCAATGTTTTCCTGGGTCAGTCTCCCGAAGCAATAGAAATAAAAGCAGAAATAAACAAATGGGGATCTAATCAAACTTATAAGCTTTTGCACAGCAAAGGAAACATAAACAAAACACAAAGACAACCTACAGACTGGGAGAAAATATTTGCAAATGATGCAACTGACAAGGGCTTAATTTCCAGAATACACAAACAGCTCATATAACTCAATAACAAAAACAAACAACCCATTCCAAAATAGGGCGGAAGACCTAAATAGACATTTCTCCAAGGAATCGTACAGATGGCGAATAGGGACATGAAAATATGCTCTACATCACTAATTATAGAGAAATGCAAATCAAAACTTCAATGAGGTATAACCTCACACCAGTCAGAATGGCCAGAATTAAGAAGTCCACAAACAACAAATGCTGTAGAGGGTGTGGAGCAAAGGGAACCCTCCTACATTGTTGGTGGGAATGTAATTTGATGTAGCCACTATGGAAAACAGTATGGAGATTCCTCAAAAAACTAAAAATAGACTTAGCATTTGATCCAGCAATTCTACTCCTGGGCACATATCCAGAGGAAATTTTAATCTGAAAAGATGCATACACCCCAATGTTCATAGCAGCACTACATACAATAGCTAAGACACAGAAGCAACCTAAATGTTCATTGATAGGTGATTGGATAAAGAAGATGTAGTATATACATACAATGGCATACTACTCAGCCATAAAAAGAATGAAATAATGTCATTTGCAGCAACATAGATGGACCTAGATATTATCATACTAAGTGAAGGAAGTCAGACAGAGAAAGAGAAATACTGTATGATAGCACTTATATGTGGAATCTAAAAAAAAAATGATACAAATGAATGTATTTACAAAACAGAAACAGACAGACATAGAAAACAAATTTATGGTTACCAAAGGGGAAAGGAAGGGGAGGGATAAATTAGGAGTTTGGAATTAGTAGATACAAAGTACTGTATATAAAATAGATAAACAACAAGGTCCTAATGTACAGCACAGGGAACTACATTCAAAACTTTGTAATGATGTAAATGAAAAAGAATGTGAAAAAGGATATATATATTATATATATAGCTGTATAACTGAATCACTATGCTGTATACCAGAAAGTAACACAACAATATAAATCAACTGTACTTTGATAAAAAGCTATATAAAAATTATATGAATATTTGTGCTTCCAGTATTTCTTTAAAAAATTTTTAATCACTGAATTACCAAAAAAAAAAAAAGTATAGTTTATGTCTATGGAAATTTCTAGATTGATAGCTAGGAATTTCCAGCGGTGTTTATAAGTTTCTTAAAATAATGCCAACTGATATGACTTCACTAACTTTGATGCCTTGCTATTCTTTCTTATTTTCTGCTTTAAACAACTGTAACCATTGTTTTTAAAATATCTGAGTCAAATTAATTAATTGCACCCCATTTCAAGTACACTCTCAAACTGGACAGTAGTTTCATTTAGCTGTTCACACCATAATTTCCCCTTCCTTTTCCCTCTCCTACAACCCCTGTATGAATTTTAAATCATGCTTTTGATCTTTCTTGCTGTTATATACAAAGATGTCGAATTCCAATTCCCCGATTTAATCAGAGATAAAGCGCGAACAATTCTTCACCAGTGAACTGTACATTCCTTACCTGTGATGCCTGAGTTGGGGGGCATCGAGTTCTAAACATGTGCTAAAGCTGAAGAAAGTCCTGTTACACTGTGGCATTAAAGTCACTGTACTACATGACAGGATTCCAAGCCGGCCCTGGTTAACCTGACTTAGCCAATGAGAATTCTATACTTAGGCCACCGTGTAATTGGTTATTTCTAAGGAGGAGGCAAATTGACCTTTGGCTTTCACTATTGAGCATGAAGACCAAAACTGTTTTTCACACACCACCATTCAATTACCATGCAGATTCTATTCAGACTTGAATAACCAAGGGTGCCTTTTAAAATAAAAGCTTTGATATCTTCAAGCATTCCACTCATTAAGCCTTACAACATGATTACTGGGGACTTATTTGATTAAGCAGGTAATCAAGATCAAGTATGTATAATTAGATTCCCAGAGCAAAAATACCAGGTTATTAAAAAAATTATGGTTCACCTTTCCAATGCCAGATTGGGTTTTTTTAATTATAAAAAAATACTGATTTTTAAACTTATCAGTGACCAGACATTACATTATATAATATATGTCTTATTGGACGTGGCTTCAATCTTTAATAAAATAATCCTTTGATAACCAAATATAAATTTTGTGACCATACTTCCCCCGATTATCTGGGATAGGTCTGATGTCAAATATTTGTTTTACAGATATTTGGGCTGTAAAATGTAATCACCTGTGTAATCTGGAGATAAAAGATCCAGATTACTTTTTTTTTCTTTTTTCAGGTTACTTCTTAACAAACTGAAACTTTTTTAAATAGAAAAATTATGCACAGTTCTAAAAATCCTAGAGATATGTTCAAAAGCAAACTCCCCATTCACTTCTGCACCCCAAATCTCACTCCCTGGAGGGAAAGAACCATATTGACAATTTCTAAGGCCTGCGAAGCCCGACTTCCCACCCTTTCACACACGGGTTGGTGAGATCTACTCACCCTCTCTCCGGCCTGCTCGCCTGGTAATGCGATGAGAGGTCCTCTCTGGTAGCTTCCCTCTCAGGTTGCCAAGTGGGTCACCCAAGCCTCTCTCCACTCCTTTTATACTCTTGAGGGAGTAGGTAAACCATTCTTCCCAGATTAGATTATCGCAAACCTTTCTTCCCAGATTAGATTATCATAAACCTTTCTTCCCAGATTAGGTTATCTCCACAGGATCTTTTTTCACAGCTCTTTTGATAGCATTCTAGGGAGTGGCCCCCTAAGACCTTTGTTTTGAATCCATTCTGTAGATTCAAAAAGCAATCATTGTAGGTTACCTACACGTGTTCCCTATTTTTTTTTTTTTAGGGGAAGCACAAAACACAGTCCCCCACTACCACAAATACACAGTTGAGTCTTCCGCGTTTGGGGAAATCACAGGGGTCAGAACACCTGGAGTGCAATGGATGAGCGTCTCCCTGGGAAAACCATCTCCATGATCACGGTATCTCCCCTGCCAGGGAAGTATTGGTCCCTATTTTTTTTTAATAGTTAAGTAAAACAAAAAAATCAGCTTTACTAAGGGATAAATAAAAATTGCATATATTTAAGATGTACCATTTGATGTTGCTTATTTTTTAATTAAAAAAATTTTAAATTTGAGTATAGTTGATTTATAACATATTAGTTTCAGAGGTACAACATAGTGATTCCAAATTGTTATAGGTTATGCTTCATTTAAAGTTATTAGAAAATAATGACTACATTTCCCTAAGCTGTACAATATGGCCTAGTAGCTTACTTATTTTATACATAGTAGTTTGTACCTCTTAACTCCTACCCCTACCGTGCCCTTCCCCCCTTCCTTCTCCCCACTGGTAATCACTAGTTTGTTTTCAATATTTGTGAGTCCGTTTCTGTTTTATTACATTAATTTATTTGTTTCATTTCTTAGATTCCACATGCAAGTAATAACATAGGGTATTTGCCTTTCTCTGTTTAACTTACTCCACTTAGCATAATATTCTCCAGGTCATCCTTACTGTGGCTTTGATTTGCATTTCCCTAATGATTAATGTTGAGCATTACCAATTGGACAACACATTCCCTCTGACTTCCATCACAATCTTCAAATATGGCACCTTTTATAGGTGAAATTTCTTAGGAATGGATACTCAGGAGCTAAGTTGCAGGGGCCATAGTGTATATTTGTATTGGTTTGATCAAGAAACTCTAGATTGTTTTCTAGAAAGCTCCATCACTGCACCACCAGTAGGCATGAACATTCTCATATCCCTGTATCCCTCCAGCATCAAACCCTCCAATACTTGGCATTACTCAACTTTCTAAGTTTTGCCCATCAAATGGATATAAAATGTTATTTCATGCTTTTAAAAAATAATTGTATACTTTTTTTTTAAGATTTCCTGTTTCTTAATGATTTTCTGTAGTTCTCTGCAAACCATAAAGAATAACAATTAGATATGAAGGATATTGATTACTCCTAGGGTTGAAGTTGGAAGAGGAATGGAATAGGAAAGATGTACAGGAGCTTTCAACTGCACTGTAATGTTTAATTTCTTAGGTTAGGGGTAGGTTACATATATTTATTTACTTAATCTTTATCTCTTTATAAAGCTTATGTGGTATGTAACTTTAAATAAATTCTGCATGCTGGAATCAACTCAGTATTCTAAATCAGCGCTTCTCAAAGTGTGGTGCCCAGAGCAGAACCATCAACATCACCAAAGAACTTGTTTGAAATGCAAAATCGAATTGCTCTCCAGACCTCTGGCCTCAGAAACTCTGGGAGTGGGGCCCAGCAATCTGTGTTTTAACAAGCCTTCCAGGTGACTTTGGGGCAGCTAATGTTTTTGAATTATTGTTGTAGGGAAAAACTAAAGGACATTTTGATGCTTTCTTAAAAATGAGAAATTATACTGTTGAGACCCCCAACTATTCTTTTCCATTTTTATTTTTTTCATGCGAATTCTTTGTATCTGCAGTATTTTATATGTCTGGACCAAATTTCAAATTCTTATTATTTGATATAATGAGATAGCATAAATAACTGGGATATATAACTACGTCACTGTCTTCAACTGAAAGTTAATCTAATCTATCCAGTTTTCTGTCAATGGACATTTAGGTTGTTTCCACGTCTTGGCTATTGTTTGTAGTGCTGCTCTGAACATTGGGGTGCATGTATCTTTTTGAATTAAAATTCCCTCTGAATATATATGCCCAAGAGTGGGATTACTGAATCATATGGTAAGTCTATTTTTCGCTTTTTGAGGACTCTCCATACTGTTTTCCATACTGGCTACACCAAACTACATTCCCACCAACAGTGTAGAAGGGTTCCCTTTTCTCCACACCCTCTCCAGCATTTACCATTTGTGGATTTTTGAATAATGGCCATTCTGACTGGTGTGAGGTGATACCTCATTGTAGTTTTGATTTGCATTTCTCTGATAATTAGTGATACTGAGCATTTTTCCTTGTGCTCTTTGGCCATTTGTAGGTCTTCTTTGGAGAACTGCTTGTTTAGGTCTTCTGCCCATTTTTGGATTGGGTTGTTTGTTTTTTTTTAATTAACAATTGTATGAGTTGTTTATATATTCTGGAAATTAAGCCCTTGTCAGTCTCATCATTTGCAAATATTCTCTCCCATTTTGTATGTTGTCCTTTTGTATTGTTTATGGTTTCCTTTGCATAAGGTTGCGTTTGATTAGGTTTATTTCTGCTTTTATTTCTATTCCCTCAGTAGACTGTCCTAGGGGAACACTGCTAAGATGTATGTCAGATAATGTTTTGCCTATGTTTTCTTCTAAGATATTTATTGTGTCTTGTCTTATGTTTAAGTCTTTAAGCTATTTTGGATGCAAAACCTAAATGTCCATTGACAGATGACTGATAAAGAAGTTGTGATATATTTATACAATGCAATACTACTCAACATAAAAAATAATAAAATAATGCCATTTGTAGCAACATGGATAGACTTGGAGGTTGTCGTTTTAAGTGAAGTAAGCCAAAAAGAGAAAGAAAAATACCATATGCTATCACTTATATGTGGAATCTAAAGAAAAGACAAATGAACTTATTTTCAAAACAAAAACAGACTCACAGACATAGAAAACAAATTTATGGTTATGGTGGGGGGAGGGGTGGGAAGGGATAAATTGGGAGTTTGAGATTTGCAGGCATATATACAGTAGATAAACAGCAAATTTGTACTTCATAGCAGAGGGAACTATATTCAATATCTTGTCATATCCTATAATGAAAAAGTTTATGAAAATGAATATATGTATGTGTATGAATGGCTGAATTATTATGCTGTACACCAGAAATTGACACAACATTGTAAACTAACTTCAATTAAAAAAAAGATTAAAAAACGAAAGGTAATCTAATCTAATTTCTGTCTAGTTTCTTTTAAATTAGAATACCCAACATTCATCTTTTACAATTCAATCACTAAATTAGACTCAATTTTTGCATGTTTATCTTTCTTATGAAGAATGGAAATCCCTTTAACAATGTCTGCTAAACTTTCAGTACAATTACTTGAAGTCTTGGCGCTAGAGAAACTAACAGCAGACCAGTCCTGCATTTCTGTCTCTCTCTCGACGCCAGCTCACCAGGGAAACCTGGGAAACGGAGTCTGTTGAGCAACCTGCTGGTACACACCCCATCTCATATTCCAGAAAACCTTTAATGCTGATGATTGGGTATAATCTGCTGAGCTAAGTGCCTAGAAATTTGCATGTATATTTAACATCAGCAAATTTTTTAAAGTTTCCCCAATATTTTGCAGAACAATTTCAGAGATAACTTTGTGTCTGACTCATCTCCATTTGGCTGTACAAAGGTAGCTTCAGGTAAACTCTGATGCAGGTGAGATTTGTCTGTGACACCATACCTGCTTTTTGTGGTTTTAAACCCTTGTCTGGGCCTGCCTGTTATTCTGATGGGGGACTCTCCTGCCCTTCCCTTCACTAGAGCCCTGTCCCTTTCTCCATATTCTCTGCTGTTGGGGAGTCCTCACTGTGCCCCACGGGTCAGGATGGTCATCCCCTTCCTTATTTCCACACAGACGAAAATTAACTCCAGGGTCCCTTCCTTCAGAGTCTGGCTCTAGTGACACAGTTGTTAACGGATTTAAACAGAATTAATCAGTCCTGACTCTACTCAGCTCGTAGTTTTCACACTTCTTTTAAGAAAACCTTTCATTGAAAAAGAAGTAAAACAAGCCAGTTCAAGACATAATTAATCCTGCTGCAGGAGGGTTAAGTTTGGAGCTCAGCCAGTTGGCTCCTTCTCTCGGAGGAAGAGGGGCTCTCCAAGGAAGTGACTCTCTATCCAACACTGGAAGCATCTGAGGAGTGTTGAAAGCCATACTGATGCCAAGGCCCTGTCCTCAGAGGTTCTGGTTTAATTGGCCTAGGACTTGGCCTGGGCATTGGCTGTGAGTGCTGAACGCTCCCAGGTGTTGCTCACTTGATTCTCCGCCTGTATCAGGCATCAGACCCTCCTGAAGGGCTTGGTTAACATTTGACTACTGGGCCCTGCACAGAGTTTCTGGTTCAGTGGGTCTGGGATCCGGGCTGATAATTTGCATTTCTAACAAATTCCCCAGGAAGCTGAGGCTGCTGGCCCAGGGGCCACACTTTGAGAACCACTGCTCGAGTGAGAATTTGAAGACCTCTGTGTTAGGAGAACTTTGATCTACCCAGGAAACACTGTCACACCCTTCCTTTAAAAAATACTTTTAAATTTAGAATTATGAACATTATTCTCCTTAATTCGTTCCATGTTATTATCATCATTAGTCCATGAGAAAACTTCTCTCATTTTAAATTTTTAAAACTTTTTAGCTTACTGCTCAACTTCTACCCCCATCCCCTCCTCCCCAACCAAAGGTACTCCCTCTAACTCATTTGATGTGTGGCCTTTTTGTAATTATGTTGAAATACCATTAAAAAAAAATTCCCACCTGAAGCAGTTAACACTAGTCCTGAGAGTTTAATCACAGAGAGTTTGCTCAGAGGAGAATTTTAAATATGGAATGCTTTGGGGAAACTTCGAGTTACAAAAAGGCCCTGTACTTCTAAGCTTTTATATACTCAAACCTTAAGTCTATTATTTTTGTTAAAGAAGTAATATTTTGAAGCCCTACCTAATAAATCAAGGTGGATTTCTTTGTAGTGATACTTTTCTATGGAGTAGAACGTTTCTTTAGAGTATTAGTCATGCTGATAACTCACAGCTGACATATCAATCATTCCTAGATTATCTTTAAAATTGCATAAAACCATGTAGATAAAATATAAATGGGGCTTTATTTCCCATGGTGCTCCTGGGTTTGGATGTTTTCTAGATGTTTAGATGTCTTCTCTCTCAGTGAAGCTAATGAGATATTCTTAAATCTTTATGATTGGCTTTCAAATACCAGCAAAGTTAAAAAAAATGACCTGAGCCAAAAATAAACATAGATTTTGATTTTTAACTAGTCATAATGTTCTAGAAGGCTGTCAGGTTTCTGATCCTTTGATACATGTGGGGCACAGTCCTTGTGACTAACTCATCAAAGCTACTCCAACTGTGTTTGTGATGCTGCTCTGAGTATCACACTTATTTTTATAAATATTTCTCTATTTGTATTAATATTCTGTGTATATCATAATATTACCCTTAGAGAAATCCTAATGACACATATAATTGACAAATGTCACTAATTTTTGTTATGGAATAAGTGAAATTTATTTACTACTTAGTTAAGGAAGAAAATGCATATTATTGTTGTGTTTTTAATCCTTCCAAATTCTCTTTCACCCACAGATACCATGCCCTATGCATAGATCTTATTGCATATAGTACTTGGTGCAATGTTATGCCTAAATGTTTTACAAGTACTGGTTGACTTGACTTCAACAGACTCCAATTTTAGGCCCCCATGTCACTGCTTTGACATTCCTTCCACTAAGAAAAAAAATCTGGTAGATAGAAATCTATCAGATACAGAAGCTCTGTAGTCAGATACCCATAGGAAATCATTTTCTCCTGAGTTAGAGCAAACTTTGATCTAGGAGAGATCGCGTGGCACTTTTGATCTAGGAGAGGATCATTGCCTAACTACTTTCCCATGGGTAGTGGGAAAATACTATTTTCTCTTTCGTTTCACTCACACTGTTGTTAAGCCACTTCCAAAATGAAGCATTACAAAAAATGTAATTGCTATACTTACTGAAGTGTGTTCAATTTGTGCTGGGTGGTGATTTCTGCATTTAAAAAAATGTTTGTTGAGGAATTTGCTACATTTTGTTTGTGTAGTTAAAAAAATCCTAAGTGTACTTTGCCACATATTCCTTAGTACAGTTGCTCATCAGCCTTTTATCTGACTTCTTGTCCAGTTTTGCAAGGTCATTTAGAATTCTAATCCTATCTTCCAAGTGATAAGCACTTATTCCAATTTGCTATTGTCTGTAAATTTAATCATCATGTGCTACAGTCCATCAACCATACGACTGATGAAAATGTTAAACAGCCTTGTATTCAAGATGAAGCAATGAATGCTCTAGTTTGGCAGGAACTGTTTCTTGCACAACGTTAGTATGGTTCTCCAACCAAACTATTTTTCAGACAGCTGTATATTAGCCTTTATTTTCTCAAGTAATCAATGTATGTAATATGAAATTAGGATGTTATTAATGCCAAGATATATTTATTTTATTGTTTTCTTTTAATCTATCAAGTATTTTAAAGCAGAAAATGAATGCCTATAGAGTTTGATGCCCCTGTCAGGTCAGTAGTTCTTCAAAGATGGGGTCTGGTGATATATTTCTGTGTTTACCCCTCCTTCCTGATGCCATGGGTTATAGACTAGCATCAGGAATGCAATACATTAACAAATTACTAACTAACCAAAAAATAGATTTCATTTGATCATCATAACAAGAAAATCTCCATTGTGCACTATCTTATTTTTTTCCAGACACTATTTTTGGATAGCTTGTTCCCACATAGAATGCAACATTATGGGACCTGAACACTGATTTAACATACTCGTCTGATTTTGTAAAATTTATACCAATGGAATATTTTACCTCTGGTCAGTTAGGACTGATTTTTGTTTCATTGCCTAACTTCTTCAACACACTTCCCCTTCAGTTGGGTGATGTGCCTATATACAATTTTGAGATCCAATAAGGGGCAGTGTATAGAGAACATTCTTGTTTGGGTTTAATGGCATATTTACCTGGTTTGCAATTACTCTCACGTACAGTTAGCTGCCCTGGTGTAAAAATGGCTCTCAGAAATAGTCCCAACATCCATTGTGCTGTGCCAACCCATGCGGAGGATGTATGAAGCCATGAGCAGAGCCTGGTGCTTGCAGTGTGTGAGTAGTGGAGGAGATTCAGCATTTGAGAGGTATGGATCCAGAAGCTAGACTGTGTAAAATTCTTCTAAATGTTTTGGCCATATTGGGGGAAAAAAAAAAACCCTAATAGAGTTCTACCTAAATCTGATAACATTCCTGAAAATTTGTAGGCCACCACTGATAAGAAATTGGGATGCTAAAGGAGTTTTTGAAATTATCAATAATGAAAACAATGTCAAGTTATACATGCTAGAGGAAATAATTATATTTCTTTTTTTTAATATCATCTTTATTTATGAGTACATTAGAAACTGACACAGATCTCTTTAACAGGAGACTTAGGTTCTCATGGGCATCTACCCTCCACTCACTGTTAGAAAATGCCACTTCAGAATGGCAAAAAAGGCTAAGTAATAACTTAGAGTTATTATGACAAGTTTCCAACTTATAGGAAACCTGGAAGGGTCTCTGGGCCTCCCAGGTCAAGACTGTACTGTCCTTTTAACAGACCTGCCCACACTCCTGTGTCATCTGGAATTCCTTAAAAATTTCATTGTGCCCCCAGGCAACAGAATATTCAATCACTCCACTGGTTTTTAAGGTGCAATTCTAGGGTTAAACACTGCGCCCAAACATTTTCAAGCTGTCCAGACTTATCTTCCAAAAATAGTGTATTACTCACTTTACCAACTCTCCCTGCCAAATAAAGGACCCAAAGCATTAGTGTTAACTGCAAAATTAGTGAGGCTCGTCTTCTCTCCCCAAATCAAGTTATCCCCAGTCCCCAGAGAACGCTGTAAAACAAGGCAGGTATGGGCTTAATCTCTACCATAGCAAAACTGATTAAAGCAAATTTTCCCTTGACTTCAGATCAACCCAGATCCAGACAGGTTGCTCTAGAGAGCTGATTCCTGCATAGTCTATCTCCCGGGTTATTGTCCACAGGACTCTGAGAAGCTGCAGGAACATGCAGGCGCAGACTCAAGGCCCGGCTTCATCTCCAACGTTGTGGAAAAGGACTATTCATCACGGGGCACAGCCCTATGCTTCCCTACGCCACCTGGACAGAGCTCGGGGAGAGTGACCTCCCGGGGTATCCACGTTGGTCACTATAGTTGAGAACTAACTTCACCCAGTTGATAGCTGCTTCGGAAGATATCTATAAGGGAGTGGATTCAAAACACCTGGAGTGTCAACAAAAATCCCAGCCCAAGACCGATAAGCAGACCCATATTAGTCATCTGAATTTTCAGCCAGGTCTCCAAAGAAACATCTAGAAACCCCAACAGGCGATGAGCTTGCTGCTAAAGAAATAGGGAATGCGCAGTTGTTACAGCAATGAAAGCTCCTATCGTTAATCCGATCATCTGGAATTGGATAGCAACCTCAAAAGATGAAACAATAGCAGAATTAAAGCATCCGTTTCGAAACCACATAAACTCTTTCAAACAAAACCAGGAACAAAGTGCCCTGCAATGCAACTCCACTGAGGACGCCCACGCGCCCCCTCAGGACGCAGCAAGCAGTCCGGAGGGCGGGCGCCGCGCATTCAGCGTGTGGGCGCCGAGGGTGCCGGCCCTGCCCGCCTGGCAGTTTCGGCCCCAGCGCACCTTGGTGACCAGGCCCCGAGGCCCACACCCGACCCAGCCGCGTTTTGCTAGTAAATGTAGTTACCACGGTCGCGGAAGATGCAGAGTCATTCTGAATAGTAGCTTCCCACGGAACAGGCTGGTTGGCGCCCCCGGGTAGCAGGCCTAGAGTTACCGCCACGCAGGCGGTTAGGAAGACTTCCCCGGCAGCCGGGGCAGCGGTCTTCCCCGGAAAGCTTTCTGTTTTTCTTTATTAACTATTATACAATTACCACATGAAGAGGCAATCAAAGAGAATGTGTCAAAAAAAAAAGTCGAAAAAGTTATGGAGGGATGAATCAGGAAGCAAATTAATTAAAATGTCATGTTTTCTTTTTTGAATTTTATGATGTCTATGACATTTTGCAGCTTTTTTTTTTGACCCCCTCCATCCCAGGACGCTGCCCTCCCCTGGCAACCCCAGCCTCCCCCTCAAGGACCTCCCCCCCGCCCTCCGCCTGAGGACCCCTCCCCACTTACCCCCCAGGACCCCTTTCCTCCTAGGACACCACCCTCCCTTATAAAGACCTCCCCTTCCCCCAAGGACCCCGTCCCTCCGCCCCTCCCAGGACGCTGCCCTCCCCTCCATACCCTGGCCTCCCCTCAAAGACCCCCGGCCCTCTGCCCAAGGACCCTCCTTCCTTTCCCTCCCTCCCAGGACCCCCTCCCTCCAGGGCCGACACCCTCACCTGTAAAGACCCCTGACCTTCCCCCGAGGACCCCCTTCCCTCCTAGGAACCCACCCTCCCCGCCTTCCTCTGCCAGATCCTCCTCTCCGCTCAAGCCCCCATCCCTTCTCTCAAGGCCCTGCTCTCAAGGGCCTGCTCACCGCCTTGGCCCTGCCTTTGTCCCTCCGCTGTACTCTGTCCCGGCCTCTCTCCTAGCTCCGCTCCCTGTATCTACCTCAGCTCTTTATTCTGCTCCCCCTCTACCTCAGTCCCACTTCTCCTCTCTGTGCACCCCTCCTTGCTCTGGCCGCACATCTCCTCTCCCAGCCCCTTACCTTCTTCCCTCTACCTCAGGGCTGTCCCCGCTTCTCCTTTACCTCAGTCCCACTCCTTGCGCCCCTCTCCTCATTTTGCAGCTTTTTAAAATTTATAATTTGTTTTTACATTCTAAATAAATAATCATTTTCTTAATAAGTTTGTATTTTAAAAAATTGTTTTACTTAAAGAGAACCCCCAGGTTGTGTAAGTTCCAGGCTTCACAAAGCCTGTGCTTAACCTCGGATCCCACCCACTCCCCAGTGTGTGGCAGTGATGTAGTGACCCCTGGTCTTTGCTCCAATCCAGTGTTAGTCTTACAATATGGCCATCTTATGTATCAAATACTATAGAGAAGAAAAGTAGATATTAATTATGATTTTTTTTGAAACCAGAAAACCTGGTACCTGTTGAAATTATCTGAATTACCTGTAAAGTTGCTAACAAATATTTTTATAAAAACATGTTTTTCACTATAAGTCTCTGTGGAGGGTGCCATCAAAGGCATATGTGAATTCTATTTTTCAGAGACCTTGACAGGAACAGAAAATATATGCAGTGTGGTCTGCTACCTGTACTGTCCCCCTCTATGTGGCTAGTGTGCTTGAATTTTGTGGGCCAGTAAGAATGTCAGTGGGGACTGGGTCACCCAGGACTGAGTAGGTGGGTGGTCACCTACTCATCTTTAAAAAGATGGGAAGGAGCTGGGGGCATAGAGAAGCTACACTTACCTCTCTGCTGCCTGCCTTCCTCCTCCCAGAGCTATGCTCCTGGCTGGGGTGAAGGGGCAGTGGGGCGCCTCCAAGAGCCCAATGAGTTCCTTTCATGAACACACAGAGGCTTGTCTAAGTCCAGTAGAAATCTGGTTCGGTGGCCTGACCATGACACTTATCTTCAGGGTCATAGCAGATGGTCGGGCACTGCTGGTGAGTCACCCCTCTCAGGTGGTTCCTGGCATTGAAGTGAGGCTCTGCAGAGCAAGAAGCGTGATCTGTCAGGTGATTTCATCAGGGCATCACCACTGTCTGAGTGCTGACTTCCCCAGAGGCCATCTAATGTGTGTGAAATGAGCCCTTGTCAAATTCCAGGAATATCACTGTCTCATTATGTGACCTTCGACAAGGTCACTTAAATTCTCAGAGCCTTGTTTCCTTGGTTAAAACGGAAAGTGGTTCCACAGAGTTGGCATGAAAATTTGAACTGTTAATGTATGGAAAGTGTTATGCAGATCTAGACAAATGAAATTATTTTATAACACTGTGGATATAGTATAAGACATGTAGATACTATTTATAGCCTCTACATTTGCAAGAGAACTTGAGATATTTACAACAGTGGAGGAGAAAGGAACAACTGAAAAAAAGTAGATGACATTCTAGTGTCATTTATTCACTCAACAAACACACACTGGTCACTATCCTGTGCAAGGTCTGTGAGGCACTGTGGGGCTTGACTTCAAAGAATTTACAATCTAGGAGGGAACACTGGATATATATACCAGCGATTCAGAAGGTAACATTTGCTGGGTGTAAAATGTGTGCATAAAGTAACCGCTATGGCAGTTCAAACCAGAATAATCCTGAGGAAAGTTTACTAAAGAGGGAAGGCGGTAGAGGCCGGTCCCAGCATGTGTTGAGTTCCTAGTGTGTGCACTACTCCAGGTGTCTGTACTCTCAGTGGGACTCCAGGCAGAGGAAACTGTCCCCACAGAGATAGGGAGACAGAGTCCATATATAAGATGTGGCAGGGAACAGGCTTCTCAGAAGGAAGCAGGCCCCAATTAAGATGATTTTTTGTTTTCACTTTTTAAAAAATTTTATTTTATCTTTTTATTTTTGGGGGAGTAATTAGGTTTATTAATTTATTTTAATGGAGGTACTGGGGATGAAACCCAGGACCTTGTGGTTGCTGAGCACACACAACCTACCGCTGAGCTACACCCTCCCCCTGCAACAAAGATAATTGATTTGAGTTTGAAGAGTTGTCCAGGTACAGCATGATGGACGGCTTCAAATGTAAGGTCAAGATTTGGTCTCTGCCTGGTGGATAATGCAGGTGATGCTTCCTATGGAAGCCCTTAAGAAGAATACAAGTCTTTTTTGAGCAAAATTTGTGTTCTCCTCACAAGGCTCACCAGTGAGCCAGTCTTACATGTTAGCTCTGAATGCAGGACAGATTGTGTAAGCAAGTTTCACGTGTGGTAACAATTCCAACTTTGTCCTGTGCTCATCTGGAAATTTCTTAAGGCAATGAAATGTGGCAGTTGAAGCTCTTGGTACCCGTTTTTTACTTACTGGTCCCAAAAGAGGAGTTTAAACAATTGCGAGTGACCCCTTGGCTAGGGGATTAGTTGTCTTAATCCTCCAAGTCACTAGAACTCAAACTTTACTATTTTGTCAGGGACCTAGTCAGGACAAAAGAAACCACAATTATTTAAAGAGACAATTTTTATATAGGGAATTGGAGATAGAGGTATTGGAGAACTGAAAAGGAACAAAGCCAACACAGAAAGAGTAACTGCAGGAAGCAGTTATCACCACTAGGCCTGGGGGCGGGTGGGCGTGTGGGGGGTTGGGAGGGGTGGGTGCACAGGGTAAAGGTCAGGTTGTTGGGAATTAGAAGCTTGGAGGAGGAATCCAGACCTCTGGATTGAGGAGGTTGCCCCAGGGGGGCTGGGACCCCAGGAACTCAGAGGAGAGCCTGGGGGAGTGGGGCCCCAGATTTCAGCAGGTGCTGTTGCTCTGACAGAGCTCCCTAGGGTTGCTTCTATGAGATGGGGACAAAGTGGAAACTGAAACCACGTGCTGCAGAAACAGCCGGAACTGCTGGGATGAAGAGCTGCAGCGGGGAGATGCCGACAGGAACAGCAAGCAAACCGGAAGGAGGGCAGCCTGTCTCCTTCCTCCTCATTTCCGTTCCCTCCCTAGTGCCCCTTATTGGTAAGAACATAACAGGGAGCAGGATGGCAAAGAAAAAACGTGGTCACGGAGAGCCAGCCTCAGCCTCATGATCCTGAGAGGTTATTAGTAATCAGCACTCATGTATCTGATTCACCAGGATAACTTACTTACATTTGAGAGTCTTGAGATCCATACCTGAAATTCTGATTCAGAAGAGTCAGAGTGTGGTCCAGAAGTCCTCATTTCTGGAAAGGAATCTTGAACAGTCTGATTCAGGGGATCTTCAAACCACACTTTCAGAAATGCTGCTCTAGGTTTTCTAAGCTAAATCCATGAATCAAGTTAGAACAAGAGATTGTAAAATGCTCCATCTTAGTAATTTGGTTTTCTGAGAAAATTATGCTCGTTAATTAATTTTGCTTCCTTAATTTTTTTTCCATTTTAAGAAATGCTAATATGAAGAATGCCTCCGTAGTATCTACAAAAACTACAATTGAAAGTTCTGTCCATTACGATGTTCAACATCTGTTTTTGGCATTCATGTAACTGAGCAGGACCCTGGGGGGTCTTCTAGGGTCAGACTCCTCCCCCATACCCTCTGCTGTAGCTCCTCTCTGATGCACCCATGTAATAGTATCTCATGTGTATTTCCTGAGTTTTTCAGATGCTTAAAACTGCCACCAAAGGGAAGAAATTAACTACTTGATGATCGAGAACATCTAGCCCCCAGACCTTCTAGCAGTAGGAGGTGATAGTGTTGACTGCCCTGTTTCCTCAACATCAGCCAGTCAGAGAATTGTGCACAAGCTGATTAGACACCCTGTGACCCCCTCCCTCACCTGGGCTTTAAATAGGCTTTGCTGAAACCTTTCATGGAGTACAGGGTTTTTCCTGAGTGTGAGCCATCCAGTCCTCCTTGCTTGGCCCTGCAATAAACATTTCTCTGCTCTGAACTTCAGTGTTTCAGTTTGTGTGGCCTCATGGTGCGGCAGGAACATGAACTTACTTTCGGTAACATTCATATATAATTCCTCCTATGATTTAATACTGGGAAAAGAAAATCTATCTTTTCACATGAATTTGTATACTTTCTCTTATCAGGAAAGAAAGAAAATTAACACCGTGAGTTTCTCTTTTGCTTTGGCTGCCTGGAAGCTCAGAGTCATTTAGTGCAATCTCTCTCAAGTTTTCTGATTAAATCACTTTTAACGTTTTGTAAAGTTATGAGTTATCTCACATCCTTTTTTTCTTGAAACAGGCTGGACGTAAATAAATGCATATAATAATTTAAATTATATATTATATTTTTCAAAATACTTTGATACAGTAACTTAAAGTTTCATACTGATTAACTCAAGATATAATGAAGGCCAAAGTTGATGTATTTTTATAGAAAATGCATCCACTGTAGCAGTTTTGAGATGATACTGGGCTTGAATGTGGAATCATTTTTCATACTAATGTACATTCTTATTATGTTTCCCTGGCTTCTGTGCACTTTATGAGTGAAATTAAAAGCCGATGGATAAAATTCTACCTTTTCTATAACTGCTTTATTTCTACTGTTTTTATAGTTCTATCTTGGAAACTTGAGAATGACAACAAAGCATATTTATGGGGGTGGGTGGGTATAGCTCAGTGGTACTTAGCATGCACAAGGTTCTGGGTTCAACCCCCAGTACCTCCATTAATAACTACCTACCTACCTACATTCCTATCTACCTAATTACTGCCCTCCCAATTATTATGCCAGGAGTAGTTGATGAACTGAATATTCAGACACAGAATGCTCTAGGCAGGTAAGATGTCTTGGCCCTGTTTTGAGAAGCTCATTGCAGGCTGATACGGGATTTCATTTATAAACATCACATCGTATACAATACCTAAGAAAGCACATATAAACACTGAAATATAGTAAACACTGTGGGCCCTCAATTTATGGTTGTTTTCTGATAATTTTTTATCTTATATGGGAGATCATATCTCTACCTCTTTGTCCGAATGTGGTAATTTAAGCAGATGCACTGAATCTTCCACTGTAGCAAATAGTATCATGGTATCACCTCTACTGTCCAAGGAATAGAAATTCTGAGTAAATATACAAGCAAATGTTTGTTTTCTGGCCATCACTCTACTTCACACTATATTATTATTGTGTTCTTTGGACTAATACAAATAATATAATTAGGGGGAACACTCAACTTATAGAGCCCTCAAGACAGCATGGTATTGGTACCAAAACAGAAATATGGACCAATGGAACAGAATAGAGAGCCCAGAAATGAACCCACAAACCTTTGGTCAACTCATCTTCAACAAAGGAGGCAAGAATATACAATGGAATAAAGACAGTCTCTTCAGCAAATGGTGTTGGGAAAACTGGACAGCAGCATGTAAAACAATGAAGCTAGAACACACCCTTACACCATATACAAAAATGAACTCAAAATGGATTAAAGACTTAAACATAAGACAAGATACAATAAACCTCCTAGAGGAAAACATAGGCAAAACATTATCTGACATACATTTCAAAAATTTTCTCCTAGAAGAAATAAAAGCAAGAATAAACAAATGGGACCTAATGAAACTTACAAGCTTCTGCAGAGCAAAGGAAACCAGAAATAAAACAAGAAGAAAACCTACGGAATGGGAGAAAAGTTTTGCAAGTGAAACCGACAAAGGCTTGATCTCCAAAATATATAAGCAGCTCATACGACTCAATAAGAGAAAAATAAACAACCCAATCCAAAAATGGGCAGAAGACCTAAACAAGCAATTCTCCAAGAAAGACATACAAATGATCAAAAAGCACATGAAAAAATGCTCAATATCACTAATTATCAGAGAAATGCAAATCAAAACTACAATGAGGTATCACCTCACACCAGTCAGAATGGCCGTCATTCAAAAATCCAAAAATGACAAATGCTGGAGAGGCTGTGGAGAAAGGGGAACCCTCCTACACTGCTGGTGGGAATGCAGTTTGGTGCAGCCACTATGGAAAACAGTGTGGAGATTCCTCAAAAGACTAGGAATAGACTTACCATATGACCCAGGAATCCCACTCCTGGGCTTGTACCCAGAAGGAAATCTACTTCAGGATGACACCTGCACCCCAATGTTCATAGCAGCACTATTTACAATAGCCAAAACATGGAAACAGCCTAAATGTCCATCAACAGGTGACTGGATAAAGAAGAGGTGGTATATTTATACAATGGAATACTACTCAGCCATAAAAACCGACAACATAATGCCATTTGCAGCAACATGGATGCTCCTGGAGAATGTCATTCTAAGTGAAGTAAGCCAGAAAGAGAAAGAAAAATACCATATGAGATCGCTCATATGTGGAATCTAAAAAACAAAAACAAACAAACAAACAAAAACAAAGCATAAATATAGGACAGAAATAGACTCATGGACAGAGAATACAGACTTGTGGTTACCGGGGGGGGGTGTAGAAGGTGGGAAGGGATAGACTGGGATTTCAAAATTGTAGAACAGATAAACAAGATTACACTGTATAGCACAGGGAAATATACACAAAATGTTATGATAAATCACAGAGAAAAAAATGTGACAATGAGTGTGTATATGTCCATGAATGACTGAAAAATTGTGCTGAACACTGGAATTTGACACAACACTGTAAAATGATTATGAATCAATAAAAAATGTAAAAAAAAAACAACTTACAGAGCCCTTTTCTAGTTTAAAGAGAAAGTGCTTCCCACTGTTCTCTTTGCTTATCTAAAGCTTATCAAGAAGGGGAGGGTATAGCTCAGCTGGTAGAGCATGTGCTTAGCATGCAAAAGGTCCTGGGTTCAATTTCCAGAAATACCCACTCCCCGCCAAAAAAAAAAGAACAACAACAACAAAAGCTTAAAATAAAATAAAGCTTATCATGGAAAGAGTCTTGGTGAGAGTGACAAAGAACACTGACATTTGACAGCACTTCGGCCTGTTGTTCCATTTGAGTTGTAACCAGAGTCTCCTAATAAGAATCATCTGATCGAAGAACTAGTTTTTGTTGTTCATCATCTTTATTGTCACTGGAATTCTTTTACACAAGGTGCAGAGCTAGCAAGACTAAGCCTAGGAGACAGGGCTCATGGTTAAAGCCAAGGAACAGATGTAATATGGAGTCAGATTATTCTTTTCTGTTACAATCCAAAGCAGGAAACGTCATCTGAGGGAGCCTGTGGGAAAGAGCACTAGAGAGGGAGTCAGATGACAGTTCCAGTCTGGGCTCTGCCACTAACTAACAAATCAGGACCCTTTGGCTACCTCAATTATTCCATCTAAATAACCAGAGGATTGGATGAATAATTTTATTGTAAGATTCCCACTAGTCTAACTGTCTGTCCCTAAGTGATCCATAAAATACCCATGTAAGTAAATTTTAGAGTTATGTTTGTTGAAAACTAGCTTGTAGTTTATTCAGAATCCATTCTGCATACAGATATTGAAAAAAGCAACAAAGGGCTTGGTAGAGCCAGAAAATGGATGGACATCATTTAAACTGTTAATGAGTCACTGCAGGGGAGGCAGTGAGGGGGTCGGCACGTGTGTTTATTTTGCAGTTTATATAGGTTAAGGGGCAGTTTCTGAAATATATGCAATTTGTTTCCGAACTGTACTTCTTCGGGAAAGAAAGAATTTTGATGATTAATGTCAATACTTGTAAATCTTAGTTATGGCATTTAGCCATCTGTCATTTACCCATTTTGCAGGTGTTGTTTATATCTTCTGTTTTTTATGTAATTAGCTACTTTTTTGCATCTCTATACAGAAGGGTGGCTGCCTCTTCCTGATTCTGCGTGAGATTCTGAAAGAATTAGACTGAGGGAAAAAAACTGAGTTGAGAGCTGATTAAAAAAATAACGATTTATTTTATGTTAGGGTATGACAAGCCAGATGTTATTTTCTGCATGATAATTGAAAATTATTTGTTATTTTTTCTTTTCTTACTCAGTTTAAAATCTGATTACCCATTAGCACATGCCCTGTGGCACATGGTCTAATTAAGAGGTGTCTTAATCACCTGTTTACAAAAGAAAAGCAAAAAATAGTAACCATTGTCACCCTGACCATGGTACCGTAAACACAGATCACAAGTTTGACTTGTGCTAAATCCTTTTTCAGATGTCTACTTTCATTTTTTGTGTTTTACAATTTTTCCTAGTTCTTAACAATATTAATTGATAAATCTCCTACAGACCAAGACCAACTCATTCCAACATTTAAAAATCAGAACTACATAAACATCTAATGAGAAAATATTCCCAGTTGTAGAATCAAGGAAGGCTGAAGATACAAAGAGATGCCCACAGACGAGGAGAGAAAATTATCAACGCAATATTAGAGTATAATGATGTAAGAGCGCCAGTGGTTAATTTTTTAATTGATAGCTTTATGCTTACTTGCAAATTTGTCTGTAGTTTTAAAATATGTTGAATCCAGATATAACGGTTCCTCAGCAGATGACAGGTGATGTAATAGGGGAGAACAAATCTGATTGCATATGGGATCTTTTTTTTGTTTGTTTTTACTTTTACCTTTGTATTCTGTTGCTTTTGCTACAAGTTAAGAATGTTGCCTCCTGAAATATACAGGCTAGCTCGTTCTCAAGGCTTTGACCTTTAAAGGTATAACACTTTTCCATTCATGTAGAGATAGAAAGTTGCAGAGCAGAGAGTAACATTGGTCTTATTGTAGGTTTACAGGAACACCATGGCCTGATCTACATTGACAGCTGCAAGAACAAAGAAGTCTGACACCAAGAAGTTTACAAAGACCAACCACCCCCCACCCTTTTAGTATAAAAAATGCCTGAATCCTACCTTGGGTAAGATGGTTCTTTGAGACACTAGTTCACCAACTTCATCTGGTGGCTTTCTGAATAAAGTCACTATTCCTTGCCGCAACAGCGCATCTCTGGATTTATTGGCCTGTCGTTCAGTGAGTAGAATGAGCTTGGACTTGGTAACAATGATGACATTTTAAATCACCCTACAGGTTTATACAGTTACAGGGTAGAAATGATTGCCTGCTGAATTTTAATGTGTTGAATGTTATTTCAAGTCCATTTGTCAAAGTGAAGTATAGTAGCAAATGTCTTTAACCTGAACAGGAGGAACCTTAATAGCACACTGATGATTGAGTTTCAGGGACTAACAATCTATTTATACAGTACCTTCTAATTTTCTTAATTGTTTATTTGCAAGTGTGAAAGTTGGAAGTTAACTGTAGTTGTAACATTGAGTTAGAACTCTCACACATGAATTACTTAATAGATTACCTGAGTTTTAGTAGACTGACCTGTATCTCATTTTCATAGCCTACTTTCTAACTGAATCACATAATGAACAGTAATTGAGTCACAAAGCAGGAAACAAGTTTGTGCCAAGTATATGGGACACACTTGGCACAGGCAGTGTCTTCACTGTGTTAGTGGAAAGTCAGTTCTGGTAAATCAATCTGTCTATCATGCGTATTTCCCTCACTTGGTAAGACAAGTACGTGTCTACGTCCCTTACCTGCAATTATGAAATCCAAAAAACTGAGGAAAGAGGAAGTACTTTAGAAATTCAAAATCTGACCTGGCCTGAACTCATCCAGTAAAGAAAGCTACTGAACTGATGTATGACTTTTATAGTCTTCCATTTAGTGTTACTTTTCATAGGCTTCACAGAAATATGAATGTGTTTGAAAATGGGATGCTATCCAGATCCTAGAGGAAGTGTGTCACAACGTATATGTGCCCTATTTTCTTTCTAAATCTGAAAGATTCTGAATTCCAAAACATTTCAGTCCTCAAGAGTATGTTTTCTTTGAGCTGAGAATTTCTCAATGTTGAGTCCCTCTTTTATCTTTTATGCAACTTCCCAGGTACATTCATGACTATTATGTTACAATTGCAAGTAATAAAGGCAAAGACCTGCTTTTATGCTCTCTGTTGTCAGCACACACTGGAGGCTGGAGGGCTTGCTGGAAAGAGCCCTAGCTACAGAGGTAGATCTGGAATCAAATCCTGGTTCAGCTGCTCACAAACTGTGTGAGCTTGGTCAAGTTACTTAACATCTCTGAACATTACATTTGTCTGCTTGTAAAGTTTTAATGCTGATACCTATATCCCTTTATTTTTTGTCTCAGTCTCAAAGATGTATGAATCCTGATGACGTTAATATGGTCTTTATCTTTAACACAGTTAGATTCCATTGCTAGCTCTTTCATTGCAATGGGGATGCCTAAAACACTAACTTTATACTTAGCAATTATAAAATTTATTCTTGCCTTTTCTCTCAGGGTCTCAAGATACCTAGGCAGTAAGTTAAGGTACAAGTAACTGGAAAAGTAAATAAAACCAACCAAATTGGTATTGCTCTTATTAGGGAAGGTAAAATAGCAGTCTAAATAGTGCTCTGGCAGCAGGGGTGTTACAGAAATGAGGTGAAAATCATGTCAATGGGTTCATTAAAAAACTGTTGGGTTGCATCAATAGGAATCTTTTTATGACATTATTTTGGACATAGTCTGTCATTGGGGGAGGAGGGAGGCTGCTCCTGAATTTTTAAATTCTCCACCAGTATCTATCATACATATTGTATAATTTCAAATGATTCTTGATAATTTCTGATGCAGAAATCATAGGTATATATATTTTTTATTCATTATATATATATGTATATTTACACTAATAGTCCTTGTTTTGCACATTTAGAATTTGTTTCTCTTTCTAAAATTGCTTCTTTTGTGCATAATGATAAGATTAACATCAAGACATCCATCACTCAGAGCGTTTTGCTTTACCAGATACCACATATTCGTACTTTATTTTCCATTTAAAATTTTTCACTGAAAAAAAAAATTCAGTGTCTTTCAGACTGAGAAGTTTAGGCAATACTTTCTGTAGGAAAATTATGTGGTTACTATTGGGATTAGGGGCTATCCCAGGTCTATTTGACTTCCTTTCTATTGCAGGTAATTTATTCTAATAATACTAAAAGTTGCATCCCAGAAGAGAATTTATCCTTTGGTAGGTTTATAATTCCTTGCTATTAGGTGGAAAGGTAAGCTTTTCTAGATATGTTTTTATTCTGCTGAGTATTTAGCCCATAATATTGTCTGAATAATAATAATAATAATAATAATAATAATAATAATAATCGGTATCAATTGTTGTGCACTCACTATACAGCTTGCACACTATCTCATTTAATTCTCAAGACATTTCTTTGTGGTAGTATTATCAATTAAGATTAAGGTTGACAGAGAGAGAATAAATACTCTCGAGTAATGGCTTAAGTCAGATGTTTTATTTCTCTTTCCTGTTCAGGTACAGGCAGACCTCATTTTAGTGCACTTCACTTTACTGTGCTTTGCAAATACTGTGTTTTTTCCAAACTGCAGTTTCGTGGCAACCTTGCATCAAGCAAGTCTGTTGATGTCATTTTTTTTCCAACAGCATTTGCTCACTTTGTGTCTCTGTGTAACATTCTGGTAATTCTTGCAATAGTTCAAACTATTTCATCATGATTATGCCTGTTATGGTGATCTGTGATCAGAGATCTTTGATATTACTACTGTGACTCTTTGAAGGCTCAGATGATGGTTAGCATGTTTTAGCAATAAAGCACGTTTTAATTAAGATATATTGTTTCTTTAGACATAAAGCACACTTAATAGACTACAGTATAGTGTAAATATAACTTTTATATGCATTGAGAAACAAATGAAAAATTTGTATGACTTCTTTATTGTGATATTTGCTTTATTGTGGTGTTCTGGAACAGGGCCTAAGATGTCTCCAAGGTACATCTGTAGTTCAGAAGCAGTCAGTCCAGGGATAATATGACAATGGTGGCAGGGACTCAATCTCTTCCTGTCTTACACTTCTGGCATTCCATTTCCAAGGTTACCTCATGGACAAACGTGGTTGTTAGAGCTCTTGCCTTATGTCCATAGTCCAACTGTAGGAAGAAGGAAGGGTGAGGAGGTCACGCTCCCTTTCTTTAAGAACACTTTACAGAAATAACACATACCATTTCCACATATATCCCCAAACTTAGACAGATGACCACACCTAATTATAAAAGAGAATATTTTTCAGTCATTTGTTTAACTATCTAAAAATTAAGATTCTATTGCCAAGAAAGGAGGAGAGAATGGTTATTAAGAGATGGCCAGCAGACTCTGCTGCACTTGAACGATTATCATCAATCTTACAAGTGGAGAAGTTGAGTCATAGAGAAGTTAAATTGACTTACTAAGATCTTGTAAGTTGTACAGCCAAGGTTCAAGTCCAGATCTACCAAACTTCAGAGCCCTTAAGTACTACTTTGAAGTGTTTCTAACTTAAAACAGTTATTTGACTTTATTCTGTCTCTTCAACTAAGTTAGTATGGAGAAAACCTTTCTGACTCAGTCGCTAGGTCAGTCTGTTGAAACAATGGAATCCTTTATTCCACCAAGCGTTCTGGCAAAGGACAGAGCACTGGTATCAACCTGTGCGGTGACGCCTTTACTTCTGCTGACCTTATAGGTAGGTAGATTCACAGAATTTAGTGACAGGTTTAGAAAATTGCTTGGCTGACAGATTAAAGTCATTTTTAGTATTCTGCTTGTTTGGGGTTGCAACAAGTTTAAACTTCATGAAAATATGCTTTGCTATCTTATTGATAGTTTAGATTTTAAGTGAGGTGTTCAATAACAAGGGCCAATAAAAAGGATTTACTATAGGAAAATGTTAACAGTATTATGATTATTTTTTTCTTAAAAGATACATTTTTAAGTTAATGACAGCACATCTTAGAATAAATCAGACCACACTACTTTTAAGTTATTTGAAAATTATTACATTTGGATGATTAACCTGTGACTCTCTAGTGTCTTATCTGAGTAAAAATCTAAGTCATCTGACACATTATGAATGAGGGCTTCCTTCCTTCCATACCATAAATCTTAATTTGTTATTCTTTTTTTTTTTTTTAAAGCTTCAGTTTTATTCAGGTTCTTGTCTCTGCCTAGCTTGTGAGGGTTTTAAGTCTTTCTTATGCCTGCCTAGCTCTTTGCTTTCTTAGCACCATGGGAGAACATCCAAGTGTGAATGAATAAATCAGCAAACAAGTAATTGCCAGGTTTTATAAATATCACATCTTAATGTTGCCGCGTGGCTTTAAACTTTCAACATCTAAAGGAACCTCTGTAAATTCATTAAACTTTTCAAAATGCAATTAATATAGTTAATATGTATCAGTGGCTCAATAAAAGTCCTTCAGTTAACTAGCCTCAGCAACACTAGGGACACCGAGTGGCCACTGACAAGCTTTCAGGTTTGGATGATTGCCTTGAAGTAAAGAGACATTTTCACTGCAGTGAAAAGTTGAAGGAAAGCCTTTTTTTTTTTTTTAAAATGAAGAAACATGTGCTAAGATGTCAGAAGGAACAGTGTTCACACAAGATATCAAGAGTCGTTGCTTAGCAGAGATTTCAACTTGTTTGCTGTTAACTTTGGTCTGGTTCTTTGCAAGTTTTAACCAAGAATAAGGCCAGGGGCCAGATGACATGGACAGAAGAACACAAAAAGATCTATTTAACAGATTTTTCCACTGATCTTTTTATTTATTATTAACTTGTATTTAAACAAGTGACACATTAATGCATATTCCTTATTAAAATTATAAAGCTCCATTTGAATAAGATCAAAAATCTTCATTTTCCTGTGATTCTTCACCAGCAGTATCTTTATTGTATGGTAAGGAATCTGGAGATAGTTTGGCTCCTGGATTGGCTCAACCATGTCAAAAGGACCCAAGTTCTTTCCATCTCTCCAGGATTGCATTCTTGGTGTGATGATTTAGTCCTCAAGCTTCATCTTGTATTTTTGCAGGATGGCTGCTGCAGATCCTGTCATCTCATGAAAACCCAAGAAGAGGATCATTTCCTCCCAGGCACCATATTTTCTTAGAGAAGAATACATTTCCCTCACACCCCTCGAAGAACTAGCCCCATAGGTCAAAATTGACTTGTGTGACCAGTCATAGGTCACTCATTGTACAAAAGATATAAGGCTACCATGATTGGCTTGGGCCAACAAGATGGATTTTTCTGGGACTGGAGAAGGGTCTATTCTCCCTCAGAAAATGTGTTAAAAGGTAAACAAATGTGGGGTTTTGTTAGCAAGGAAAAAGCAGTGTAAGGCAAACTAAATTTGCATTGAATATTTTGTTTTTGGAGCAATTATGCTCAAAATAAAAATTCAATATAAAACAGATAAAATATCTTTACCACAAACAAGTTAAGGCATGATCTGATCTAAAATCCACTCATTTCTTTTTCTTTCAGTAAATATTCTTTGACCACTCACTGCATGTCAGCCACTCTTGTCAGTACTAAGGCTAGAAAGATGGACAGGACAGACATATATCTACATTAGGAATGCATTCAGCAGCAAGTAACATAATAGGCATTTCAACGTGGCTTAAAACATAGGGACATTTAGTGTTTACTGAGCAGAAATTTAGAACGCAGTCCATAGTCCAGTCCCTCTAAAATGTTATCAAGGATAAAAATCCTTTCTTCTCTGTGTCCTTACATGCTGGCTTTTGTCTTTCTTTTTGTTACCTCATTGTTCAACGGCTACCATAGCTCCAGACATCTCATCTGCCTTCAATTCAGAAAGAAATGTCAAAAGAAGCTCTCTTCTTAGTTTTGTCCTTTTTACAAACATTGAAAAACACTCAGAAGCCTCCTAGCGGATTTCTATGAAGTCTCATTGGCAGACTTGTGCCATGCTGGTATACTAGTAGGAAAGGAGTCTGGGAAAGTAATTATCTCACCATGTATTATGGGCTGTACACATCACTGCCCCAAATAAAATTGAGATTCTGTTTATCCAATAGCCAGTTACAATGTCTTCCATAGTCCCCTTCATGAACCTCTCTAGCCATTTCATGGAAAGGTAGAGCTAAATCAGGAGTTTTTGTTTTGTTTTGTTTTGTTTTTACTCTAGTGTTTGAGATTATTTCTGAGGAATTTGTATAGCAACTGGCCCTTAGTGTTTCTTTTTGCACATTCAGAGAAAAAAGCTATTTGCTTACATAAGCTTGGCATGAATTGGGGCCTGGGATCTGTAGGGCTTCACTGGGTTCATCTTGTGAACCTAAGATGTTGTGGAGCGGGCTGGGGATGTAGAACCAGACATTTGTTGAGTATTAGCTGATAGTTGCTCCTGGGTAAAAAGTGCCATGAACAGACCATCCAATAATTTCCTTATAGCACCAACCACATCTTGTTGCCATCAGGAGCTTATTTGTATAGCTGCTACACTAAATAATTAGCTTTCTTGAGAGAAGAGACTATATTTAACTTATTTCTGTATTCACAACCCTGAGGATGGTGTCTTGTAAATAGTAGATACTCAATGAAAGTTGGAAGTGGGAGATTATCTTTCAGGGAGTACAATGTAGGGAAGAAAGTTCCAATATTACATATTGCAGAGTTAAAATTTAAAGAGTTTACTCCTACACTCTTGGTGGGGATGCAGTTTGGTGAAGCCATTGTGGAAAACAGTATGGAGATTCCTCAAAAGACTTAAAACAGATTTATCATGTGATCCAGCAATCCCACTCCTGGGCATATATCTAGAGGGACCCTTTAAAAAAAAAAACAAAACACCTGCAACCCAATATTCATAGAAGCACTGTATACAATAGTCAAGATATGGACACAACCTAAATGTCCATCAACAGATGACTGGACAAAGAAGATGTGTTATATTTATATGATGGAATACTACTCAGCCATAAAAAATGATAAAATACTGTCATTTGCAGCAACATGGACGTCCCTGGAGAATGTCATTCTAAGTAAGCCAGAAAGAGAAACAAAAATACCATGTGATATCACTCACATGTGGAATAAAAAAAAAAGACAAATGAACTTAAATATAAAACAGAAACAGACTCAGAGACAAAGAAAACAAAGTTATGGTTACCAGGGGGAAGAGTGTGGGAAGGAATAAATTGAGAGTTTAAGATTTGCAGATACTGACTGCTATATATAAAATAAATAAACAAGTTTATACTGTATAGCACAGGGAAATATATTCATATCTTGTAGTAGCTTATGGTGAAAAAGAATATGAAGATGAATATATGTATATTCATGTATGACTGAAGCATTGTGCAGTACACCAGAAATTTACACAACATTGTAAACTGACTATACCTCAATTAAAAAAAAAAGGAAAAAATTTGAATGGTTTAGAAAACAAATTTTTAAATAGTAGCAAAAAATAGAAACAGGTTAGGTGACAACTAGAATTTAGGAGGAGTAATTTGTCTATTTTTTTCCTTCTCTCTGGGAGGTACAGTTGAGGTCATGTGAAGTTTGTCCAAATGGCTTGAGTCTGCATGGCACAGAAGTGAGGTTAAAGTGCAAGTGAGGTGGAACTCAGAAACGGCCTGTCAAAACAAGCATGATTTAAAGCAGTTGCCGCATACAATGTGTCATTTTCACAGCACTGAAAGCAGCAATGAAGTTCTTTCTGCAGTCACAAGCTACCCTGACTATATCAGATGGGTGAATTCAAACAGGTCTTAAAAGATGTTCAAGAGTGTATTGTTGCTATTTTTGTTTGTCCTTTCTTTCTTAAAAAAAATCAAAAATAAAACTCCTATATTAATTTTTGACATTTGCTTTACTGGATTGTTATTCCATTACAAATGTATCTTTCAATGGTGATGTTGCTTAATTATAATTTTCACATATTCATGTTTTAAAAAATTAGTGAAACTTTCCTTAAAGTGCAAGTCTTTGTGTTCTCCCTCCATACAGCGTGGGGGAGGCAGAGCCCTGGGTTGCCCGGGCCCTCTCCTAGGTCACAACTAACTAATCTGGGACCGTGGCCAAGTCAGCTAGCTTATCTGCTGCTTGGTTCCTCCATCTGCAAAACAGAAGCATGCGAGATGATCTCTTATGATTTCTAGTAGCTGTAAAATTTTACGGTCATATCATGTTAAATGCCTGTGTTTATAGGAACTGAAGAGGATTAAGGGTTACTATTTGCCCTACAAGTTAAGTTTATCACCTCATTGTTTGTAATAAAACTTTCTTCTTACAAATTATTATGTTGTACATTAAAGAAGATATGATGGCTATATAAAATAACAAAAAGTTGAAAAGCACAGTTAATGTTTGGTATATTTATTTTAATGCCTGTTTCTACAAACATCCAGCATGCGTATGCATAACTGGAATCATACTGCATATAGAATTTGTATCTTTCTTTTTCTCATTGAATTTTATATTGTGAGAATTTTCCAATCCCATTAAAAGATCCTTAAAACACAATATTTTTCTTAATTTTTTTTATGTTGTTAAATATAACAAAGATGTTACCCCAAAAGGGGAAGGGAAAAGATCCCAGTTCTTGTCATACCCAAAATGTAAGAATTCAGATGGGAGATGTGCATTGTGTGGTGAAAGATTTTAAAGGATTTATTAGCAAAAGGAAAGTACCCCTCCAAGAATGGGAGGCGGGCTGATCCAAGGGCAGGTAGCAGAGCAGGTCTTTGGTCCCCTGTCTTATACCCTCGCTTAGAGGTGGTCTTTGAAGTGATTGATGGCTCTTGCCCCTGGAGTGCTTAGTCATGTTTGTCCCCTTTGTGCATGTCTTTACCTATGGTATATACAGAAGAACCCATGGATGAGGCCTAAACCACAATGCTAATTGTGTTACAATGAGCATTGGGTCATGTCCGGTTAGGTCCTTGTCACTACCACACAGTCATGACTGTCAGTTTCTAACTGATTTCTTGCTGACACTCATTTAGAAGAAGTAAAGCCCCTTTATGGTGGAGGTGGGCATAATGCCATCTTCTGGACCATCCTCCCTCTCCTCCACCTGTCTGCCTGGTGTCCCCATTTATCTAACTACCTAACAGAAATACAGAAAACAATATTAATGAATACAGCTACCACCTCTCTCAGCCACCCTAGAAACACACTTCTAACATAACTCGCCTCTCTCCTCACTAAATATTAGTGCCCTAATGACTTCATGGTAATCATTTCCTTATTTGTCTTTATATTTTTGCCACCCAGTGTGCATTCCTAAACATGATTATTTAGTGTTGCTAACCATACAGTTTGTAATAGATGTGAATTCGTCCATCACACAAAGATACATCAATACATGCAAGTACAACTTATTGGTTTATTTACTTTCCTTCTTGAGAGCTTAGTATTTTATTTTTTGAATAGATGACCTGTTCATATAATGCAAAGTTTTAAAGGTTGAAAGGAAAAGCAGTGAAAAATCTCCCTTTCACTTCTGCCTGGCTATCTCTAAGACCAATTTCTAGGAGGCTGTTTTTGAGGAAAAACAAGCCTAAGAATGGCCTTTATGTATTTCCAATTTTAATGTTCTAAATTAATCTAAGCAGGTACAAATAAATAATTCTTCTTAAAGCATGCAAAATCTCTGTAGTTTATTTTTATTTTGTGTTTATAAAGGTGGCATAATTTCTTGAGTGAGATAAGTTATTTCACTCTTAGGTTAGTTAAATGCATAACATTGAACAGTTGTGTGAATTGGGTGTGGAATAACCACACAAGGAAGTCTAGGATCAAATTAGATATAAATAGTGTTGTGGTGGTTTACTTTGCTTTACTGTAAAGCTGAAAGACCCAAGTCATTTTCTTTGTCTTTTGGACACAGTGGAAAATTCAAATAGTTTCCTGTGTTTTGTTCTGGCAGATCAATAAGTAATGTCATGATGATAAGTTACGTTATGCAAAACTACATAATTTAGTTTGTATGAATGGAGAAACTAACTGCTGTTTAACCTGCCTGACCAGTACACCATTTTTATGCATCAGGGTTCTTTGGTTGCAAGAAATAAAAAGTAGAATTTGCTTAACTTAAATGAAGGGTATTTATTGGAAGGATTCAGGTACCCATAGTTTGGCAGAAAGGCTAGAAAACTGGGCTTTGAAGTGCGCTGAGATAACACAACTTAGGAGGTTCAGGAGTTGGGGACGGCAAGAATGGTCTCTATCAAAATTGGCTTTAGTTCTTTTCTTAGATTCCATAAGTAACTGTGGGTCCCATCATGGAACATCAAGTAACTACACAACTAGAACTGCCCATCATGGTCTTATTAGATACAGAGAATGATAAGTTTGGGTGGATGTATCAGCAGACATGATAGAAATGAAACACTAGGATGTAGTATCCAGAAGTATCCAGAAGGCATGAATGTAGTATCCAGAAGGCATGGATGTAGTATCCAGAAGGCATGAATGAATTAGATTTATGCGTATCTTAAACTCTCTTGTCACCTGTTACCATTCCACCAATGGCCTTCTCTCAACTCACACCAAGGCCTCATGGGGGAGGAGGAGACTGAGTGGCCCCCCATGACCGAGTGATGGAAGACAAGATAATTCAGGCTCAGTTTACACATGAATTCGCACGGTATATTAACCCTAGGGAAAGTGGATTGCCACCACATTATAGCCTGGCCCAGGGATGGAAGGACAATCTTGAAAGAATTTCCCTGTACGTAGTGCAAGCAGTTACTGACTTAGCATGGAAAGGGAAAAGGTGCTGAGTGTGGGTATTCAGGGGCTCCGGGGGCAGCCAGGAAGCGCCTGGCAGAAGCAAACTGGGAGACTGGTGGTGAGATGTCCTGACTGGCTCTCCCACCTTCCTCTCTTCATTCTTCTGTTCTCTGGGTTGCAGGGATACTAATCAGATAGGATGACGTGGACTTTTGCCTCAGCTTGGAGGAGAACCCAATCTTTCTGAAAAGTTCAGTGAAACATTTGTGGGCAATTCAGACCCTAAGATTAAATTATACGTGCTCCACCCAAGCAATAATACATGTCTACTCATGGCTCAAATTACTTTATGACTGTTTTCATTATTTGAGAAAGTAAACAAAGGGAAGCTTGTCAAAATTATCTCTGATAACTTTCAAGTATACTCCTCTGAAAGTGTCTCTAACTTAATGATTTATACAATGACTGAGCTAAAAACCTCTTTATGAAGAGATTATTCAAAAAATTGTCTCATTAGAAACATGAGAGTTCCTCACTTTTCCTTACCCTGAGAAAAACCAGCATGTAAACAAAATTATATATGTATTTTTCCTTAAAAGTACTCAACAGGTTAAATCTGACTATTTCTCAATACTACTGTCAATTTGGTCAAAAACCTAAGTGAAGAATCTATGCACTTCTTAAAGGGTTTCTCCCTCTTTGCCCCTTGATGGGTCAGAAACTGTTGAACAGTAACTGTTCTCCTTAGTTTAGCATTTGCAACATCTCCTATCTAAAAATACAGAATGGGAGGGTTTCTTCTTAAAGACAGAGGGAAAGCAGTGGCAATGTGACTCCTTGGCCTCACTTTATAATGCTTGGTGGCAGTGGAGGGTGGGGCGGGGGTGGGGGTAAGATATTCATAAGGTACAAAAAGCAAGTCACCAATAGGAACAAGGAAGCAATAGGGAGAGTCAGCATGTGGAATGAGGTGACATTCTAGATATCACAGGACACTGAGAAAGAGAAGCCCTGTCTACAGTGATGACTGTCCAGTTGGTGCTGTGGAAAAAGTACAGCTGATCTTATCAGTTTAGGTGACATCATTTGTACCTTTCCCCATGACTCAGCATAGCGTGTGACAAGCCACTTTCTCAACAGATCAGCTGGTTGTGTCACCACTCAGCAGTGGGGAGAAAATTCTGTTAATGGACTGACTACATAATGAACCCCTCAGAGCTTTTGACCACTCTGAACTCCAGCTTGAATAAAGTCCACTTTGCCATGCCTATAGTTCAGTGACTGAGGTTATCAAGAAAATGATAAGGAGCTTCCTGGGTTTTTGGAATGGCTGTAAAGAATGATTTTCATTTAACCAGAAATTGAAAATAAGTAAGGAAATTAACAAAAAGTGGTTAAGGATGGTGTATTGGGCATCTGTAATTTGTGACTGCCTAGAATTCATTTCCCTTCTTTTTTTTTTAATTAGTAGAGTTAATTTTTTTTAGAGCAGTTTCAGGTTCATAGCAAGATTGAGCAGAAAATACAGAGAGTTTGCACATAGCCCTCCCCACCCACACAAATATAGTCCTCTGGCCTCAACATCCCTCATCAGTGTGGCATATTTGGTACAATCAGTGAACCAACATGGACACGTTATTATCAACCAAAGTCCATAGTTTACATTAGGCTTCGCTTTTGATGTTGTACATTCTATGGGTTTTGACAAATGCATAATAAGATGTAGCCACCACTATAGCATCATACAGAATAACTTCATTGCCCTAAAAATCCCTGTGCTCCATCTATTCATCCCTCCCTCCCTCCCTCTCCCCAAGCTCCTGGAAACCAGGATCTTTTTATTGTTTCTGTAGCTGTGCCTTTTCCAGAATGTCATTTGGTTGGAATCATACAATTAGTAGCCTTTTCAGACTGGCTTCTTTCATTTAGTAATATGTCTTTTAAGTTTCTCCCATGTCTTTCATAGCTTGATAGCTCTTTTTTTTTCACTGCACATCTATTTTAAAATTTACATATATGTACTGAACATCATTTCTAAGAACATTTAGAGCTTTAGCTTTTTAAACTTACATGGTTATCAAAGGAATAAAGCCAACCACAGAATAAGAATTAATTCAAAAAAGATACATACACCCTGCTATTAACAGCAATATTATTTATAATTGCCAAAATATGGAAGCATCCTAAGTGCACATCAATAGTTGAGTAGATAATGAAGATGCAGCATATACATATATATATATATATATGTAATGGAATACAGCTCACCCATAAGAAAGAAGGATATTTTGCCATTTGCGGCCCTTCATTCACTTTTTTTTCACTTCAAAAACCAGAACTTTATAACTGGTAGAGACATTTCCATTACATCAAAAACAACAACATACCCAGAAATAAACCTAACCAAGGAGGTTACCTTACTCCAAAAACTGATATGACACAAAGAAATGGAAAGATTTCTTGTGCTCTTGGATTGGAAGAATCAACACTATCTAAATGGCCACACTACCCAAAGCAATCCACAGATCCCATGCACCCCCTGTCAAAATACCCAAGACATTCCTCACAGAACTAGTACAAACAATTCCAAAAATCACAAGAAACCACAAAAGACCCTGAACAACCAAAGCAATCTTTTGTAGGTCTTTTTTTTCCCCCCCTCTTTCTTCTTCTTATTCTCTTTTCTTATGGTTTGATGACTAGAGAAGGTCTTTTAACATTTGTTGCAAAGCTGGTTTGGTAGTGCTGAATTCTTACAACTTTTGTTTATCCGTGAAGCTTTTGATTTCTCCATCAAGTCTGAATGAAAGCCCTTAATGGATAGAATATTCTTGGTTGTAATTTTTCCCCTTTCATCAATTTAAATATATCGTGCTCCTCCCTTCTGGCCTGTAGAGTTTCTGCTGAAAAATCAGCTGATAATCATAAGGGAGTTCCCTTGTATGTTATTTGTTGCTTTCCTCTTGCTAATTTTCATATTTTCTCTTTATCCTTAATTTTTTCAATTTGATGACTATGAGCCTTGGTGTGTTCCTCTTTGTGCTGATCCTGTGTGGTACTCTCTGTGCTTCCTGGACTTGGGTGACTGTTTCCTTAACCAAGTTGGGGAAGTTTTCAGTGATTATCTCTCCAAAAATTTTCTTAGGTCCTTTCTCTCTCTCTTCTCTTTCTGGGACCCGATAATGCAAATGTTAGTGCACTTCATGTTGTCCCAGGGTGCTCTTAAACTATCCTCATTTCTTTTCATTATTTTTTTCTGTTCTGAAGTAGTGACCACTAATCTGTCTTCTAGCTCACTGATCTGTTCTTCTGCCTCATTTAGTCTATACTTATTTCCTTCTAATTTATTGTTCATTTCAGTGATTTTATTCTTCAACTCTGTTTGGGTATTCTTTATATTTTCCAACTCTTTGCTAAAAACTTCACTCTGTGCACCTATACTCCTCTTGAGTTCTCTGAACATCTAGGCCATCGTTACTTTAAACTCTTTCACAGATAAATTGCTATCTCCTTGTCACTTATTTCTTCTTCTGGGATTTTATCTTGTGCCTTGGCCTGGGAGATATTCCTTTGCCGCCTCATATCGCCTATCTTTCTGTGTGTTTGTGGATCCCTTCCACAGGCTTTGGGATTGTTCTTTTCTTATTTCTAGTATCTGCCCTGGTGGATGAGGCTGGACCAGAGGCTTATGCAGGCTTCCTGGCAGGAGGAGCTGGTGCCTTCCCACTGCTGGGTGAAGCTTGGTCCTGGACCTCTGGTGGGTAGGCCTGTGTCTAGAGGCCTTTGTGGCTTAGGAAGTCTGATGACCGGTGGGGCTGTGCTCCCACCCTGTGTGTTGTTTGGCCTGAGGCTTCCCTACAGGCTGTTGGGTGGGGCTGTGTCTTGGTGCTAAATCAAGATGTCAGCCTCCAGGAAAGCTCATGTAGGTTAACACTCCCAGAATGTTCACCACCAGGTTTTATGTCCCCTTGGTAAGCCATAGCCATCCCCCACATCCCCAGGAGACCTTCCAAATCTAGCAGGCAGGCTTGGCCCAGATCCTATGAAATCACTACCAATGCCCTTGGAACTGGCACACATGAGATTCTGTGTACGCTTCCCAGGCAAATGGAGTCTCTGTTTCTCCTAGCCCTGTGGGGCTCCTGAAGCCAAGCCCCACTAGCCTTCAAAACCAGATGTTCTGGGGTCTCCTTCTCCTCCCAATGCTAGAACTGGGGCTGGGGAGCCTGATGTGGGACTTAGAACTCTCAGTCCTGTGGGGGGGGGGCTCTGTGACTTAACTGGTCTTCAGCTTGTGGGTCACCCAACCTGGGTGAATGGGGCCCAATTATACGGCAAGCACATCCCCTCTACCGTCCTACTGTAGTTCCCTCTTTATGTTTCCAGTTGCAGAAGATCTTTTTTGCTAGGTTCCAGGGTTTTTTTTTTTTCAATGGTTGTTTACCATTCAGTTGTGGTTTCATTGTAGTCGCAAGGAGAGGTGAGCTCGTGGTCCTACCACTCCAGCATCTTGACCAGAAAATACCCATTTCCCCTTCTTGACAACACCACATTCTTTTAGAGGAATAATGATTGTATTATTATTATTATTACTACTAATTATTTTAGATTCAGCCTGGTGGACTTGTACTCCAGGATTTGTACTTAATTGAAGTCTTGAGTGTATGATTGAAACTAGGTCAGTCAGACACTTATTCTTAGAATTTAAATCTGGAGTCAAAGATTAAAGACAGAAATGAATGGTAAGAATTAATCTAATCTAGGGATGAGGTCTTGTATTTTTACCGCCATGACACTACTCCTGTCATCCCCAGATCCTGGACCATGAGGGATACTTTGGCTTTGCACATTTCCAAGTCTAGTTCTCTAGACTTGCTGCCAGATAATGAGGTCTGATATTTTTCACTAAGTTTCTTTTGTATACATTAACCAATGTCTGTTGTTTGCAACTATAGAGCTCTGACTCGTTCAGAAGGTATTCCTTGCCAATTAGGCAGGTTAAAGAAAAGTTGGCTTTATTGCTACAAAGTGGTATGGGGCCATATCAGAGGTAATGCTGGGGGAAAGGAGGTGGGAAGGGATAAATTTGGAAGTTTGAAATTTGCAAAGGTTAACCACTGTATATCAAAATAGATAAAAAACAAATTTCTTCTATATAGCACAGGGAACTATATTCAGTATCTTGTAATAACCTCTAATGAAGGAAGAATATGAAAATGAATAGATGTATGTATATGCATGACTGGGACATTATGCTGTACACCAGAAACTGACATACTGTAACTGACAATTCTTTAATTTAAAAAAAAGTAATGCTGTACTTAATTACTTAAGAAATAATTTTTTAAAAGTGTGTAGGAAATATTTATCAATGATAAACACAACAATTTTAGAGAGGGAAAAAAAGACTGGGAAAATATGTAATATTGAACAAAAAGCCAGATAATGTAATTTTGATAATTATCTCTTGGTAAAAATATGAAAACGATGACAATAGAGTTTTTAAAAATCTGGTATCAATTGATTAATTCATTGCTGGCCATTGACAGATTAGCGTATAGGTCTCATTCCAGCTGGTATTACTTCCTCACTACTACTTGTTCCTCACTATTTAAAGCCTATGGAAACTTTCTGGCTAGATCTGTATTAGTAAGTCTACAGAGGCATAACATTTCAGGGCTATGGAACTTGATTTGACTCAAATCCTCTGTGAAGTGAGAATTGTGTAGTGAATTTAGTCAAGTGGTATTTAATTGGATCCAAAATTCAGGATTTATTTATTTTTCCCTTTGAGCATTCAGTAACATCGATGACTTTTGTGTGGGACGAATGTCTTGATATACCATGTTAAAAAAACGTAAAGGCCTGATTGCTTGTCACGTTCCATCTGAATCATAATCCTAAAGGATCATCATCCTCTTTATTAATAGATAATATTATCACCCTGTTACCAAAGGCAAGTTCACGTGCCCGACACACCACAAGGCCAAACTGAAACGTAAGAGTCTGGAGCAGAGAAAGATTTACTGCAGGGACGAGCAGGGAAAACAGTGTGGCCATGCCCAAGGAAACCCCAAACTTCCTGAAAGGTTTCAGCAAAACATGTTCAAAGGTCAAGTAAGGGGGGCAGGTCTCAGCTCATGTACAATTCTCTGAGTGGTTGATGTTGAGGTAAGAGGGCAGTCGACACTATTAATTCTAAGGTGCCAGAAGATCTGGGGGCCACATGCTCACTATCATCAAGTAGTTAATTTCTTCCCTTCAGGGGTGGCTTCAAGCAGCTGAAAAATGCAGGAAATGTACATGAGATACTATCATCTGGGTATTCAGAGAGGACCTGCAGCAGAGGTTATGGGAGAGGGGCGTGACCCTGGAAAGCCCACAGGGTCCTGCTTGGTTACAATCTTCTTTTTCTTTCAAGCTTTTTTTTTTTTTTTGGAAATGAAGTCTTATTTGTATTCAATGTCTGAGTTTCATTCTCACAGAAATTGTGTAGAACAGAAGAGAGTGAGCCACAGAATATCAAATATCATAACCTTCAGTACAGAAGGACTTTGAGAATCATCTCCCTAACAGGTACCCAGATGGCATGAAGAAAAGACTGGATGAAGTCTGATGCGACAATTACACCTACACTTAACTCTCAGCTTTTTCTCAGAAGAGACAACATTTTTCCAACAGATAATCTCCATCTAAGGAGAGAAGTTTCTGAAGTCTTTCCTCTCATTTTAAGGTGGTGTCTCCCTTTGCATCTGATAATTTATATTGTTACGAATTTGTGACCTAAACTGTATTCATCATAGAAAGTTTACAGTAATGTTTAGTTAGTGATCTAATTCTCCACACAGCACTGGGAATCTTCATAAAAGATCCCTAAATAGAGTATCTCTTCTTAAGAATGATCTTCTTAAAAAATGATTATGCCACTACTTTGCTGTACTAGGAAGGTTTTTAGCTGCAAATAATAGAAAAATCTAGCAATTGTTTAAACAAATAGCATTTTATTTTTCTCACATCAGGTAAAGTCTGGCAGCAGATTTCAAGGCTGTGCAATGACTCAGTAAGTTCACCAAGGATGCATCTTTTGGGTTTTTCTACTCAGCCATCCATAGCATACTTGCTTGTTGCTTCATTGTCTCAAAGTCTGCTAATGCTCTCACTTGCCAGAATATAGTCTCACACCCACCCCAAAACCAGTCTCTGGGGGTGACAGCATTACTATGATTGGTTAATATCAACTGTCATTCATCTCTTGGGTAGGGGAATAGAGGTTCCAAGGGAATCGACATTCCCTACATAGAGGTATCTGTGCTGATGACCAAAGCACAGTTAGAGCAAAGGAAGGGCGCATGTGCTCTGCATGGGGTGATAGTCTTTCTGCTTTTGGCCCAGATGGTTCCTTCTTATTCTTTAGGTCTTACTCTTTAAAATGCTGTCTCTTCAAAAAGGCCTTTCATGACCACGTAATCTGACACAGTCCCCCTGATTATTTTTGATCACAAACAACTGCCTATAGCATTCTTCTCAATTAGTAGTTATGTATTTTTTGCTGTATTGATTTGTTTATAATTTTAATATATCAATTATATATTAATATATTATCAATTAAGTGTTAATATAATATAGTAATTAAAATATTTAATGTGACTATATTAAATGTATAATTATAATATGTATATTTATAATTTATATGTTATACACTTATTTTATTATCATCCTCAAGGACCATACCCCTCTGTGTGAAATGCACTTTAATGGAATTTGTGGTTTATAGAGCAAAATAAAAAACCTATTCCATTCTTGGGGGGGGTACAGTTAATAAAGAATTTAACTAAACTACATAATAATAATGTCTTTCTTTTGGGTGGAGGGCAGATTAATTTACTGAAGGGCAAGAATGATTTTTCTTCAATTTCTGAATCCCAGACAAAACTGGAGATTTAGACTTGGGGGAAGAGTAATGGCAATGACATGATAGGAGGTGGGTTAGTCCCTAGAGTGTGATGGTGGGCGGAGTGCTGGAGAGACACCGGCAGGAACTGTAACGATGACAAACACAATAACAACAGTGATAGTAGAGAGATGCCGGATGCTCACAAGGCATCCAGCAGAGGTCTGAGTATACTTAGGGTGACTCATTTTATCTATTCAAGAGATTTTTGTGGCGTGGTTTCCCACTGAAACACGGAGATTCAAAATAACCCGTCACAGTTCACGCCCTCCCAGGCTGCCCATTTCTCAAGCCCACGCTCTCGGCCGCTGCCTCCTTTAGACCAGAGATGGCTGCTTCACAGAATTATGTTCTCCTTTTCTTATTGTATTTCCCTCTTCACATCCTCAAGTCTTCAGTACATTCTGTTAAATGCTTAGCATGGTTTTAGCTACACTCGCTGTGTTTAGGGAGGAGTCTCTGCTAACACTTATACCAGGAAAATTTGGGGAGGCAGTCCTGGCCGATTACAGTGATCTGCAGCGATCTGGAGCAGGCAAGGAGTGACAAGCAGCAGAGCTGTGCGGATTGAGAAATATGCCTTCCTCAGAGACAAATGGCCAAGAACATGAGGGTACCCTCTCAAAAGCATGGAGTCGTCGTTATATGGAAGCTTAAATGATCATTACCTGGAATTGTAAATAAGGACCTCAAAAGGCTGAGACCTTGGCTACCTGGTTGCATGAGTCTCTGGCATCTGGTTTCCATCTCTTGGACTTCATCTAAATTGGATGTATGGACATAACCAAATCCACCCTGCCGCTAATTCCAAATTAAACCTCCATCCTGCCCTGTCCATCTCTTGGATGCCATGAAGAGGGGATTGGATTGGTCAGGCTGCACAGAGCCTAGAGGGGTCCCAGCAGTGGGGGCCTTTTAACAGCATAAAAGCCATGACCAGACGTCTCCTGGGTGGTGGACAAGGGGAAACCTACACCTGGAGTGCTGAACTGGACATTTCGGCAGCGATTATGAAGATTTTCGATGTACCTGAAGCAGGAGAGAAATATGGTTTGCTCAAATGCCATATGGTCGTCAAAGAGAGGATCATTTCCCTATAACCCCGCCCCCCCCCAATTCATTGTTAAGGAACAGGAGGGACTGAAAGGCCCTTGAAGTCCCACTCACAACAGCTTTTTCAGGAATCTCGTGTTCTGAGGTAGCTAAATTTTCAGCGATTACTATTTGCCAGGCATATTTATTGGATTCTCACAGCCCTGTGATTGCAGAGATCTCTCCGTCTGACAGACTCCAGCGCAGCGTTTCTTGTCTGAGGTAACACAGCTGCTCGGGGGCGGGGGGGGGGGAGTGGGAGGCGGGGGGGGGGGGGAGTGGGAGGCGGGCGGGCGCAGAACCGCTCAGCACGCTCTTTTTCTTCCTGTATTCTGTTCAGCTTTTATGCAGATTCCCAAGCTTTCTTCCAGTGAGAGTCCACACATGCCCGAACATCGATGTGAAAGACATTAGAAGTCCAATGTTTAAGGAGAATCCGCTGCATTCTGGGTCACATCCAGGGCATGGACAGACAGATCGCTAACTACCCACGCAGATTAAAACTGAGTTACTTTTGGAGGTGGCACAAAAAAATCCCAGAAGCAATGTGTGCCGAAAGCATTACACTTGACTTTCACACTTTGAAAATTCTTAAAAGAATATAGGATGTGGGAAAGAAGCTCTAAAGATGTTATATTTAATGTTTTTTTTTTTTTTGGTTAAAGCACTTTTTTTTCTGTAGGGGCTGATAATAATAAATACATTTATTAATGTAAACTCTGTGTAAACTCAAGTAAGGATGAGCAGAACTTTTGGTATACTGCTGCTCTGCCATTTGCTTTCTTTGTCCGGCTACCCTACGATCTTACCAGTGTTATTCAGTCTAAAACAACCACTTTTCACTGTTGGGAGAGCATCCCATAAAGTTCCCGGGTTAATTCTTGTTTTCTTTCATTTGCTGCCCACATTAACTCTTGTAAATTAGCAGGTATCTCATAATCAGAGCAGTGGGGGCGGGGGCAGGTAGGAAGCATGAGAATACACGGCCCCTCAGCTGCCCTGTGCATTTCAAGCACCATTCCACGGTTATTGACGAGACTGACTACACAGGCTTTCGGGATCTGGGTTTCATTCATTCATTCATTTCTGCAACAAAACTTGATGGAGTGCTTTCAAGTTGCCAGACACCATGTAGTTAAAGATCAGACAACAGGACTGACCCCAGACTCTGCTTTCATTGAGCTTTTATTCCATTGAGAGCAAATAGAAAATAAACAAAATGTAGAGATAAGCCACAAGGGGGAGGGTACTCTGTTGCGGAAGACAATAGAGGATGAGGGAAAGAGTGATGGAGTGTGTGGAGGCGGGGCACATGGAGTGATGGAGTGTGTCTGTGCTGCCAGGTCCCGAAGGCTGCTCTGACTGGGTTTCCTTTAAACTGAACTCTGCGTGACAAGGAGTCAGGTCAGGCTCTGATCTGCTTGTGCCTCTAATTAGGGGAGAGACTGATGACAAGTCCTTGAAACTCCAAATCTCAAGAGTTTTCTCTCCAAACTAAGAAACACAACAACTTTATAGAACTGTTAAGAATAATAAAATAATTGGTCAGATAACTTTGTACATGGGAAAATGATGACCATATTCAGTTACTGAATTTAGAATGTATCTTAATTATCTCACTAAACACAAAATTAAAAACCAAATAAAGGTCTGTGGTTGTTTGTTTTTCTTTTTGTTAAACTCCCTTCACCACCCTGGTCCTTCCCCAGCCCCATGGCCCCAGATCAGTCTTCGGTGCTCCTTCTTCCTTAAGATGACTTCCCAGGAATAGCCCAGCTTCTCCTTTTTCCCTTGTACTTTGCCATTACAGCTTTCTCTCAGTGTCATGCAGGCTATAACTTTCTACTATTCCAATCAAAAACTTTTGTTAAAAGCTTTGAATCACTGTTCTCCTTTTACTTTTATTTGTTTGTTTGTTTTCGTGGGGGAGGTAAGTAGGTTTATTTTATTTATTTATTCTTAATAGCAGTACTGGGGATTGAACCCAGGACCTTGTGCATGCTAGACATGTCCTCTACCACTGAGCTACGCCCTCCCCCTTCTCCTTTTACCCTTAACATCCTCAAAGTCCCCTTGGACCCTCTATACAGGCAAGGGCAGAACAAAATTGCATGACTTCTTGACACAACAACTTCCTGCCTGGGTGATGTTCAATGATTTCTCTCTGTGCGTCTCATCTCTAAAGCAGGGATAATAATAGTCCCCACCTCATAGGATTGCTGTGAGAGCAAGTGGTTCACTGCCTCTGAAGCGCTTCAAATAGTTAAGTACTCTGTAAATGTTGCCTCTCTTATAACCCATTTCCTGGCTCTGCGCCCTCTTTCTCATCTGTCTCACGCAGGCGTTTGCTATCTCACTTAAGCTGTTGCCACTCCCTTGTGTAGAGCACTCCACACAGCCATATACAGAAAGGCCTTAGTTGCCTATAATTCCTGCGTTCACTCACTCCACAAATATTTGTAAAGCACTTACTGTGTATGCATCACTGTGCCAGCTGCTACAGCAGATTCCGAAAGTAGGAAACATAGTCTGCCATTAGTAAGGTCAGAATCCAGTTGAAAAAAGGATTCCTATACGTGCAAAATGCTAAACAACAGTATGGATTAAATGGCCATAAAACTAATACAAGAGGAGTCACAAATTATTACCTGTAAGTTTCCCACTTAGCAAACATGCAAGCAGTCCTTTACTTTACTTTCTTAAACATTTACACACATGTTTCCTGGCTTATGCAGTATTTATTCAGTCTTCCCTTTGATCTTTAATCCAATCCTCTCATCAGATCTACGGCAGGGTTGTTAGTGCACTGGCTCTGGGGACAGAAGCACCTCTGCTCCGCTGCTTGCTGACTGTGAGTTGTTGGGAAAGTTGCTCATTATAAAATGGGGATAAGATGGCACTTTTGTGGGTTAATTTGAAGACTGAATGATATAATCCATGTAAATGCTTTGATGCAAAGCCTGGCCCTTGTAAGTGCTCAATAAACATAACCGATAAGCATAATTGCTTTTTATAGAGTTCGTACTATGAGAAAATCCATCTAATTCCCAAGGTGTCTAGTCCAGTGCTTTGTAAACAATGAATAATGAACTGATTTTGTTATTAAACAGGTTATAGACAATGCAAACTCCACAGTCTCCCTCAAGAGTTTATAATACGATACTTTAATATTTACTAACATAAGGTATGAAAACTTACAAATATGGATATTGAAATAAGTAGCCAATGTTTTGCCAGCAAGTATTTTATTTCAGAAAATTCTACTGATATTATCAAATTTAGTGGTATGTCAGCTACTTATTACCAGGCTCTACGTGAAATAAACAACCTGATCAGATTCTATAGAATGCGAAAAGGATAAAGCAAGGTAAAAGTTTTTGCCTATAACACACATTTTCTTAAGAAGTAGAGCAGAAATTATTAAACATTTTCCAAATGCTATTTCTCTTTAGAAATTGGATGATAGGCTTTTCAATAATTGGCATGTCAGGTATCAAAAAACTTCAAATGTGGACCTATAATTAAAATCAGAAATTTGAACCACAGAAACATGTTCTCGATATGTTCCACCATTTTTGTCCTTTCTTTGAATCTTTTACTTCTCTATTGCTTCCATATATATATATATATTCTGCTTACTGTAAATATTTTATACTGAGACTCAGTGACTATATAAGACTTATAATGATAAATTGCTATAGGCTGCTGCTTTGGGGTAAATCTAGGAATCTAAGGAAGCATACAGATGGTCCTTCCCTTCCCCTGCTCCAATGGAGCCTGAGCTGTAATAACTCACCTTTTCCATTGTTGGAAATTAAATCTGCCTCCAAAAAGCAATTTTGGTTTTATGAAGCCCAAGTTTATAGAACTTCTGAGATCATTCCCAGGATCCTCTGGAAAATGAATTATCGAAGAATTGATACCCGAATCAGAAACAGTGAGCCTTCCTGGGCTCAGGCATGTCAGGCCGGTAGCTCGGAAGCAGCGGGCAGGAGGGATGGCCGAGGGGTCTCGTCGTGGTGCAGGGGAGGTGGGAGGATGAGTCTCCCTCTTCAGGCCGGAGCAGCCAGGGGCTGAGGTTCCCTGCACACAGTGCCTCAGTGTCCCGGGGATGTCCTGATGCTTCTACATCTATTAAATGCCAGATACTAAATTATTAAACTGGAAACTGGACAGTCCTATAGAGGTGCCAACCCCAAGCTACCAGGGTTGAAATCAAAGGAACATTTCTCCCATCTAACCTGAAGAGCTGAGGAAAGGGAGAAAAAATGAGCTGAGTCAGACTGCTGCTTGCATTTTATTAAACTTGGATGTGAAATCTGTGCTTTGTGAAATCATTGCATTCTACACTTTGCATTTTCTTTACTTCCCCTTAGTTTCATAAGAAAAATACTTTTTATTTGAAATCCATGGGGAGTCTTTGTGACCTCACACTCTTAAGAGTGACTTCTGTTGAAGCAACTAACCAAAGCAGATATTTGTGGAAAAACAATGGTATATTTGCTTTATTTTCTCATCGAAAGTGGAGGGGTTGAGGAAGGGCTTTGTGGAAGAACGAGGAGACTGTTAATTAAATGATGGAGAAATGTGAATTAAGAGCACCAAGTGTGTTCACTTCTGTAAACATAACCCAGAGTGGAATATTCTGTCAAATGTGATGATCAAAGCCAAGTCAACACTTCAGGCAAAAATGACACTTCTTTCTTAGCTTTATGAGGTAGAATCCTGTAGGCTGCATCCCTTCAAACATCTTTCAAAGCGTAATCTTTTCTCAGAAGTACTCAGCCTCAAGTGTGAATTTAAAGTGATATTGAGACATAAAACTCAAGCTGTCACACCTGTGCGTTTACTGAACTTTTTATAGATGTGTATTTACTGGGCAGCCACTGACGTTGTCTTCCTTGAGTACGTGCTGTTCTGTGCCCCCGGAGGTTCTGCTGCCTCTGCGTCGGTTGCCTTAAATGTCAAGGCTGCTGCTGTACAAGCCCTCCTATCTCAGCAGGCCTTTGGCAAACCCACTGGCATTAATAAAGAAGCAAAAAGTTTGTGGGGAACAGAGTGAGGATACTGTCGCGTCCTTTTAATGCAAGAACCACGTCCGCATTGTCTGCCTCGATGCTGAGCTCGCACGTAGCTTGGAACACGGAATGCCAGCTAGTCACACAATTGTGGAGAGATGCAAAGTCACTGTATAATTACTGTTGTGTTCAAAGGAATTAGCATGTAGTTACTATGAACAACATGTTCTATTTTGTGGAAACTATGCAATTAACTTCTCTTAGGCTAATAAATTCAACGTAGCAGAGGCTCATATGACAGCTGCTTGGAAGGCAGGGCTGTCTGGCAATGCCTTTATTGAGAGCACTTTGAACTTAGTAGCCTCTCGACTCAATGCACTCTTCTGCTTTAGGGAAGTTATGCACATGCCCCTCATTTACTAAACGGGTATTTTAGGAAGTTTGAATATATTTGGTTATGGGAGGGAAGGTGAGGCAGAAGGAGGAAAAACAGCGAAATGATGCTAAATCATTAGACACTAATTTGGAGTTGAATTAGAATGGCAGTAAGACCTATGACTCTATACCATGAGTCCACGCTTGCACACGACACTTGCAGAAATGCAGATTATAGGCAATGTATTAGGAATACATCTACTGCAATTAGGAAGGCACCCTGTACCATGCCCAAGAGGTTCTTGATTATTTACAACAGCTTATAAGACTCTTTAACTCCTCTTTCTCTGTCTTCTGCCCATTCAGATTTTAATGATAGTAATTGGCCTAGATTTGGCTGAAAAAGAGGAAACAGTCCTCAATTTCATCAATGCCATGGAGGGTTTGAGAGGGTTTTGAAGGAGTCTGCTGATGGCCTTTGGGCGTCTTTTAGAATTCAGCTTCGATGTGTTTTGAGAAGACCTAGTGTCTCCCAGCTTAGCCAAGAATGGCCAGGGCTGGGGGGGCTGAAGTGGTGGTGCCAGCTCCGACGTGGGTGCAGCAGGCCTGGGGTCCAGAAGGCCTCCCAGGTTCCAGCCAGGGGCCTTCCTTTAGCGTGTTTCTGGGAGAGAAGGGAAAGTCCCCTCTGCCATGTGGCAGGGCTCCTAACTCTGGTTGGGGTGTGGTTACATGTTAGGCTCAATGACTGGAAGGAAGGAGCTTCTTTCCCTGTAACTTGAGCTTGACTGGAAATCATAACATTGTGTGTCTTATCTCAACATCTGCCAGCAACCTAAGAAATGGTCCATTCACTCACGGAGGCAGGAATAAGGCGTTCTTATTTAGAAATAGCTCCTCCTGCTTAACTTTCCTGCAATTGTCCACCCCCTCTCGATCTTACACAGGTTATGTGAAAGCAGACGGGAAGAAGGTTAGATCTGACTGGAAATGAGGAAGAAGCAGTAACTTCTCAGGCATCCACGTACCAGTGTCCCCAGGCAACTGTGTAAAGACTTCATACCAAATATTTGATGTTTGATCAAATCTTCTACATGTGTGTTGGAGTCTTTTCCTTTGTAACAAGGTACATTCAATAGAGTAAAGTGTCACTTCATGGTTTTTCACTGAAGTAAGATCCAGCGGCCAGTCTAAAAGCAAAAGGGACTGTAGAACAGATAGCATTTTTCTTGATTATTTTTATGTTTAAAGGTGAAATATAGACAATTAATTTTTGAATTAAAGAGAAATCTTATTCCTAACTGTGACATACTTTTAGGAGAATGTTAAATTGTATAAATATGGCAAATAAAAAAATGGCTACATATCTTTAGCAGAATGTAATTATTGAATATTTTGTATAAAAATTAATTTTGTAGATCAAGAGTATTTATTTAGGTTAAATTATTCTATGAATTGATTAAAAATTTGTTTTGTTTCTTTTATCTGTTTGAGTGGGGGGAGGTAATTAGGTTTTTAAAATTAATTAATTAATGGAGGTACTGAGGATTGAACCCAGGACCTTGTGAATGTTAAGCACACACTCTAACCTTGAGTTCCACCCTCCCCCACTCTCTGAATTGATTTTATTATCTATTTTCACTCCTGAATTTGCCATATTTGAAAAATGATCCAGATATGTATTTTTGTTTAGTAGTACATCAATGGTATTTTAATGATTCTTAGCAAATAATTAAATATAATTTTACCCACTGTGGTGTATGCTACATTTACTTACCTTCTTTCAGCTCAAAATTGAAAGAGAAAATTCATCTTCAGGTGATTCTTGAAAAATGTCTGTCATCAACATAAAGGTAAAAATGGTTTCATCTATTCAGCGTTTTATTAAGAAGTAATAATCTTTGAATTTCTTCTACCGATTTATTTTCTTTATTTATTACAGAGACTCTTTTTGAGTACTAAACAGGGAAATTCATACCCCAGGTCGCATATATTCTGATATTTCTTTAGACGTTATTGAGAAAAGAAAGACACAGGGAGCTTACTGCTCAGAGAAGACGGAGGGGATGGCACTCCCGCTATGGTGAAAGCTCACAGGCCGACTGGGGAAAGAGGTGCGGGACAGACCTGGGCTCTGTGTGCTTCCGGTGGCGCGTTGGGCAATTGCCCAGCAGCCCTCACTCTCCCTTTTCTCACTTCAAAAGTAAGATAGTACCTAAATCAAAAAGCAGTTATGAGAAATAAACTAAATGGTTTACTATATCTAGAGCACTTGGTAGATATTACCATCATTTTTGATATTATTACAATGGTGGGTATTATCAATGTGAAGCTTCTAGACCCTTCCCTAAGGGGAAATTATGCTCTGCTTAGATTATTTGTGATTATGAATATATCTGGTTAGAAAAGCAGCTGGATGTGATTAATGGGAAAAAGTCTTCCGGATGCACAGTTTGGTTAGTTGATTACAAAATGGAAGGATTATAAAAGTATGTAGCGTTTGTAAGATTCAGTGGCTTCAAAGCAAGTAGATTAAAAAAAGTGTCCTGCAAGCCTTTCTATATTCTCCAGCACAGGTGATTGCCTCAGGCAGAAAAATTCAACAGGCAGAAAATGTCACAGAAACATATCATAGCCTCCCATGGCACATGCATGTAGTTTTGTAACGATAAAAATTACATTACTTTTACTTATGGAACTCTTACCTCTATTTATCCCTCCTTTGATTGGGATCATGTCTCATTCACTTTTGTATACTAACAATATGCCTGGTATTTAGTAGGCTCTCAATACCAATATTTATCCTCGCTGAATAAAATAAGTGACTGAATAAGTAAGTAAATGGGTGGGGAGATAACCACTGTCCTTTAAGGACACCCTTGGATGTGTTTCTTGTATGTTCAACTATTTTCCTCCATGACTTAGTGGCTGATTAAAGCTACCAGTTTTCCCCTGTCTCCACTGATGCTGGGAAGAGCTGTTAGTTGTTTATTCATACCTGTGCAATCCCTTCTCTCATTGCTCAATAAACTACCAAACTGTTGAGAAGGGCTAGTTATAAAGCATCAATCATTCTTTCAGTGCAGTGATGGTTTTCAACTGTATTTTGAGAAATATGAAGTTTTGAGGCTGCTTAGGGGCAAAGTTGGGCTGGAATCTAATGCAGGGAGATAAAGGAAAGGGGGCGGAGAAGTCCCAGCTCATGACAGCATCACCTCATCTCCTCAGACAGAGTAGTTTTGCTTTCATCTGTTCTATAAATTGAGACTGCATGCACGATTCTGCTTGAGGTACAGAATGCACTGCTAAAAAGCTTGAAGCCTGAGTTCATGATTATGCAAAGTATTAGATAGAAAGATTTACCTTCTAAAGTCAGTGCTAGAAGACAAGCTTGAGTTCTTCTAACACCCAGGTTAACTGTTGAGTCAGCAAAGCAAAACATATTAAAAAGGTGGTGTTGAGAGATAATCCTGGCAAAGCTGGAGGCCTTCTGAGCAAAGAGCATTGACAGCTTTGTTCAAGGAGATTTGCAAAGCTGCTCCAGGCAGGGCATAGATTTGCTTATTCTCCAGAAGGATGAAGCCAGTTTCCCACCATCCTTGGAAATAGTCCAGGGTGATAAAAATAATGTCTTTCTCTGAGTCAGAAGGCAGATTTGTTTCCTGATCAAGATGATTGAGATAATGTCTCTCTCTCTCTGTAGGGGTGGATGGACAGGTTTACCAGCTGCTCCTTTAACAGACTGGAGTTTCTCTTGCTTTGACACAGCTGTCATGACTGTGTGCAGTGTCCACCGGGGCTGCCTCTGTATTGTGGACATGAAACTGGGGGGCAAGATGAACCAAAGTGAGTATGAAACTCATGCCACCTGCTGGGCTGTGTGTCACAAGCTGTGCAAATGCACGTGCGCTCATTGCCCCCTTGCTGGCTGCATCCACAAGGGGCCAGCAAGCTGACCCATCAGGACATGCTTGGCAGCTTGAAAGATAGCACCTAAATGTAGAAGAGCTCTATTTGCCATATTTACACAATTTAAGTTTCAGCTATAAGCCTGTCTACACAGCCAGGAATACGACTTCTCTTTAGTTTAAAGGTTAATTGTCTCTATTTCACTTTTAAAGTAAAAAAATAATCATGAAAAATGCTATCTGTCTTACAGTCCCTTTTGTTTTTAGACTGGCCCCTGGGCCTTACTTCAGTGAAAAACCATAAAATGACACTTTATTGAATGTAGTCTGTCACAAAGAAAGAGAAAACACTCCAACACACGTGCAGAAGATTCGATCAAATGTAAAACATTTGGTTTGACGTCTTTACACCATTGCCTGGGGACACTGGCTCATGGATGTCTGAGGAGTGACTGCCCTTAGTCATGCGACAGACTTTAGTAACAGTATTCACTCATTTGGGTGAAGGTGTGCTCTGTGTACAGCTATATTCAAAGCAAAATTATTATTGTTAGTATTTCTCCTGTTGCAGCAAAGTGTGTTACAGCTCAGTTGTGACAGCGAACTGGATCCTGACGAGAGATCAAGCAGCACTCAGAGGGTTGGAGAACTCAGGTTTATTACACCGGCAAGCCCAGAGTTGTTTACACTCCAAGCTCTGTACCCTGTCTATAGGTTTACACAGGCTTTTATAGGCTGCAAGTCTAGACTTTGCAACAGCATATGTGAATAAGGTGTAACAAAGTGGACCAATCAAGAATGAGCTTTGTAGAAATGGACCTATCAGGAGTGAGGTTTATGCAAATGAGGTGTTACAAATGGACCAATCAGGAGTTAGCTCAGGGAACCAATAGAATCTTAGGGATAAGTTCCATTTTCCTATAATACGCTGTACTACAGAAGCAAAAAGTGAGATAATGCCACTTGGCCAGGGAACCAGATGGTGCTGGCAGGAAAACAGTGGCCCTGCCTGGGGGTCCTGCCAGTCTTCTCATGGGGCTTCCTACCTCACTCCCTCTGCTAGCTTGAGGAGCAGTTTTTAAGAAAAATATATATATCCACCAAAGTAAATATTTTGAATATGAGATCCTTGCCAACTTCTAAGAACCGTGTTTCTCAAGTTTTAATGCATAGAAGAATCACGTGGAGAGCCCATTGAAAAAGCAGATGCTGGGCACAGCCCCGGGGGAACCACATTCAGTGGGTCTGCCGAGCAACGCTGCCTGGTAAGAGGACTTTTGTGATTCTGATTTTGCTGGAAAGGGTCACACTTTAAGAAACACGATTTTAAAAGACCAACTGGGTCTTTTAAAATTTTTTACTTAAAAAAGCAGATGAAATCCACAATTTTCTTGAAATCCTGAAGGTTTGATTGGGGAGGCAGATAGGGAAAAGCAGGGGGTCCACATTCTGATACATTAACTCAGCTCTTCACCCCTACTTCAGTATTAAAATCCTGAAACCACCTCGGGATTTCCTGTATAGGGACCCCGCTGTATATCTTTCTTTAAATTTTATTTCTATCAATAATAGCAAGGTGTTCCTGTCACAACTAGTCCAGAATTTATTCACCCTCGGGCCAAGTCATTCTTTAGTATAGTGTCTTAGGCAGTAAATCATCTTTAAGTAAGTGCCTTGGTGTAGAAAGCAGATTTGCCGTGCCAATCTGAAACTAGACTAAGCCTGCCCACTTGCCAAAAGACTAAAAGCACTGCTGTAAGGCTCTCCAGCCCTTTTATTTACATGACTGCCATGACTTTCACCTCTGGGCAGCCTTCTGGAATTCTCTATGTGGGCTCCTACTCATTTATTTTAGGGTGAACTTGTGGTACATAAATTAATTCTAACACCTACTTGGCTAACCCTGAAACCTAGTTAGTTGCGTCTTATGGGCTCACTTTTGTCCTCCGCAAAATTTATAGTTTGAATTTTGAAGCCCTGCTCTTAGTACCGCAAAACATGATGGTATTTGAAGATCAAGTCTTTCAATAGTAATTAAGTTAAAGTGAAGAAGAGGAAATTTGGACACAGACATCTCAGAAGAGCCTGTGAAGACAGGAAGAAGATGAACACCGACAAGCTCAGGAGAGAGGCCTCTGAAGAAACCAGCCCTGCACGCCTCTTGGTCTCTGTGGGCCTCCAGCCCTCAGAGCCGTAAGAATATGAATGTCTGATGTGTAAGCCCCAGTCAGGGGGACTTTGCTGTAGCTGCCCGAGCAGATGAAGACGTTGTTTAAGGGGCTCTCAGGGCAGGCCAGTCACACGTTAGAGTGCAGTCAGTGTTAGAGGGCACCTTGGCGATGCAAATTCCTATTACGATTCCTGTTTTACTCTAGTTGCTAAGTCTTTTCCAATTACTACCTGAGGATCTCAGCCTTAAGCAACAGAACTACTATGTTGTCTCAGTGGGTATTTCCCTCACCCAAGGTATCTAGTGGCAGATAGATTTGATTTACTTATTCAATAAATATTTTTTGGCTGCCTACCATGTGCCAAGAATTGTATATTCTAGGTAACTGGGGATCTGGCAATTTGAACTAAACAAAGTTTGGACACTCATGAAACTTACATTGTGTGTGTGTGTGTGTGTGTGTGTAAGGCAGGGACGTTATATACACTTAAATAAATATATAATGTGTCAAGTGGAAATAAAGCACAGTAAGGGATAAAGAAAGATTGCATTTGAGGGCAAAGATTGGGAGTATTTTATAAAGGATGGTCAGAAGGGTGTCTCTGAGAAGGTAACCTTTATGAAGAGTCTGCAGGAAGTGGGGGATGTGTAGCTGCAGATGTTTGCCACCCAGATCCCCCTTCAAGGAAGGATTCCAGGTGCTGGAGAGCATCCAGGGAAGGCCTCTGCAGGGAGGAGCTTCTCTCAAGGCTGCGTCCTTCCTGAGGGCTGCCATGTGCAACGACTCACTAAGGCGGGGATGTCGAAGCCCAAACAGGACCTACTGGACAGGAGATTCCTGTCTCAGTCTCCCCCGGGGGCTAGCTGAGGCTGCTCCCCCTACCTCATTTCCTTCGCCCCCTTTCCACAGGGGATTCCAAGAACACCTCCCATAAACATCTAATGGTAAGAAGTCTGTTTCAGAGTGGGCCTCCAGGGAACCCACCTTGTGACAGGGAGGGAGCCGTGCGGACATCGAGGAAGAGCACGTGCAGAAGAAACAGAAAGTGCAAAGGCCATCAAACCATACTCATGTGGCAATGACGTGGCCATACGAAGAAGGGATAGAGCAATGTGGCCTGGCTTTGAGTGGCCAACCCAAGAGGATCAGCTGAGGGTGGGAGAGAGCTGGCTAAGCAAGGTATTAGGTAGAAGCCTGTAATCAGAAACTGCCCAGAGAGGAAGAAATCGAAAAAAGAAGACACAGATGGAGATGGTTTTAATTTTGAGTTCAAATGTAAACCCAACAGGCTTGTCTGATACTTCTAGGACGCTGAGACCTGTGCTTTCCCCCACTGATGAATTGTCAGGGTGCTCGCCAAACTCAAGGATGTGCCGGACCGGCTTTCCAGCCCGAATCCCACAGCTCTGCTTCAGCTCCCTACAAGCCCTCTCCCTGCCCCCAGCGTCGTCTCTTCCTCCTCCTCCTTCTTCTCCTCCCTTCTTTGCTTGCAATTTTCTTACATATTTTTACTTTCACATTCAGGGCTCTCAGAGGGGAAGGAAGCAGCATTGTCCAGCCTAGGGCACTAATGATCTATATGAGCTTCAAAAGGTGTTGCCAGTTATAAAGAGATGATGAAAGTTACTCATGGAAAACAAGCGATACCCCCTCACTCTCCGCCTCCGTCGTAAAAAATGAAGCATGGTGCCCTGAAACGAGCTCAAGGAGAAGACGGTTATACAGCCCAATTTTCTTCACAAAGGGAAATAATTTCAAAATTTAGTCTTCACTTGATTTACATAGGACACAGGGAAGAAGGTGGTCCTGAAAATTAGACACAGCTTGAATGTTGTATGGCTAAACAAACCCCACAGCACGTGTTGTGGTTTTCAAGCCATGATTGCTGTTCTTTCCACTTCTGTCTGTACTAGGGTGTCCAGTGCATAACTCAACAAAAACACTTTAATCGTTCACTCAAGGTTGTGTTGGGTTTTTGCAATTCCTTTTGCGAGAATAAGTTTAAATTCTTGAATATTTAGAGGAGAAAGATCTGTGATCCTGTGCGTCTCGAATGAGCCATACATGGGGGTGAGGCAGAATTTTCAGCTCAGGATTATTTTTGGTTCTTTGTTCCTCTGAAGAGTTCTTTCCTGCTTACCTCTCACAACCCCACAAGGATGGTGTAACATAACCTATTTAGAGTTGATGGAAATTTAGGATGTCTTCAGAATAAAGAACAGGTCTTGGGCCCATAGAAATATTAGGGAAAACAAGAGTTGAACTTTATTACCAGAACACTTTCATCACCCCCAAAACAAATCTGTACCCATGAAGTCATTCCCCAGTGACCTTTCCCCAGTCCCTGACAATCTACTTTCTGTCACTATGGATTTGCCTACTACACATTTTAAACCTCTTTGAGCTTAGTACTTTACTAACTTAAAAAAATCCTCCCTATTTGCTCTGAACAGCTTTTTTAGTTTAATTTAAATGGCTGTCTACTGAGCTGAAGCTCTTCTAATTTAGGGAGGTTGAGTGAGGAGCCACGCGTTTGATTCCATAAATTCTTACTGTGAAAGATATACAAAGCTTCATGGTTAGTTTAATCTCTTTTATTTTTATTTCCTTTCAATATAAATCCAATTCAAGGATACAGAACACTAAAGAAAAGGAAAAGGAATGCAAGAGGCAGAGCAGAAGGAGGAAGATGAGGAGGAGGAGGCGAAGGAGGAGGAGGAGGACTATGACAATGTCATAGAGGAAAGAAACTTACGTTGAAGAGATTAAAGAAGAAATAGCCACTGATCGATTCTAAAAAACAAACACCCCAAGCCCCGGTTCTGCAAACAAAAAGAGATGAAAAAACAGTATCAGATCTTCCACGTTGAAAACCAGTAAGTTTCACAGCCTAGGACGAGGCCCCCAAGATGTATTTCAGAGAAAGCCTCTATTTTGGTGTTCAGCTCGAATTCCTTTCAATAAGGCATCTGATTTGAGGTGTGGACTTTAGATGCTTTATTTGCCATGAGGAAAGAAGACACAGCAATTTCATCATTTAGGGGACAATAAGAAAATCCTTTTACTTTTTATAAAGCTTTAGAGATCAGAAACATCTTTTTTACAGGAGAACAGAAGAAAAAGAATTTGATAAAAAGTGATATTGTGAGTTTTTACTGTATAGAGGTAATTTGAGATTAACTAGGAACAGGCTACACATCACCAGGTGTCCTAGACCAGCACGTAACAAAAAGAAGTCTATTGCCTGTCTTTCCTGATTTCCAAGCTTAAGAAACTTTTTTTTAAGTTTAAAAAATTTTTATAAATCACCTTAAAATAACAATAAACCTATTACATATTAACATAAATAATGTTTTCTTGAAAAAGAACTATTTTTCTAAAGCAAAATAATATTTGATGAGAAAGCTTACATCATTTTATAGTTTTAAAAATCTCTGAATGTTTGGCTTAAAGACAACTGAATTCTCACTTTTGCTTCTATATCCAATTTATTGCAGTAAATTGTTTTGGCTGAAGTATACGTATATAAAATCTGGCCTCTGAGATTTTGGATTTCACATGTAGTTGAGGAAATTTTTTTTTAATGAGAGACAATTCACATACCATAAAATTCACCTTATAAATAGGTGTGCTAATCAATAGATCTTAGTATATTCACTGAAAAAAACCTTTCTTTTGAATTATTTCTTCAAGGAAGATTAACTGAAGTTTTATATATTAAATTTTAACTAAAAAATAACATTTCTGTCACAAATGTTGCTTCTAAAAGCTTTGGCATTGCAAAACAGAAGACTGAATGTCAAAAACAAACACAAACAAAACACCGAGGCGTCATTTACCACACCGCAGGGCTCGGCCACCAGGAAGGGTTTCGCTTACAAGCTAGTCAATATCTGGACTGCAACTTATGAGGGACTCTAAGAACTGCCCAACGGAGACCTTCTCAAATTACTGACTCCTCACATTGTAAACAAATAAAATGGGTCTTTCAAGCTGTTAAATTTGGGGGTAATTTGTTATGCCACAGAAGTTAACTGGAAAAGTCCAGTTTTGTCTGACTACTCCAGGAACTTCGGTTACATCAGGCCTTCTATGATGAGGTTGTTGGATTTGCAAGGCTAGGAGAACCCAATTTTGAAAACTTGCAAACCAGAAAGTCGTGTAATTATGAGGGAGTACTATAACACCAAAGGGAACTTTTAATGACTGTGTTGCTTAGTGAAGCATCTCCTTAAGCCCCGATTTCTTACATTTTTTATTACATCTAACAGTAAAATAAACTATACTTAATGATGTCCTTTACCTCCACTCTGCTCTGGGTCTGGATGATGACAGACTGGAGGGTCAGCACTCTACCTGCTTACACTTTGCTCCAGACCCCCTGACCTTCCCCTCTTCCTGGGCCTTGATTACTGCTCTGCCTGGGTCTGCCAGTGTTTCAGCAGCCCCTGCTCAGAGTTCATTTCTCGGGAGACTGTCCTGAGAGTGCCCTGCTGGCATCACAGCCTGTGTGGGACTAAATGTTGATCTGCTCAAATATTTTCTGACTTTGGCCCATGCCGCCTACGCTGCCTCCTCTTCCTCCCCACTCCCCCCACTTCTTGCTTAATCAGTGCTTAGGGAATTTATTTAACTACCATTAGCCCAAATGTTAGAAGCATGTTCCTGCTATGTCAGTCAGCCCCTGTCTCTTGTCTGGGATGCTCTGTATCAAGTCTGAAGTGTATTTCAGTTCTTATTCCTACAGAGCTCTGCACTGGTCTAGGACAGGAGACAAAATTCAGCAACCGACTTGTTTGAATACCCAGTTGTGTAAATGCCTCATTACTTGATTCACCATTAAGTCACTGAGTTTTCTCTGGCACCTGAAAGTGTACACATATCACATCTCCATGATTTGTAATCACTATTAACTAGAAAAATACTGTGTTGTGATGGTATTTTTGGATGACAGGTATTTGGGTCCATGTGGGTGGTGATAGGGGGTAATCGGGTGTCATTTTTTTGTGTGTGGTAGATTTACTCCTTTAGAGCAAAAGTTACAAACTCAAAAGCCACTGGGGTTGGATAGGGATAAAAGTGGAGGTTACGGTGCAGGGGGCTGTATGACGAGGTACACGAGTGAAGACAGCCAGCTTTGTAAATGCATTTCATAGCAGCATTACTGCAACCCCTAAACAAACCCTGACCCCTCAATTCTGTAATTATTATTTATTTCATCACACTTGTTTTTTTCCTTGTAGAGATCATAGTTCTAATAGCAGTTTGTTTTATAACGATGTCTTAAGTTGAATGCCTTCAACTTAAACCATACATTGCATATTAAATATGTAGTAATAATTTGTTATTGTCACCAAAAAATCGAGTCCTATCTAATTTTTCACAAACTGTGAGAAAGTATTTCTTTCACATTCTCACTTTTGATATAGGCATGAGTACAAATAAATATTTCTGAATTCAAAAAAGTCAGCAGTGCAAATATAATAATAATGGCAGGTCATTAGAGTGAAAACAGAAGTGTGTTAGAGAGATAACAGAAGGTGGTGATTATTGGTTTAAAATGGAGAACGGGAGGCAGTATCTACAGGAGATGCTGCCACTTAGCTCCAGATGTATCAAATAGGAATGTCAGAATCTGGGCCACGCTTTGCCAGCCAGTTGCTCTGATTTTCCAGGAAAAGTCAAACATCTGGATAAAAATCTGATTTCCAAATATTGGTAACCAAGTCAAATGACAAACAGCTGTCCAGGTCTCACAAAGCACCGCGCAGGCAACACGTAACCTGAGGGCTGCCCGTTGGGGATCTTGGCTCTAAGGGATGCATCTGTTTCTGAATCTGGGGGGCTTACGAGAGAGAATGCTAAGTCCTGGCTTTTCTACAAAATTATGATACGTATTATTATTTACAACGAACACAGAGCAAGTATAACTAAGGACAATTTGCTAGACGCAGAATGAGACTCAAACAGAGAAGAGAAGGGAAGAGACATTCCAGGAACGACTTGCATGAAGCAAACCCCACGCGGCTTAGACAAACGGAAATAAATGAAACAGAGATGAGCTGGACTCCAGCCTGGAAGATAGCAGAGGCTGTTTTCTCAACCACACGGGCCAAGAGTTATTTTACCTGTTTCCTAGTAATGAGGAACCAAAAACTGATACAAAATTGGTTCTAAAAATTGATACAAAATCGGTTCAAATCTATGTCTCCCAGACAATTACACGTGTATGGGGTACATGGTAGGGTCAGGAGAACAGGGCTGTTGCAGCTGAGATGCTGGTCAAGCTGAACTGAAGTGTGGGCTGGAGTGGGGATCGACCAGTAAGAGACCTAGTGGAGGCATCCCCTTGTGGCATTCCCTGAACTGAGTTCAGAGCAGTGTGTCCAGCTTCCTCTCCTGGAGCACTGCTAATTGGTGGACTTACCCCTTGATAAACTGAAAGATTCCATTGTTTACCACATCCTGATTAGTAGATATGCCAAAACTTTTAAAGGATAACCTGGAATTGAGCATAATTTTCAAGAACGGTGCTGCCTTTTTGCCTTTACTGGTCGGTGGAATAAGACACTTCTCTCAAAACAGTTGGCTGTAGATATATACATATAACCTTGCACTACGATCAGAAAGCCCAGTTGTTCCGTGGATGGATCCTTGAATCTCCCTGGGGAGCTCAGAGAGGTAGGAGATTCTGCTGATACATGAGGGTGGCACTTTTGAGTGACTCTATTAGGCACTCAATGTCTAAATACTTCAAGCTTCACTAAAATTCAGCTTGTTTAGTACTGAGGGATTTTAGAATCTTGGTAACATTTTCCTAACCACTTCCCTATTCCCCATTTCTATTTTTGAATAAACTCTCAACTAAGAGGGGCCAAGGTGGATTGAGTCAAGTGTGGACTGAAGGGCTAGAATTTGGGATAGGGCTTCTTTGGACAGGGAACTAGAATAAGTCTTGTCATTAGACACAAAAATTGATAAGATTGTGCACCCTCAAAACCTGTAAAGGAATACAAAGATCAAAAATACAGGAAGATGAACAGAAGGATTGCTAAATCTGTAGCAGCTGAGGCAAGAAATGAAATTAGAATTTGAAGATTAGAAAGATGGAGAAACAGAAACAATCCTGGATCAAATTGGGAGTGGAATTAGGTGGAAGAATAAGAGTCAGGCTGATCGTAAGACATGGAAACAACCTAAATGTCCATCAACAGATGACTGGATGAAGAAGATATGGTATATTTATACAATGGAATACTACTCAGCCATAAAAATGACAACATAATGCCATTTTCAGCAACTTGATTGTCCCTGGAGAATGTCATTCTAAATGAAGTAAGCCAGAAAGAGAAAGAAAAATACCGTATGATATCACTTGTCTGTAGAATCTAAAAAAAAAAAGACAAATGAACTTAAGTATAAAACAGAAACAGACTCGCATAGAATACAAACTTGTGGTTGCTGGAGGGAAGGTACGTAGAAAGGGAGAGACTGGGAGTTCAAGATTTGTAGATACTGACAGGTGTATATAGAATAGATAAATTAGTTTATACTGTATAGCACAGGGAAATATATACAAGATCTTGTAGTAACTCAAGTGAGAAAGAATATGACAACTAATATATGTATATTCATGTATGACTGAGAAACTGTGCCATACACCAGAAATTGACATAACATATAAACTGACTATAACTCAATTCAAAGAAAAAAAGTGAGGCAGATCAATTGCTTAGAACAGTGTGACAAAGGTGGACACAGCAGGAAAATCTGCAGAAAAAAGCTTTTGGGAGCACTTTCCCTAAATGTCAGTCCTGTTTAGATTACTTACTACATTATAGAGTTAAATGCAAATTTTGCACAAATTTTTAAAATAAAACTTAAGATTTCAAAGACAAGTTACCCTTGCCAATAGGTGCTTTGAGCTATGCTACAGCCATCCAGGGTTGCATACATATTCTGTCTCCTGTACTATTATAAAGGATACTTTGGTGGGAAAGTCTGAGAAGAAATGGAAGAAACAGCAAAGGGTTTGCTTTAATGGGCCAGTATAAGTTCCAGTTCATATGGGTGGGTCAGCTGACTTAAAGGGCCAGAGATGGAGTTTCTTGTATATCCTTTATAATCATTGCATCATTGCATGCATCTGTGCCTACACTGAGCATCAGCCTCAAAACTGGTGAGTTTTTAATTTAAAATTTTAAATTGAAGTACAGTTGACTTACAGTGTTGTGTTACTTTCTGGTGTATAGCATAGTGATTCAATTATACATACAAATATGTATTTCTTTTCATATTATTTTTCATTATAGGCTGTTACACGGTATTGAATATAGTTCCCTGTGCTGTACAGTAGGACCTTGCTGTGTATCTATTTTATATATAGTAGTTGGTATCTGCAAATCCCAAACTCCCAATTTATCTCTCCACTCTTCCCTTTCCCCCTGGTAACCACAAGTTTGTTTTCTACATCAGTGGGTCTGTTACTGTTTTGTAAATAAGTTCATTTGTGTCATTTTTTTAAGATTTCACATATGTGATATAATACGGTATTTTTCTTTCTCTTTCTGGCTTATTGCCCTTAGTATGACAATCTCCAGGTCCATCCATGTTGCTGCAAATGGCATTATTTTATTCTTTTTTATAGCTGAGTGTGTGTATATATATACATATGTGTGTGTATATATATGTACACACATTGTGTAAGTATACCACAACTTCTTTATCCACTCATTTGTCAATGGATGTTTAGCTTGCTTCCATGTCTTGACTTTTGTAAACAGTGCTGCTGTGAGCATTGAGGTGCATGTATCTTTTTAAATTAGAGTTTTCTTGGGATATAAGCCCAGGAGTGGAATTGCTGGATCATATGGTAACTCTATTTAGTTTTTTAAGAAAACTCAGTACTGTTTTCCCTAGTGGGTTCACCAAATTACACAGTCACCAACAGTGTAAGAAGGTTCCCTTTCTTCACACCCTCTCCAGGATTTCTTAATGATGGCCATTCTGATGGGTGAGAAGTGATATCACATTGTAGTTTTGATTTGCATTTCTCTGATAACTGGTGATGTTGAGCATCTTTTCATATACCTACTGGCTATTTGTATGTCTTCATTGGAGAAATGTCTATTTATCTCTTCTGCTCATTTTTTTTATTGAATTGTATGAGCTATTTGTATATTCTGGAAATTAAGCCCTTGTCAGTTGCATCATTTGCAAATATCTTCTCCTAGTCTGTAAGTTTGTTTGTTTTGTTTTGTTTATGATTTCCTTCGCTGTGTGAAAGCTTAACTTTGATTAGATCCCATTTGTTTATTTTTCTTTTTATTTCTATTGCCTGGGTAGACTGCCCTAGAGAACACTGCTAAGATTTATGTCAGAGAATGTTTTACCTATGTTCGCTTTTAGGAGATTTATGGTGTCCTGCGTTATGTTTAAATCTTTAAGACATTTTGAGTTTATTTTTCTGTATAGTGTGAAGGAGTGTTCTAACTTCATTGATTTACATGTGGCTGTCCAACTTTCCCAACACGAAAAAGTGGTGTTTTTTAAACTGTGAGTTAAAATGGTTTAACAGGTCATGAAATCAGTTTAGTGGGGATGTTGCTTTGTTTAAAAAACAAAAGAAAAAAGTAGAAAAAAGTTACATTTTGGTAAGATTTTGTGAAGATTTTATTACACTAAGGTGAGTGTATTTGTTATAATGTAAAATATATTTACAGTTGGTTGTGCTAAAAAATTGTCCCTATTCTAAATTTTTTTTTAGTTCATCAAGATATTAATAGGCATCTTACAAAACTATGTTCCTTGGTCAAATAAATTTGACCTTTTAAACAAAGTTAGAGGCCTTTTAAAATTTTAACTAAAGTATATTTCAGAACAATAAATATGGAAACTGTGAAGCTATATAAGATAAGAAGTCTGCAGTCTTTCCCCAATTTCTTTGATGAGGAAACCTTTTTTGCACAGAGCATCTGATGAAACTAGTGTTATGTGGAACATAAGGTAGTTAGTAAAATGAATGTAAATCCTCATTTCATTATTTTGGCTTAGTGATCCTCAATTAACTATGGTGTTATCTTCAACAGGCTCCTGGGTAAAGATGCCCACCTATTATTCATGTTGCTGTCTGAACGGAGAGGGCTGGATCTGGACCACATTAAAGTTTCAGTATTCAGAGTCGGTAACATCAGGTGACCACCCTTCTCACAGAATTCTCTCTTCATAGTACTTCCTTCTGCCTGAGCTGACTACCAGCTACACCAGCCCTCAGGAATATTCTTCGGCATTTTTCTTCTTGTGCCCCTACTAAGCATGACCTCAAAGTCGGCGTGGTCAATGGTGATATTTCTGTTCCTCTCTCTTCCCCCAAAATAAACCAGCCCTATTTCATTTTTAAGGTTTATTTATGGCTTATCAGAGCAAGCTAATAGGTGGGGATAAAAATGCCCTGGTAAACCATGAGAAGTCACAAGTCTCTAGAATCTTTATATATTTATTTTTTTCAGGTTAAAATAAAAATAAGTACTTATACATCTCCTAGAGAATATAAAGGAGTCATGTTTTCAATAGGTAACTTTCTTAAAAAATTTTGTGGAATGGGCGTCATTCAAAAATCCACATGATGACAAATGACAAATGACAAATCCACAAATGACAAATGCTGTGGAGAAAGGGGAACCCTCCTTCACTGCTGGTGGGAGTGCAGTTTGGTGCAGCCACTGTGGAAAGCAGTATGGAGATTCCTCAAAAGACTAGGAATAGACTTACCATATGACCCAGGAATCCCACTCCTGGGCTTGTACCCAGAAGGAAATCTACTTCAGGATGACACCTGCACCCCAATGTTCATAGCAGCGCTATTTACAATAGCCAAGACATAGAGACAGCCTAAATGTCCATCAATGGAAGACTGAATAAAGAAGATGTGGTATATTTATACAATGGAATACTACTCAGCCATAAAAACCGACAATATAACACCATTTGCAGCAACATGGGTGCTCCTGGAGTATATCATTCTAAGTGAAGTAAGCCAGAAAGAGAAAGAAAAATACCATATGAGATCGCTCATATGTGGAATCAAAAAAAAATAAAAACAAAGCATAAATACAAAACAGAAACAGACTCATAGACAAAGAATACAAACTTGCGGTTGCCAAGGGGGTGGGGGGTGGGAAGGGATAGACGGGATTTCAAAATTGTAGAATAGATAAACAAGATTATACTGTATAGCACAGGGAAATATATACAAGATCTTATGGTAGCTCACAGAGGGAAAAATGTGACAATTAATATATATATTTTCATGTATAATGGAAAAATTGTGCTCTACACTGGAACTTGACACATTGTAAAGTGATTATAAATCAATAAAAAATGTTAAAAAAAAAATAAAGGTTCTGAGTGTGAAAAAAAAAGTTTTGTGACTCCCTATTGTGTCCTGAATATTGATGGTCCTGGTCTGTAGGCTTTTTTCGGTTTTTGGTCTTTACTTTTTTTTTCCCTAATAGTGATGCTGACGGCATTGCCTTCCAACATCTGACTTGGCTTTTAGTAAAGACTACATAGAAGTTTTCCCCGCCTGACTACCTGCTCCTGTTCTCAGCATTGAAGCCTAAAGACAGAATCAAACAGAATAAGAGCAGCACTTCTTTCTTAGGGAGGACGTTTGCACTTCTGAAGAGAGCACGCCGGGCATACTCAGTTCCCAGTTCCTTGCTCAGCCCGGGCCGTTTCCTCTGGACACCGCCTCACACGTACATCAATGAAATCGTGAAAAGTAATATTAGAGCAAACTAAACATCCTACAGTAGTATTGACTTAAAGAGGACTAACATAACAATCATAGCATAGACTTTTACTGCAGGATTGTTTTCTGAAGAATTTTGTTAATAAAAATAGTGTCATTGATTGTTATGAACTGCTTCCCCGCCCCACCCCGCTCCCCAAATTGAATCCCTAACCTCCAGTGTGAATGTATTTGGAGACAGGAACTTTAAAGTGTTATTAAGGCTAAATGATGTCATAAGTATGGGACCCTAATACAACAGGACTGCTGTCCTTCTAGAAAGAGGAAGAGAGACTAGGGGTGCACACACATAGAGGACATAGTGAGAGGGTGGCCACCTGCGAGTGAACAGGAAAGGCCTCAGGAGAAACCAAACTTGCTGACACCTTGATCTTGGACTTTCAGCCTCTAGAGCTGTGAGAAAATACATTTCTGTTGTCTAAGCCACACAACGAGTGGGATTTCCTCCTGGCAGCCCCAGCAAACGAATGCACTGATTGAATTTCCCCCTTGTTGTGAGTTCTGAGAAACTCAGAGCCAAACATGAAGTTTTCATAGCAACTAACTGCTGTTTCTCAGAGTTCACATATTTTGAGTCTTTCTCTTGTGACACAGACTTTTCGCCATTTCCATGTTATCTGCTTATTTATTATTTGCTTTCATTGTTTGCTGCCTCAAAGCCTTTGTAGGAAAGAACCAGGGTACAAAGAAACAAACAACAACTGTTTTATAGGCTTGCCTTCGCACCTTCTCAGCCTTCTCTGCTGGTTCCTTTCCATTTCTTGGACCCTTTAATGTTGGGGTGGTGCAGGGCTCACCCCTTCATGATCTCCATCATTCTCATGGCTTTAAGCACCAGCTATATATACATTTAGCCTCAACTTTCCCCCTGAACTCCTCACACAAATATCCAACTGTCTATGCAACATTTTTATCTGGGTGTCAAATGGGCATTGGTTTCATGTGTCCAAAGCCAGCCAAATTCCAGATTCTTCCCTCCCCATCCTGTAGTCTTGATAAATGCTGCCCTAGACCTCTTCACCTTAGTGAACACCAACCCGTTCCTCAGTTGCATAGGGCCAAACTTTAAGTCATCCTGGACTTTCCTTCTTCTCATCCCCAATTCCCAATCTTTTACAGTTGGGTTGGCTCTCCCATCAAAAAACATCTCAAAGTTGACCATTTTTAACATCTTCCTCACCACCAAGGTGAAAGCCAGTGTCACCTCTCCCTTAGACAGTCGCCTCCCCCATGATCTTTCTGCTCCTCTGTTTCCCTCTGGCAGTCTAGTCCTACAGCAGGGAGAGCATCCTATTAAAGTGTAGGTCAAGTCAGGTTACTTCTCTGCCCAAAACTTCAGGAGTTCTCCACCTCTTCCAGATTAAAAGGCAGTCCTAATAAGGATCTATGAGGTGCCACAAAGGCTGTCTTTGTTTACCTCTCTGATCTCAAGTATTTCTCCCTGGCTGACTTGGTTAGAGCCACACTGGCCTGCACTTGCTGCTGCTGCTGCTTCTCCACGGTATCTTCAAAGCTCATTCTCATCTCCAAGTCTCCTTATCATTTTATTGATCAAATACCACTTTATTAGAGAGATCTACCCTGTGATGTGCTGGTAAGTGCCTAACAACTGGCTCTCTGAAGAAAAATGTGTGACTTACATATTTATATTATAACCCAATTTTAAGTTTCACTTGTGTTTTCTGAAGTTTAGGGTGACCATCAGCAACCATAAACCAAGCTCTGATTTGCTGCATTCATCAGATTTCCTGGTGTAAGTATTCCCACCATGGTCAATATCAAGCTGCTAAAATGGTGTCAGTGAAGGTGGAGTTGCTGCAGACGTGCAGCAGTAGCCAGCGTCACACAGCACCCCTGCCACACAGACGCAGCAGACGTGGACAGCCTCATGGCATGAATGACAGTGAAAGCAGGGAAGCAGTTAGGAAGAGAGGAGTTTTAAATATTTATCACTTTTGCTTTTATAAAACTTATTTAATTTCAAATTGGTAGACTTTAATTTTCGTGATGACTGCACTTTGCCACTGGCTTGCAAAATTCCTGAAACTTAGTTGGTGCCCATGAACTTGCAAGAGAGGGACTGGCCGTAACATTGGTTATTTTTCCTTTTTCAAAATAATACATTTATTATGTATGGTTGGCAGATATTTTGCTGACAATATTTCAAAAAGATTTAAAAATAACAAAAGAATTTTATAACCATGCAATTCAGGGTACAGTTGGGCTCAGCGGACCACTTCATTTTTTACAGAGTGGGCAGAAACGTATGTCTCTAAACATTTTTTGAGGTAGTTGAATTTCATCTGTGAGTCCTGTTCCCAGTCTTGAAGCCTCAGGAGGTCAAGTTCACCAGCCAAGGGAGCGGGAATTTTCTCAGCCATAGGGATGAGGTTCTAGTTCAGACCAGAGGAGAGGGCTTCCTGGAAGGCACCGATAAAACCTCTTTTTTTTTTTTAACATTTTTTATTGATTCATAATCATTTTACAGTATTGTGTCAAATTCCAGTGTTCAGCACAATTTTTCAGTCATTCATGGACATATACACACTCATTGTCACATTTTTTTCTCTGTGATTTATCATAACATTTTGTGTATATTTCCCTGTGCTATACAGTGTAATCTTGTTTATCTATTCTACAATTTTGAAATCCCAGTCTATCCCTTCCCACCCTCTACCCCCCTGGTAACCACAAGTCTGTATTCTCTGTCCATGAGTCTATTTCTGTCCTATATTTATGCTTTGTTTTTGTTTGTTTGTTTGTTTTTGTTTTTTAGATTCCACATATGAGCAATCTCATATGGTATTTTTCTTTCTCTTTCTGGCTTACTTCACTTAGAATGACATTCTCCAGGAGCATCCATGTTGCTGCAAATGGCATTATGTTGTCAGTTTTTATGGCTGAGTAGTATTCCATTGTATAAATATACCACCTCTTCTTTATCCAGTCACCTGTTGATGGACATTTAGGCTGTTTCCATGTTTTGGCTATTGTAAATAGTGCTGCTATGAACATTGGGGTGCAGGTGTCATCCTGAACTAGATTTCCTTCTGGGTACAAGCCCAGGAGTGGGATTCCTGGGTCATATGGTAAGTCTATTCCTAGTCTTTTGAGGAATCTCCACACTGTTTTCCATAGTGGCTGCACCAAACTGCATTCCCACCAGCAGTGTAGGAGGGTTCCCCTTTCTCCACAGCCTCTCCAGCATTTGTCATTTTTGGATTTTTGAATGACGGCCATTCTGACTGGTGTGAGGTGATACCTCATTGTAGTTTTGATTTGCATTTCTCTGATAATTAGTGATATTGAACATTTTTTCATGTGCTTTTTGATCATTTGTATGTCTTCCTTGGAGAGTTGCTTGTTTAGGTCTTCTGCCCATTTTTGGATTGGGTTATTTTTCTCTTATTGAGTCGTATGAGCTGCTTATATATTTTGGAGATCAAGCCTTTGTCGGTTTCACTTGCAAAACTTTTCTCCCATTCCGTAGGTTTTCTTCTTGTTTTATTTCTGGTTTCCTTTGCTCTGCAGAAGCTTGTAAGTTTCATTAGGTCCCATTTGTTTATTCTTGCTTTTATTTCTTCTAGGAGAAAATTTTTGAAATGTATGTCAGCTAATGTTTTGCCTATGTTTTCCTCTAGGAGGTTTATTGTATCTTGTCTTATGTTTAAGTCTTTAATCCATTTTGAGTTGATATTTGTATATGGTGTAAGGGTGTGTTCTAGCTTCATTGTTTTACATGCTGCTGTCCAGTTTTCCCAACACCATTTGCTGAAGAGACTGTCTTTATTCCATTGTATATTCTTGCCTCCTTTGTCGAAGATGAGTTGACCAAAGGTTTGTGGGTTCATTTCTGGGCTCTCTGTTCTGTTCCATTGGTCCATATGTCTGTTTTGGTACCAATACCATGCTGTCTTGATGACTGTAGCTCTATACGATAAAACCTCTTGAGCAGAAACAGAGACAAGGGCAGAGGGGACTGGGGCTGAACCAGAGGGGCCTGGGTGGGGGGAGAGGAGGAGTCCGCTCCCTTTTCAGCATTTCCCTATGCTTACCCCGGGCGTCTCCACTCAGAAGAACATGGACTACTTTAGAGAAACAACAGCAGTTAAATCTGATGGAGGAACTCTTCTAGTAGCTTCCAGAACCTGAGGACAGGGCCTGATAAGACCCTTGAGTGGACTCAGGAGATCCCAGGATGCCAGGAAGCTACAAGCCCTCGATTAATGAGATGTCCCCGCCAATGGTCGCAGCTCCTGGAAGGCACAGTCAGGTTGTTTTGCAAGGACAGTCCTTTGACTAGGACAGACGGCCCTGCACAATCACACTGGAGTCGGGCAGATAGATTCCATAATGTTCGGAGCAGAACTCCTTTTCATGGACCCAGAGTTCAAGAGACACAAAGCAGACGCCTGTCTTGAGGTTGGAGAACACATGGCTGACCTGATAGAAGACAGTCTTTCTCCCCTGCTGGATGGGGAAAGGCACAGAAGAGAAATGACCCAGGACAACCTGGTTGGCATCTAGAAGTTGGATAGTTAGCTGATATATAGTGTTAATGTCTTGCTGGTCTGTCCACCAGTCAGAGAAACAAACCTCAATCTTGACACTGTCCAGAAGTTCCGGCCGGAAACCCTCCTCCTCCAGGTCCAACACTCGCTGCTGCTTGTGATACCACCTGTAGGGAGACCAGAAGCAGATCTGCAAAGGAGTCCTAGGCATAACCTCCCAGTTTTCCTCCACAGCCAGTTCGTCCAAATCCGGCACCACCATTAATTGCTGGAGGCTTTCTTCTCTCCCAGGTTTGCACAGCAGGTTGCGTCTTACCGGTCTGCGCGCGCAGAAGCGGCTGAGGAGACAGACTGGCGTGGTCCGCGCGGGACAGGCAGCTGCGGGACCGGCCACAGGGCGTAGTGGTCCCGGGCCAGCATCTTCAGCCACTGGGCCGGGGCGTCCACCAGGGGGCGCCAGCGCCCGAGCAGCGTGCGCGGCGGCACGTGGCTCAGCACCGCCAGGAGCAGCTCTGGTGGCAGTTGGCTCGGATCCCCCATGTCCTCAGATCCCGTCTCCAGCTGGGGGAACCCCGGCGGGCCGGACCCTGCAGGCCGAGGCGTCCATGGTCTCCTCCCCAGGCCCGACTCTGCCTGCCTGCATCTCCGCCAGTGCTCCTTGCCAGTGTGCCCTCACTTTGACTCTGGCCATTTTTTCCTAATCAACCTACATCACATAGCTGGCCCCTTCCAACCACTCTTCATCCTTCCCATCCTGCTATACTTTCTCCGCTAGCATTTAACATATTATATACATATATATTTTTCTTTTTCACTCCCACTAGAATTCAAGGTAAGGAAGGCAAGCGATCTGCTTATTCTGTTCACCTCTTAGTCCCCAGTGCTGAGAAGATGCCTTGCACATCTTTTAGGTGTTTATTTATTAAAGGAATAAATTAGTTTATTAATATTTTGTTCCAAATGAAGAAAAGCAAAGGACTGAGAATCAGAATAACATTGTATGAAAAACTGCATGCAGCTCATCCAACTCTCACAACTACCCTATGAGGGGAGCACTATTACTATCATTTTACAGATGAGGACACTGGGCAGAGACCACCCAGATGGCGGGAAGATAAAGAACATAGCCAGGAGTCACACCAGTATTTTGAAAAATTGGAAACACTTTTTTTAACTTATGCAAAAGTTTTTTAAACTATGGCAAATTGGAAAAAAAAAAAGGAACAAAAGTAGATAGTTAGGATAAGGAAGCCAAATATCCATCATCTAACTCCAACATTTGTCAACTCCTGGCTAGTTTCTTTTCACCTATACTCCTTTCCCCAACTGGATTATTTTGAAAAAAAAATCCAAACAATCATTTTATTCGTATTTTAGTGTTTATCCCTAGAGATAAATATTAAGCCACATTCTGGTTGGATATTTGGTACTATCCATTTTGGTGCTTGTTGGCCAGTTACTTGCTTCTTCTGAAATAAAATTTACTCATCTGCAAAATGGATATACTAATTTTTCTCAGATCATTTTGAGTATTGAACGAGACAATATATTCAAAACATGTTGTTAAACTACAAAGAACTATATAAAGGTTTGGTTTTCAACTCATGTGTTATTATCCAAATTGTACTGTGGACATAGGTAAAGGCTCTACATCAAAGCCTAGTTTGGTTGGGTACATAAAAACATGACCTGCTTTCCCTCAGCAACATGGCTTCCCTAGGAACATCATGCCTCGTAAATGGGCTAGAGTTCTTACAGAGTCAGCACTCGCGGGGAACGTGTAAGCCCTCATGCGGGATCAGGCCACCCAAGATGGCCGTTCTCTCGCCTCTTGCTCTCTGTACGTGCTTGACCAGTTCCTGCCTCACCTACGTGCTCCCTTCTCTCACGAGTGACCCTCCCTCTTAATCGTAGCACCTAATCAGTAAATGCCTACATACTTTCTCCTGGCCCCAGCTAGTGATTATTCTAACCTTTAGATCAGAATGTCTCCACCATGATAGCTTACCCAAGGGGCAGTGAGGAGTGTGATCCTCTCGGGTTTCACCCGGGAACTGATGAGGCACACGAGCCAACCTGATATCAGGCAATCAACTCCCCCTGTAACTATCCCGCAACCCACCCCCAGCAAAGACTACTGCCATGTCCTGCCAGCCGTCTGCTGCGTATGGTGGGGTGTCACCCAGAGCCTTGTTTCATGTGTGTAAGAGCCCCCATCCATTAAACCATTGCTGTGTGTGTTGCTGCCTCTGGGCTCCTTCTTCGGTCTTGAGGCTGGGAGAGCACAGGGCTCGCTGGGCAAGTTCAGGGCTTGCAGGCCTGTGGGGTGCAGCCCAACACCTTCCAAGACTGTAAAGCTTTATGAGAAAACAAAGTATTACTTTTACATTGTAGTAAAGAAGAGCTGTTCAACATCATAAATATTTACAAGAATCTGTCACAATTTGCTTCTCAAATAGAATTATGAGCATTTCCAGATGTACGTGACGGTGTACAAGGGGAAAGAGATAGAATAGGGTGAAGTGACCAGAACCTGTGACATCTTAGTGGAACCTCAGTTTTACTCTACCATGCATAATATGAAACATTCAAAACAACAGTAACAGTATCAGTATGTCTCAGGTACAAACATCATCTTCATCTGGAAGATGGAGAAACAGAGGCACAAAGAGGTGGAAAATTTTGCCAATATCACACAATTAGTAGTGGGGAAGCTATGATTTTGACTCAGGTCTGATTTAGAGTCTGTGCTTCTGCTGCCGTGGAATCTCTGTTACCAAAGGAAAAGGAACCCCTGAAGCAGTGTTTCCCAAACATCTAAGCCATTCAAGTGCTCCCTTCACAGTTCTTAGTCGTGAAATAATATCTACGAAATAACAGTTTGGTCGGCTGGTCATGTTTTCTTCTAAGACACACCTGAAAGTAAATTAATATTTAAGAGAATAGAAAAGAAATGTATGTATCTGCATTCCATTCCAGACGATCTCATCTGTCACCATCTTGGGCACCCTGGACTATGGAGCAGACTGCAGCACACTTGAAACACATTGATAATTAAGATGTCAGAATTTGAACTTACGGCAAGGACATGGTGTAGAGTTAAACCTCTTGATGTTCTGGACACACCCTTCTGCTGTCAGAGACATGCCGGCGAGAAGTGTGAATTAAGTTGCTTACAGAATGGGGTTTAGAGATCATAAAACAAAATCTAGTTTACATATCTTTAAACAGCAAGTACTAGTCATGGAGTTTTGCAGAAGTTTTTATTACTTCTTGACCCTAGGGCTGCACCCTGAGTGAGATACAATTCGTGTTCTCAAGTACCTCATAGGCTACTGAGCAAGACAAACCTACAGATATTCTGAAGCAAGGTGATGTGGAGGTTGAGAGAAGTTTGTAGAAGGTGATAGGTTTATGGTGTAAGGAGAATTCATGTTCTGCCTGGGAGAAGTGGAGAAAGCTTATTTATGACTTTTAAAGACCTAGGAGAGAGAAGACTTTGAAGCTTGCAGAAGAGAAAAAAAGGGAGAATCCTGATGGCGCCAGACTCTCTTCAACCTTGGAAAGTGGTCCTTAGTCAACTACAAGAGGAGAGAAACTTAGGGTCCAGGATCTACACCAGTATGTGCAAAGCATGTAGCCATGCCTAGTTCTTTACGTTGGCAGGGGTTAAGCTCCCTTGACCACATCCTAATACTTTTACACTGGAGTTGGGACCAGAATTGTGTTTGCTTTAGGATTCTGCTGTGTCTGGGCACACCTTGTGAAGACGTGGCATGCGGGCTCCGAAATGACGCTTAGGATGCAGCATATTCGGAACACAAATCACTACGAAGTGGAGAAACCTACATGTTATATTTCAGGGTTTGTGGGGGTCTCAAAACCAGGTTTAATTCTGGGTTCTGTCTCTTGTCAACTATGTGATGTAGAGTAATTAATTTAATTTTTTGACGCTTTTGTTTTTTCATCTGTAAAACTGGTGGCACCATCAATTCCAGTTGTCATCAGAAGAACTAAATTAGATCATGTGTATGTAGAACACATTGTGGTGACAAAGAACTTCATGGCAAATCACTTGTCATGGGGGACGAGAAAGTTCAGTGTTGACATGCATGGGTTTGGTTTGAGAATAGTCAGCCCATGTTTAGGGAGATGAGTTATCCTCTAGGTTAGGCTCCTTGGATTCAGGACTAAATCCCAGGATGAGGGAGTATAAGTGGAGAAAAAGTGAAAATCAAGAGTGCAAAGGTATTTGGGGTTTGCGATGGCAAGGACAGTGGTGCCAGTAGCTAGAGAAGGTAGAAGCTCTCCTGGGGCACACTTGACACCCCCCGCTACCACTACCACTACCACTACCACTTCTGCAATACCGGGTATTCGGTGTAGACCTTCAGTGTAGACATCAGTGCGCGGCAGCAGTGCGCATGCTCCGGTGTGGCACAGTGGACGCTGTCATTCTGGCTACTGCTTTGGGTATCAAGGGCAACAGAAGGCATCACTTTAGTGAGCTGAAAAGAAGACAGCAGCCAATAGAATATTCAGAAGAGCACATTCTTGATTTTTTTTGAGGCTGTTTTCCCCAGAGCATGCTGGGACGTAACCAGAAAAATCCCGGTGCCTGATTGCTATTGTGATTAAATTTTCCCTTGGGCTAGTGTGTTCCGGGAAACACATTTTCCACTTAAGTAATAATGGAAAGGAAGGAATTAAGAAAACTTTGCCTAATAACAGAAATGAATATGAAAAAGTCAAGTGATATTCAGCCTGGTCAAGCATCATGGTGAGCATCCAGTAGTGAACAATAGAAAACATGATTTCAAGGTCAGAGACGTCCACTTAATTACTCAATATGTTGTTTTAGTACAAGATAAATGAAATACTGGATATTATTAGGAAATATTATAATGATGAAAAAAGTATAGTTTTCTTTTACTCAGAAAACCATAATGTGCTTTTGGATAACACACTCAAGGAAGAAAATAGAGCTAAAAATAAATAAAGGTCAGTAATAGAAGGGTAATAAAAATTGAGGAATGGAAAACTTTCATGTGGAAGTAGATTTGAAAGACTAGGATTCTGGTGTGGAAAAGGCCCAGAAGGAGATAAGATCAAAGTCTCTTGCACAATGAAGGGTGTGGATGGGAGGAATGTGGACTTGGTTATCAAATCCCTAAATTCCAGTAGGATTAGGTAATCACTGAAGCCTCAAAAAGTTTATTTCAGGATAAATAAAGGAAAGAACATTTTTTAAAATGGGTAATATATATGTGGAATTCATACTGAAAGAATGACCAGGTTGAAAATCTAAATAGAAAACTGGAAATTTAGAAAAGCATAATGATCAATTTGTAATAAACTTTAGTAAACACTTAGGCATTAATTTAACTAATTTAGAAAATTAATTTAAGACAGTTTAGAAAGTTAATTTAGAAAATATTGCAGGTGTTTTTCAAAGCTTCCCATATGAATGCATCAAGAACCATTAACATGGTGTCTGCCTGTCCACAGTCAGAACTGGGGTGCCTAGTTGAGGGACATTTTTTCCATCTTTTGAGAGAACTGAAAGGCTTGACATTTCACTATCTCATAAGTCAGTGGCTGAGTTAAAAATACAGACCTTAACTTCTGACTTACATTTTAGGGCAACTTCAAGGAACAGTGCCTATATTTAATTACAACTTCACTGATATTTTGAATTATAATTGTTAATAATACTAACAACAACAATAGATTTGGTCTTTTAGTACTTTTAGAAAAGTTCTCTATTCTTTCGCAAATCACAAACTTCTTAGTCTGAGAACAACTTGCTAAATAATTTTTAATGTGATATTTTAGCCTATGAATAAACAGACAGTTTGACATACCGTTACTGCTCTAGTGGGGACTTTACATAGTAGTAACAAAAACCTGAGCCTAATTAGTCTCTTCCAGTAAAAGTATTTGAGAAATTTTCCATTGCCTAATACCTTCCCACAATGGAAAATACACTGCACGGGAGGTATGTGTAAATATTTGATTCGTGTTTTACTGATTTCAGTGTCACAACCTATCAATCATTAACACTTCAAAAAACATATACCTGGTTAGTTGTTTCCAAAGTACATTCTTTCTCTGAAGGATTTTTAGACTCTTAGAATTAAAGAGGTCCCTAGTGAGTACCTATGCCAGTTTTTCTTTAATGTTGTTAGTGATGAAACTGAGATCAAGAATTTTTGAATGAATTTCACGAAGTCCTCCACCCAAACTTAGCTGGCTCTTAGGAGCAAGATCTTCAGCCTCCCAACTCAGTGCTCTTCTTAAGATACGAAGAAGAATTACGGTTCACCCTTTGTTCTGAATGAAGGTATATGCAAATACAGCAACATTATCATAGTTGTAGAAATTCAAGTAAAGACATTTAGAAAACTGTAGGCACAGACATTTGTTTCCAAAGCTATCATATGTGGTCACTTTATAAAATTAAATGATAGCTTCTATAGAAAGAATTCTGAGACTATCAGCCTGATGTTTCACTACTATGGCATGAAATAAATAAAAGCTCCCAGCCTAGTGCCTGGCATATGATCAGCGTGTTAAAGTGTTAGTTATTCTGACTGGGATTTAAAAAAAAAATCAACTTTACATAGAAAAATATCCAGATAATACTTAATTGCCAGCATATATTTTATTTAAAAAGAAAAAGAATATCTACAAAAGGACAAAGAAATTAATTTCGTATTAAAAAAAATCACTCACATCAGGAATCTGGTGTAGTGCGGGCTAAGCCAGCACCTTCCAGGAGTGTGCTGTGTCAGCGATCTCTGGTGGGCGCAGGTGTTGGCCAGGAGGGTGCCAGGGTCTGAGCCTGGGGCCCAGGAGAGTTAGGCATTTTGACTATTAAATAAAGACATTGAAGGTCGTTTCCCCTACATTTAATCGGAGATGCAGTATGATTCTCTGGTTAGAGATTAAGGGACTCTAAACTCTTCTGTTGGAAATTTATGCTCCAAGTGAGCTCTATAGACCTTCTCAACTAATTCATTCAGAGAAGCCAGCAACAAAGTGCTGGGGGCCTGACCTAGGGACAGAGTAACCATTTCTTCTCTGCTTTGATCAAAGAGATTCTATAGAATAATTTCTAAAGCCCTGTTCTTTGATTAGTGCCAAAGCTGATGGCTTATTGTGTTTTCAGTCTCTTGGGAGCAGAGGCAATGTGGGTGATGGACTGTAGCCCAAGCTCCAAGGACCTGCTGAGGATAAAGGGTTCCACTGGATTTAGGGGGCAGTGTGGCATCGCTAGGAAGCACTGCTCAGCCTTACTCTCTTCTAAAACATAGACTAATGATTGAGATCCAGAAGGTGCTATTAGTTGGGGATGCTGTGGCTTACTTCCTTAAATAAAATGTAAAAACTTTTAGTCTAGATTTTGACTCTAAGCCTGTTACCTGTTAATACGATAAATTATTAGTTAACTTAAATAGAAATCAGTTGAAAGGCAACAGAAAGAAAAATAGGGTTCAATTTAGGTATTCATATACAAGTGGTAAGGAATCTTACCACACTGGTATTTTTGCACTCAGAACCAATTCAGGGAAGTAAAACATTTTAATCCACATTTTAATTTTCCTCATGCAAAATGTTAATAGCCTTCCTGGGTCCCATGGTGGTAATGGGAAAAATACATTATTTGGATATTTTATTTATATTGGAATGTAAATGGAAAAAATTGGCACTGAAAATATTATGATCTAGACATATTTGAGAAGTAGCAGGAGAAGAAGACTAAGAGCTCTGGAAGTGGGCTGAGTGAAGAGGCAGTACAGGGGAGTGTTAAATCCTCTACCTCTGTTTTTTTCATATGTAAACTGGGGGATGATAATACTACTTAGTTCATAGACTTGTTTTGGAGATTAAATATAATGAAACATGTTGTTAAAAGTAAAAGACCAGAAACAATACACTATGCAAACTAACACAAAGCAATAAAAGCTGAGTGGTTATATTAATATGAGATAGAGTAGATGTTATGATAAGGAACACTGCCGGGGATAAAGAAGGGCATCACACAATGAAAAGGGGTCAATTCATTAAGAAGACCTAAAACTCCTAAATGTACATGTGCCTGAAAACAGAGTTTCAAAAATCCTGAGGCAAGACACTGATAGAACTGAATGGAAACTATGTAAATCCACAATTCTAGTTGGAGAGTTCAACCCTCCTCTCTTAGTAATTAACAGAACAAACACACAAAAAATCAGTAAGGATATAGAAGACTTAAACAAAACAGTCAACCAACTTGGCCTATATAGTTCTTACGGAAATCTTCATTTAACAGCAGCAGAATACATATTCTTTTCAAGTGTATAAGTAACATTCATATTCACCAAGACAGACTATGTTCTAAGCCACAACACAAATCTCATTAAATTTAACTTGGGGGGAATGTAAGCTCAAGTGGTAGAGCGTATGCTTAGTCTGCACGAGGTCCTGGGTTCAATCCCCATTACCTCCTTTAAAGATAAATAAACCTAACTAACACCCTTCCTCTGCCAAAATAAAAAATTAAATAATACAATAATAAATATATCCAAAAATAAATAAATTTAACTGGATTGAAATAAAATAGAAATCAGTAAGAGAAAGATATGGAAAATCTATAAGTATTTGAAAATTAAACAATATACATTAAACAAAACATAGGTCAAAGAAGATATTACAATTGAGATTATAAAATATTTTGGACTGAATGAAAGGAAATGAAAACAATACATCAAGATCTGTGAGTATAGCCCAAACAGTACTTCATGGGAAAATGATAACATTGAACACTCAGATTAGAAAAGAAAAACTATCTCAAATCAATGTTAAGAAACTAAAAAAAGGAGCAAATTAAGCCCAAAGTAAGAATAAGGAAGGAAAAGTAAGAGAGAATTAGTGAACTAGAAAGAAGAAAAAAAATAAAGAAAAAATTGATGGAATGCAGCACCTTCTTTACAAAGGTCAATAAAATTGATAAATCTGAAGCCCGACTAACAAGAAAAAAAAGCAAGAGAGAAAAGATTACTTACCACTATTAGGAATGAAATAAGAGATATCACTGTAGTTCCTGCAGATACTTTAAAAAGGATAATAAAGGAATATTATGAATTATTGTGTGCCTATAAATTTGAAAAGTTAAATGAATTAGGCAAATTCTCTTGAAGTCACAACCTACCAAAGACTGAATAGTTCTACACCTACTAAAAACCATAGAAGTTATAGTGGAAAACTGTTCTGCAAAGGAAATTCTAGGCCCAAATGGCTTCACTGATGAATTCTACCAACTATTTGATTTAAGGATGAAATAATATTAAATCTACACAAGCTTTTCCAGAAAATAAAGGAGGAGAGATTGGCTCAAATCATTTACTCTGATGAAGACATTAAAGGAAAAAAATCCCAAATATAAAACCTGAACTCCAATATCCCTGGTGAACATAGGTGCAATGCAAAAATCCTTAACAAAGAATTAGAAAACTAAATTTAGTGATATCTAAAACATAACACATCATGACCAAATGAGTTTATCCCAGGAATTCAAGTTTAGTTTAAAATTTGAAAATCAATCAATATAATATACAATATCAACAGACTGAAAATCATATGATCATCTCAATAGGTGCATTAAAAATATGCATGTGTATTTCTCTGTATGTTGCTTTTTTTCACCTAGCTTTTTAATTTAATTTTTTTAAATTAAAACAATTTTTTTTTTGGTCGGGGAGGTTAATTAGGTTGTTTATTTATTCATTTTAATGGAGGTACTGGGGATTGAACCCAGGACCTCATGCATGCTAAGCACGTGCTCTACCACTGAGCTACACCCTCCCACCGTTAATTAATTTTAAATTAATTTTAATTAATAAATACATTTCAAATATTATTACAGATTGATATAAAAAGGCAGTTCCCATCTCTTGATATGTTTTTTCACTTTGATTTTTGCATCCCTTAAGCAATCAATTTAATCTTTTCAGCTGTTTCTTTCTTATTTACCTTCATGTTTGTAAATAACATGCTTCTTAAGGTTTTTAGTTTTTAGTTTTAGACATAATCTATTGCTTTTCTACTAAGGAAGGTGGTGATTTTGTTTTCTTCTCCCCCACCACCCCTCACACACGCTCAGATACATACTTCTCCATGTCTCACATCCTCTAAGTCTAATATTAGTTTTTTTTTAGTTCAATCAATAATCCGTGTTTATATTATCACATGACTATTATTTACAGCTAATCTACACAGTGTATTATGCTTACACTTTTGTAATTCCTGGAGTTGGTATTGTTGAGAGTTAACATTTTGTTTCTGTTTTTTTCTATATTCAATCACCAATCCCTAAACTTTACCTCTAGGCTAAAAAAAAAATCTGAATAGTTCAAAATCAGATATTCACTTTTTCTCCCCAGGTGATACCCTTTCTTTTGTTTTCTTTTTTTTTCCTAATTGAATAAATTTAACATGTAATATTGCACAATCTTTTGCTTTCTTGATCTAATTTGAACTGGCTGATTTTTAGGAATTTTGAATCACTGCCATCTTGGGATTTTTATTTACTATTTTCCTAGATATTCCCTAAGAGTGAAGGAAAAAAAAATCTACGTTCAATATGTCATATGACTGCACCAAATTTAACTTTTTATAGATTTGGTTTCAAATACCCTAGAAAGTTGCTCCTCTGACTCATGCTTAAAGGTACAGATGGTCCCCAATTTACAAAGGTCGATGTTAAGATTTTTCAGCTTTAGAATGGTGGGCAAGCAATATGCATTCAGTAGAAACTTCAAATTTTGAATTTTTCTCTTTCCCCAGGCTAGTGGTATGCAGTACAGTACCCCTGTGATGCTGGGCAGCGAGCCACAGCTCCCAGGCAGCTTCTTGATCATCAGAGGAAACAATCAACATGCTTATAGCCATTCTGTACCCAGAGGACCACTCTGTTTTTCACTTTCAGTACAGTAGCACATAAATTACATGAGATATTCAACACTGCATTATCAGATGGGCTTTGTGTTAGATGCTTTTGCCCAATTGTAGGTTAGTGTAAGTGTTCTGAGTTTGATGAGGTAGGCTATAGGCTAAGCTATGATTTTGGTAGTTCAGGTGTGTTAAATGCAGTTTTAACTTACAATTTTTCAATTTACAATAGACTAATTGGGATGTCACTCCATTGTAAACTGAGCAAGATTTATACTTAATCCTCCACAGAACATTCAGTAAATGAGGATGAAGTCATAGGAGATGTAGGTATAAGCTAATTTTTAGTTTTTCAAACAAATCTGAATTGCTAGTTCTCTGGTATAGGAATGAAAGATGTCCAGCTCTCCTCTTTGTGCTTGGTGAGTATTTTCTAAGTTTTACATTTTTCCTAGTACAACAAAAAAGTATTTAGGACATTGTGAAATAGCATAATGAGATCGTAATGTTCTGTATTTGCACAGTATCTTTTTTTTTAACATTTTTTATTGATTTATAATCATTTTACAATGTTGTATCAAATTCCAGTGTAGAGCACAATTTTTCAGTTACACATGAACATATATATTTATTGTCACATTTTTTTCTCCGTGGGCTACCGTAAGATCTTGTATATACTTCCCTGTGCTATACAGTATAATCTTGTTTATCTGTTCTACAATTGAAGTTTCATGAAGATTTTTGCCAAAGGTTAGACGCAATATATATATATATATATATATATATATATATATATATATATACACACACACGATTTTTGTCATGAAAAATATTAAAATATTTACAATATTTATAGCTTCCAAGGTTACAGAAACCTTAGATTGTACCAAGAATATGCATATACCTCTCAAATTCTTTTAATCCCAAATGAATCCTAAAAATAAGAACCAAATAAGGTAGCAAAACCAGATATTCTATTTTGTAGACTCCCATTTAAATTCTAAATATAGTGACACTGCTTATCTAGTCATCAGACTTCTGGCAGACCCAACCCAAATCTGCAGCTGAGAGCCCGAACATAAACAAACAAAAAAAGCCTCTGAGTGATCACAATAGATGTCAAAAAAGCTAGCACTTTATTTATGCTAGAGGTATGCCAGCTCTCATAGGTAGCAGATATTCCACTCCATCAAAAGAGAAAAGGCTACTATTGGTAGGTACACAGACAGCAGATTCTATGCTATTTTAGAAAGATTTCCAAACATGAACAAACAAATCTGTTTTACTACCTAGTGTTAGATAGAAAAGTGATTCTTGTGGAACTTTGCTTTCTCCAGCTATACAGAATTTTTCTTGGGTCCAGTAAAATCCCCAGTCCACATAAATATAAAATTTAGCATTAACTGAAAAGCTTAAGGTCAAAATAGAAATGTAGCAAAATTCTAAGGTACAGGAAATGGGATGGATCACACGTTATATAATTAATGGCAATTTCATTCATTTATTCAACAAATATTTTGTTGGGTGTGTACTCAACAAAAGTGCTAGGTACTATCCTAGTGATGAAGATGTATTAGTAAAAAAAGGAGACAATAATATGGAGTTTAGGGTGGAAAGAACATAGTCAGTAGGCAATTGCAATGATTCAGGTGAAGGTTTACAAAGCTTCCACATACATTAAGTATTTCATTAAACATGTAATTCTCTACATCTATCTTTATATTATTAGTGGCAATCACCACATATTCTTCATTCTTACATGAAGGATGACAGTGAGTGCCTACCAGGCACAGAGCAATTTTTTAGGGAAGCTACCTGTGTCAAGGTCTCGCTTTACCTCAAGTGTTTTGAATGAAGTGACCCAGTCCTTTCCCTCCCTCCAGCCTGCCCTTGGTTGATTGGAGAGGGAATTGGGCTCAAGAGCAGCCACCCACAGCATGCTGGTCCTCCAGGACTGGGCCTGGGGCAAAAGGATATCTCTAAGTAGTTTTGAGCTGATGCAACCAGATCCTTCAAAGGAATTTAACTGAGAACTTCAGGTCCATAGAAAACCTTAGAAATTGGAATGGCCTTCTAGTTTCTGGCCCTGTGAGACTGATTCAAAGGGTTCTTGCTTTTTCAGGGTTCCCATGTATGTATGAACTTATACTTCCATCCCTTCTCATCTCTTTCAGGTAAACTGAATACTTGTCTATTTCTTACAAATGAAAGAGCTTGACAGAAATGACAAGCACCTGTGTAACAGTCTTCCTGCATTTGTAATAATCTGTAAATTATTTTAGGCTATAAAATCTTGAAAAAAAAGTTCTGCTTTCTACGTTCTTAAGATGCAGTGGATAAGAACACAGGCTGAGGAGCCAGACTGCCTGAGTTCAAATACCAGTTCCATCCTTCACCAGCTATGTGATTTTGGGCAAGTGATTTAACACGTGTTTCTCAGATTCCATATCTGTAAAAAAAAGAGATAACAACACTTGGTAGAGTTGTTGAAACAATTAAGTGGGTGAATACAGAAAGTCATCAGATATACCTGGTATATAGTAAAGACTCCATTGGCATCATCATTTGATGATGAAACAAATCAGTATTTCTAGGAGATAAAAAAATACTTTGGGTGACTGCTACTACGGGTGGGTTGACTGCTACATGTTAAAGCAGTGGTATTTACTATTTAATAACTTGGATTTCTTCAAAATATTTAGACAATCTTTGCACTCTGTTGCCATATTTCAGTCAACAAAACTTTTTATTTACTGCAGAGAAACAGGGGGTGATTAAAAAGGGGGAACAGACAGATGTAGCTTTTGAGTACCTACTCTGTGCAGGAGGAAGCTTGTGTTTGGTTCTGGGGAAAGTGACAGTGATGCCCAAGGAACTCAGAACTTACTCATGACTAGAATCTAAGATCCATGAAGATTTAGAGAACTTAAAAAAAAAACTGTTTCATATCATCACGTGGAATATAGTAGGTACTCAATAATTTTTGAATGAGTCAATACATGTTGAATAAGTGAAAAATAATCACAGTAAACAAAAAGGCAATCAGAAGATTTCAAAGCTAGAGAGGTATAAGTAAAGGGCTATGGAAACACAGAAGGAAAGGTAATACATTCTGACAGGGTGTATAAGGATGAACAATTAAACATCTGAATTGGACCTTGAAGACAAGAGTTTTGACAAGTGGTCGACCTAATGGGGTGGGGCTCAAAGGGAGAACATTTCTAGCAGAGGAAATCCCAAAGGATCAGAGACGTAAAAATGCATAGTCAGTCCTTTATGATTGGATTACCACATTCTGTTGATTCTTATTTTGTGGGTGGCTTTATTCCCTTGGTAACTATGTAAGTTTTAAAAATTAAATCCCTAAACTGTTCTTAGAAACAATGAACAGTACATACATGTAAATTTTAAAAATATGTGCAGTAGACTGTATATATGTACTTACATGCAATATATGGTATGTGTGCGGTCAAATTGTGTCAATTTTACCTAATAAAACTGAAAAATGAAAATGCATAGTCAGTCTGGAGAGCAGAGTCTGGGGTGATTAGAATTGAGAGAACCTGGTGGAGGACAAGAATGGTCCAAGGGGTATGACAAGATGTGAGACTGAAAACTTTATTTGGATCCTGAATGTAAAATGACCTCATGTCCCATATACTGGATTTTATCTTATAGGCATGGAATTAAAACACAAATAGTTTCTATTGAATTATATATGTATATGCTCATAATATTTACACAATATCAAATATTTGTTAGCACAGCATAGACCCAATGATCTCTGAGATCTATAAGGTAATTCTCAAGGTAGTGTGGTCAGAGATAAGAGTAGAGAGAGACTAGATCTGGGGGGTAGGGAGGCACCCAGTAGTTTATTGTACTAATTCTGATGGAAGAAAAATGCTTTTAGGATTTCTGGAGTTTCAACAAATAATGTTAATTCCATCAATCATTTTCAAACTCCACGATGAGCTCCTTTTCTTCATTAGAGAGTCAATTCAAGAAGTATTTATTGACAGAGCATTATCTACTCTGGGGGAATACAGAGAAAGGTTGAACAAAGACGTTCCCCAACTAGTGACATTGATATCACATTCACCTGGAAGTGTGAGGTATCAAATGTTCAGCTATGACAATATGATTGATTTAAAAATAGTATTTTGGCATTATGTTGCTGCAAATGGTTGCTGCAAATGGCAACATAATTTCATTAGCAGCAACATGGATGCCCCTGGAGAATGTTATTCTAAGTGAAGCAAGTCAGAAAGAGAAAGAAAAATACCACGATATAACTCATATGTGGAATCTAAAAAAAAAAGACAAATGAACTTAAATATAAAACAGAAACAAACTCACAGACATAGAATACAAACTTGTGGTTGCCAGTGGGGAGGGGGTAGGAAGGGAGAGACTGGGAGTTCCAGATTTGTAGATCCTGACAGGTATATACAGAATAGATAAACAAGTTTATACTGTAGAGCACATGGAAGTATATTCAGGATCTCGTAGTAGCTCACAGTGAAAAAGAATATGAAAATGAATATATGTATATTTAAGTACGACTGAAAAATTGTGCTGTACACCAGAAATTGATACAACATTGTAAACTGACTATAACTCAATAAAAAATTAATTAATTTAAAAAATAGCATTTTGGTGCAGTTTTAACTTCTTTTCTCTTTTTAAGAGGGCTGTCATTTCCTATTTCTAAGAGCTATTTTGTGGGTCTCTGTTCTAGGCTTTGTCCATTTTCCTGTTGGCTTATTGATCTTTTCTTATTAGCTATATATTAAGGGAAGTAGTTGTTCATGTTACAAATTGCAAAATTTCCCCCAGTCTGTTATTTGTCTTTGTTTACAGTTTTCTTATTCAGTATTTCAAAATATAGTCAAATGTGTCCATTTCTTCTTCTGTGACTTCTTAGTATCACATTTGGAATGACATTCAACACTTGAAACTTATAAAAAAAAGCTTCTATGTTTTGGTATTATTATGATTTAATTATATTGATTTAACTTTTATGTTTTTTCCCAATGGTTACCTGATTATTTCAACACGGTTTACCAAATAATCCATTTTCTCTGTACTGGTCTTAAATTCCATCTTTGTTTTATACTTGCTTTCTGCATTACCATATAATTCTAATATTTATTTGCTTATTTTGTTGATAGACTATTTGTAATATAAGTTTTAATGAAAGTTATACTTTGCTTTGAACTAATTAATAAATGACTATATTGCTTCATTGTTTAATGCCTTATATTCATTATCAATATTTTGTTATATCATTATTCATATTTTTTAATTAAAAATTATGCCTGCCTGTTATTAATAATAGTTGATTTTTGACCCACTTGTCATTTACTGTCACCATGGATATGTGCTCTTATTTCTGTCAGCTTCTTTGAGCTTTGTCTTTTCTTTTTCTAGATAGATAGAGATTTATTTTGGCATTTTTTCTAATTATTTGGAAATTACATATGCTCCATTTTATCTTATTAACTTATCTATAAAATTTCAGGAATCAGCTACTTTCTGTATTGCTCAAAATCAAGAATAACATTGTATATTCTGACATTTCCTGATGTAGGACGAACAATTTCCCTCTTCCTATTTTTTTAATGATTTTTTACTCAATTATTTTTTTTAATTGAAGTACATTCAGTTTACAATGTTGTGTCAACTTCTGGGGTGCAGCATAATAGTTCAGTCAAACATATACATACATATACCAGTTTTCATATTCTTTTTCACTGTAAGTTACTACAAGATATTGAATATAGTTCCCTGTGCTGTATGGTGTAACGTTATTTATCTATTTTATATATAGTAGTATCTCCAAATCCCCAATCTTCTATCCTTTCTCAGTTTTTAAATTAGTACCCATTGGTAGTTTTTCCTTGATGATTATCAATTCTCTTACATCATAGATCTTCTCTTTTAAGAATTAGCTCGGCATTTGTGTTGTTTCACATTAACAACACGTATTTGGACAGGGTGTGTATTTGAACTGGAGCCTGCGGTCTCTCTGCTCTTATTTCCTTCAACTCTTCCCCTCGCTCACCAGGTTCTGGCCACCTTAGCCTCTTTCCTTTTTCTCAGACACTGAAGCTGGTTCCTACTTCACAGCCTTTGCACTTGCTGTTCCTGTTGCCAGGACATTTCTTCCTCAGATCTTTGCCCGGTGGGTTCCTTGTCGTCACTCAGCTCAGCTGTCACGACTCAGGGGCCTTCTGTGACCTCCTCTGCTAAAGCACTTCCCACCCCACCCGCCCCGTGCCCACGTGCTCATTCACTCTCTGCCTCCTTACTTCATTTTATTTCACGCACAGGCTTATCATTCTCCGACAGGATTGAATTTTATTATTGTTTCCTTGTTCACTTCCTTATCCTCCCACTTAGGCTCATTAGGGCAGGTCCCTTGTGTATCTTGCTTGTGTTGCATCCCCAGGGCTTAGAGCTATGACTGACATGTTAGGCCATTAATATTTGGCAGAGAAATATCTGCTGAATGAATGAATAAATAAGTCCTTGCCTTTTCCAAGTATGCCTTCTTATTCTTCAGAACTCTGTGAAGTTGCTGGGCCTCCAGTCGGTGTGCTCTGGGCTAATCCTCTGTCGGCCTCCTGGTGTTACTCCTCAGCCACGCTGTCTGGGGAATGGTGGTCATTGTCCCCTTCATTTAAGGACCAGGATCCCAAGGACGGCAGTCTGGGGTGAAGGGGAAGCAAAACCTAGGGGTAGAGGGTCCTCGATCACAAGGGCCAGCACACTTGTAAATGGAGTGGACCAACTCATTCATTTTGAAAACAATTGGTTTTGATGTAATGCTTGTTAATAACCAATGCTGTATGGTTGCTTTAAGAAATAAACATTTTTTTCTTTCTTAAGACTTAAAACAAATTGTATATACTATGAAATTAATTGTTTTCTGGTTGATGAGTTATTAAAAGTCACCACATATTTAATCAGTATTAATTGACTGGGATTTCTGAAGGAAAAACATTTGGAATAAGGTTGGATTTGTGAGTGAGGCAGGCTGAAATAAGAGTCTGAGATAATTTAAGAGATGAGGGTTGGTGCCAAGGATCTGAGATAGCTGGGGGTTCTTGCTGAGGACAGTGAAGCCTTAAGCTGGCTACAGCTTTTAAAGTGGGGTGCTAAAGTGTGTAGCCAGTCCCGGCACCCCTTTAAGGTCTTCAGTCTAGGCAAGTCAGAGCAGACAATCACATGAGGACTCGCTCCACACTCTTCCCCACACTGCCCCCTGGCTGGAGCCTCCCCTCTCAGGGTGCTGTTAACAGTAGGCAGCGTCCTGAAGGTGGCAGCGACAGAGGTATGTGATATCGGTGTGTGCCCGAGGTTGGGTAGGGAGCTGTACAGCAGGGGGAGGTGAGAGGCAAGGTGATTCCTTCAGAAGGAAGCCAGGTCCTCTGTTAACTCTAGGATCCTCTTAGCATATTGCTTCCTCAAACCTCATCCCTCTCTCCATCTATCCCCTCATCATCAACAAATTTTTGAGCCCCTATTGTTCCAAGCATAGGGTACAGTAGTAGACACGGTAACGTCTTTGTTCTCGTAGACTTACTTTCCAGTAAGGTAACAGATGAAACAAACAGACAAATAAATTCGTGCTATCTCACTTGATAAAAAACTTTGGAGGAAAACTAAGTAAGGTAAGGAAAAAGAATGAAAGTGTTGGTGGCGCCCCTTTCTGTGTGGTGGTCAGGAAGGTTCTCTCTGGGCACGTGTCATCTGGACTCAAAGAAAATAAGGGGTGACCTCACTTGTGCATTTCTGGGGAACCTTATTTCCTGACCCACAAACGAGCATGATGCATGGTTTGGGAAATTCTGGTAGGGCTTTTTGACTGGGTAAGGTCTCGATTTTATTGTAAATAAAACAGGGAAGCATTGGAGAATTTTAAGCAGAAAAGTAATGTGATCTGGCTCATACTGCAAAAGAATCACTTCAGCTGTTGTATGGATAATGAACAGACTTTTGGGTGGGTATGTCTGGAGGGGTGTGGAAGCTGGGAGACCTGTCCATTCAGTCCTTGCTATAACATTTTTTACTTATCACCATTAGTTTTTACCAAATTTCCTTCATCAGAGATGCTAAAAATAGGTAAATAATAATGATCCTTGAAATAGAAGTTTCGTAGTTTGTGTCTTCCAATGAAATAATACATGTAAAACCTGACAGAAGTTGTGCTTAATAAACTTTAATTTTCTCTATCTTTCAGCCTTAATCTTAATTTTCACCTTGGTTGAGCAAGATTTGCCTGGAAGAGTCCAGTTTCTCTATAAATCTCATTCGGTTGCTCCATCTCAGAGGCCTCGGGCTGTGTTCCTGTGATCCTGGTTGTATCTTTGGGATCTCCACCTGCACAGCCAGTGTCCTCTGATGCCACCAACTTCTCCACAGTGGCCGGGGCTTCTTGTCCTTGGCACATGGCTTGAGTCACATGATAGCTTTGCTGTGGCTGCTGATTGCAGAGAAGCCCTTAATTGTGTTCATCTTTGCCCTTTACCACATGTACGAGGAATGAGAAATGAGTGAGAAACTGCTTACTTAAAGAGAAATTGCCTTTGCAAAGAACAGACAGAGAAGAGTTCATGTGAAGTCTCTTTGATCCCAGGATGTGCTTGATATTTCCTGTTTCTTTTTCATGATTGACTTTCCCTCTTTCTTCACTGTCCTTTTTGTCCTGGGGGGCTGACTTTTATGAAGTACACCAAAGGATCCCTCCCTCTCTGGGTTCAGGTCAGGTCTGGCTAACAGGAGGCACCCGTGGAGATATGATCATGGAAGAAGAATGGGTTTTGGGTGTTTATTCCTCCAACTTCCTTTTTTTGCTGGATTGTATCGTTTGGTTTTATCCCTCTGCTGTAGGTCACAACTCCTGGGGGCAGCCCTCTGTGACAACCACAGCTTCTCCCTCGGGGTTCTAGTAACCCTCCCTGGTCCTTCAGACCTAGGGGTGCTATTAGCTCCTCATTGTCCTGGTACTAGGGAGCTGCACCAGCCTTTGTAGGTTTCTCCTAACACTACCTACTCCTTTGCAGATAAATGTTTTATTAAACTCTTTTCAGCTATCCTGTCTGTTTCCTGCCAGTGCCATGACTAAAATACACAGAAGTTTCTCTAGGAGGAGCTGAGAGGGAAAGTTTAAAACTTTTGTATGGAAAATACTTAAAGCTAATCAAACACTAGTGACAATTTTATCTTAATAAATGTGGTAGAAATGGGGACTATTAAATTAACTTATCAGCTTAGCTCATAGCCATCAATACATACTTATGGCATATATATATAGCCCATTCAAAACAAAATTGGCAGAATTCTCTTGAGAAGAGAGTGCTTTATATTAAGCATTAAACAGCTACATGGGTCCTTCCGGGACCCACAAACACTAGGCAGAAAGACAACCTATACAGATCTTACTCAGCTTACGATGGGGTCATGTCCTGATAAATCCATTGTAAGGTGAAAATATTAATAAGTGAAAAATGCATTTAATACATCCATCATACAACTATCAAACATCATAGCTTAGCCCAGCCTAACTTAAACGTGCTCAGAACACTTACATTACCTGATAGTCAGGCAAGATCGTCTAACACAAAGCCTATTTGATAATAAAATATTGAATACCTCATGCAATTTATTGAATACTGTATGGAAGGTGAAAAACAGTGGTCAAACAGGTACAGGATAGTTATAAGTGTATCAACTGTACGCTCGTGGTGGTGTGGCTGATTGGAGATGGGGCTCCCAGCCACAGCCCAGCATCACGAGAGATGGTCACACTACATGTGGCTAGCCTGGAAAAAGATCAAAATTCAAAATTTGAAGTATGGTTTCTACTGAATGCATTTCACTTCTGCCCGATCATAAAGTTGTACAAATTTAATAGGAATTGTCATAAGCTGGGGACAATCTGTAAAATTGTTTTCAACTGTGAAAAGAAGAAGTTGGATATCATTGAGCAAGAGACTTCTAGACACAGCGAGTACTGGCCCAGTGCGAGTCAGGAACAGTTAGAGGTAGCGTGGCATAGAATTTAGAGCACAGCTTCTGAAGCTAGATTGTTTAGGTTCAAATTCTGCCTGTGTTACTTACTCAGGAGGCTTTGAGCAAGTTACTTATTATCTCTGTGCCTCAGCGACCCATTTTAACATAGGAAAAATAGGAGGACCTAACTCATAGTATTGTAATGCGGAATAAACAACTCCGTTCATGTAAAACACTTAAGATAGGGCTGAGTGATAAATTTTTAACAATTCTATTTGTATTATCCTGAAAGTAGTTGCAGGGACAGGAACAGATTATTACTTACAGAAATAACCTTATTTGTTGCTTTTCTCCCCAATTCTTCCTCCTTCTGGGATGATGCAGAGAGCCAACGGACAGGCCTTATGGAGGTATGTGCTGTGCTGCAGGAAAGGAGCCCCCCAAATATGGATCTGGAGTTTATATAGAAGCCAAATAGATTGTCCCCTCACGTTTCAAAGACAGGAGAGTTAGCTTTGCTTCCTACAAGAAACAAATTTTCTTGGGAAAGAGAAGGGGAAGAATCCTGAGATTTTGGAATGTGTCTCCTGGGAAAGATAAAACAAGTGTTTCTTGTTTTACAAATCCTGGAATGTATCTATGGCTTTGGGTCTCATCTATCCCTAGAAGTGTAAGCACATACATCTGGGAAGGTAAATCTTCAATAATCTTTTCGATTTCAAGGCTTATCTTTTAACCTAAGTCTAATTAAATTGTTCCATAAAGTCGTAACTGAGAAGAAGCATTAAAAATTTTGATCAGCGTGCGGCACTGCAGCTCCAGGGCCCGCGGGGGTCGGGGCCTCGCCCGGGGCTGCCCTCACGCGGGGGTAATCGCCCGGCCGCTGCGCTCCCAGCCCGCCGCGCCGCCCGGTACTCCACCCGGTAGCAGCTTTGGGGTGGAGACAGCTTCCTCCGGATGCTCCGCGTGGCTTGGCTGCCACGGCGTGGCACTCCTTGGGGTTCCCCAAGGGTCCCGAGGGCCAGGGTCTCCCGGAGGTAGAAACAAGAAAAGATGAACAAAATGTCAAGCTGACTGAAATTCAGGAGCTCTTGGTTGCAGGCGGGTGTTTGGGGGCAAGAATTAAAGGCTTGTCACCTTATGACCTCGTGCATCACCACCTGCAGCTTTGACGTGGATGTTGATTTGCTTTTTCAGGAAAACTCTACCATAGGTCAGAAAACAGCTCTATCAGAAAAAATCCTTTCCGTCCTGCCAGGAATGAAGTGTTTACATCAGCTGGAGCCGCATCAGATCCAGAGGATGGATTTTATCAACCTACTTCCTGTTGTTCAGTGGGTGGTGAAGCGGCCTATAGAAACAAAAGAGATGGGTGGCCACATCCGCGCCTACTCGGTATCTCAGTCCCAGAAGACCTGCAGTCTCCTCGAGGATGACGGCTTCACCAAGAGAAAAGAAAAGGCCATGGAGACAGTCGTTGACCACTTGGACGCTTACAAGCCCCGTTGGAAATACAGACGCCAGCAGGGAAGCTAGTTGCTGCTGCAGGAAGACTTGCGAATCTGTGCTACGCTTTTGGAATACGGCAGGAGATACGGATTTAGCTGCCAGAGTGGAACAGAAGGCTGAGGACAAGAAAATAGCGCTCCCGCAGGGCTCTCGGCTGCAGAAGCTTATGCCCATGAGGAGGACAAGCTTCAAGATGCTGAAGAGCAGTGTGTTCAGTCGGTGAAGACCAAGATGACTGCCGTGGCCAACGAGGAGAGCCGTCTGACCGCCAGCTCCATAGGCCAGATCGTGGGTGTCTGCTCCGCCGAGATAAGAAGATTGTGTCTGAGTACAGGGAGAAGCAGTCTGAGCTACCAGTTGAAGAAAGTCCAGAAAAACGAGGCATCTCCCAACTCCATCATCGGAAAGTCATTCATTTCCTTGCACAAGCGGATTCTGCAGAACACCAAACTACGAAAGAGCTGCAGGCAAGCCATAGCAGCCTGCAAGCCAGACAGGAGGGAGAGAAGGAAACGCGGACAGAGCTGGACAGCTACAGCGAGAAACAGGACAAAGAGCACGCAGTCCTCGAGAGGAAGGAATCGAAGCCCATCTGAGTATCCTGCAGAACTTGAGAGCCCTTGTAGCCACGAGTGAAAATCTGAAGTCAGGAACAGGAGTTTGAAGGGCGTTGTCGAGAGATGGCCCGGCTGCAGCAGGAAACTGAAGGCCAAGCGGGCGCCAGGCGGAGGTGAAGAGACCCTCTCCGGGGGAGAGCTGCGTGGTGCCTTAGCCCCTGAGACGACTCACGACAAAGACCTAGACAGAGAGCCTAATACGGAGAAAGGGATACTTTACAAGATCCGTATACTACAGGCTCGAAGAAATCAAGAAAGAGCAATTTTGCCTCGCAAGACTGATGAAGTGCCCAGCCGAGCCGAGCTGATTCAGCAGATTTACTGAACTCTACCGCCAGATTTCAGCAGTGCACAGACACCAGGCGGTTTTTCGCTTTATATAATACCCTGGATGACAAAAAGGTTTATCCGGAAAAAGTAATTAGCCTGCTGAATTAGATTCATGAGAACTTCTCACAAGACATGGCCTCCTCTGCTGCTCGGGACCAGCTTTTACGTCAGATGGAACAGATCGTGGAAGGAAAAGATGAAGCAAGAAGACAAAATGAGAGGAGACCAGTTGAACGACCAGTACTTGGAACTGTTAGAAAAACAGAGGCTGTACTTCAAGACCCTGAAAGAGTTCAAAGAGGTGGGCCGGCCCCAAGAACGAGGTGCTGCTGTCCAAGGGGAAAGCCAAGGACGCCTGAAGATCCTCAGACGGTGTCATTCGTCATCCGTGCTTTTTCCTAAAGCCACGCGTCAGCTACAAGATCGTGCAATGGTTCTGGAGGAACCAGTTCTTGCACTGGGAAGATGCAAGTGTGACGATCTCCACACCTCAGGTATTTTCTTTCTCCTCTTTGCTTCCGCTTATCTCTGTGTCCGTCGTTTTTGTTGGAATCAGATGGTATAGATGCCGTGGCTTGGATAGCTTGGATAGTTTTTTTATTCCAAATTTAATTTCACTACTAGTTTTTGGTATGTTCAGACTGTCTATTTCTTCCCAATTCAGGCTTGGCAGTTTGCACATTTCAAAAAATGTGCCCATTTCTTGTAGATTTTTTATTGTTGGCATATAACTTTTTGTAGTATTTTGATTTTTTTTGTATCTCTGTGGTATCAGTTGTTATTTCTCCTCCTTTAATTCTTACTTTGTTTATTTGGGCCCTTTCTCTTTTCTTTTGGTGAGCCTGGCCAAAGGTTTATCAAATTTGTTTATCTTTAAAAAACCCAGCTCTTGGTTTTATCGAGCTTTTCTGTTGTTTTTGATTTCTATTTTATTTATTTCCTTTTTGATCTTTATTTCCTTCCTCCTGTTGACTTTGGGTTTTGTTTGTTCTTTTTCTCATTCTTTTAGGTGTTAGGTTAGGTTGGCTTATTTGAGATTTTTCTTGTTTCATGAGGAAGGCCTGTATTGCTATAAACTTCTCTTTTAGAACTGATTTTGCCACATCCCATAGATTTTTGGAGTGGTGTGTTTCCATTTTTATTTGTTTTGAGGTATTTTCTGATTTCCTCTTTGATTTCTTCATTGACTCATTGGTTTTTTTCAGTTATATGTTGTTTGATTTCCACATGTTTGTACTTTTTCATTTTTCTTTCCGTAGCTAATTTCTAGTTTCATACCATTGTGGTCGGAAAAAATGCTTGATATAATTTCTAACTTCTTAAATTTATTAAACTTGTTTCATGGCCTAGCATGTGATCTATCTTGGAGAATGTTCTGTGTGCACTTGAAAAGAATGTGTATTCTATTTGGGGATGTAATTTTCCATAGTTATCTATTAAGCCCACTGGCCTGTTGTGTCTTTTAAGACCACTGCTGCCTTATTGATTTTCTGTCTGGATGATCTGTCCATTGATGTAAGTGGAGTGTTAAAGTCACCTACTATTTTGTATTCTCAGTTTCTCCTTTAGTATGCCTGTTAGTATTTCCTTTATATATTTAAGTGCTCCTATATTGGGTGCATATATTTAACAAGTATAGCAGTCTCTTCTTGTATTGAGCACTTTATAATTACATAATGCCCGTCTTTGTCTGTTGTTATAGCCTTTGCTTTAAATTCTATTTTCTCTGATATGAGTTTTACTACCCCCATTTTCTTTTCGTTTCCACTTGCATAAAATATCTTTTCCCATTCCCTTGCTTCTAATCTATGTGTGTCTTAAGCTCTGAAGTGAATGTCTTTTAGGAAGTATACAGAAGATTCTTATTTTTTGTCCAATCAGCCACAATGTGTCTTTTGATTGAAACATTTAGTCCCTTGACATTTCAAATAACTATTCATAGGTATGTACTCTTGTTTTCCAGTTGTTTTTATAGTTCTTCTCAATTCATTTCTTCTTCTTTTTGCCTCTTCCATTGTGGTTTGTTGATTTTCTTTAGTAGTATGCTTACATTCTTTTCTTTTTGTGTATCTATGGAAGGTTTTTGATTTATGGTTACCATATGTTTCATATATGTTGACGTATAACTATATCTACTTGTTTAAAACTTGTAGTCATTTAAGTTTAAAGACATTCTAAAAATCTACCTTTTTTTTTAATCCCTTCTGGGAGTAATATGGGAGACATTTTGTGTTTTTGATGTCATATTTTGCATCTCATGTTTATCCTTTACCTGTTTATTGCAATTATAGCTGCTTTTTGCAGTTCTTTGCTTTTACAGTTTTTGTCTTTAATCTTTGTATTGGCTTATTTAGTGGTTGATCCTCAATCCTTACTATATATTTGCCTTTCCTAGCAGGATTTTCCCTTTCCTATAGATTCTTCTTTCCTACTTAGAGAAGACCTTTTAACATTTCTTTTAGGATAGGTTTAATATTGATGCAATCCTTTAGTTTTTGCTTGTCTGACAAGCTCTTTGTCTCTCCTTCAATTTTGAAAGTTAACCTTGCTGTGTAGAGCATCCTAGGTTGCAGGTTTTCACCTCCTTTTCAGCACTTTGAATATATCATGCCACTCCCTTCTGGCCTACAAAGTTTCTGCAGAGAAACCAGCTAATAGCCTTATCAGGATTCCCTTGTATATGACTTTTTGGTTTTCTCTCATTGCCTTTAGAATTATCTTTAACTTTTTCCATTTTAATTGTGTTATATCTTGGTGTGGGTCTGTTTGGATTCATCATATTTGAGACCCTCTGTGCTTCCTGTATATTGATATCTATTTCCTTCTTCAGGTTTGGGAAGTTTTCAGCCACAATTTCTTCAAATACATTTTCAATCGCCTCTCTCTCTTCTTCAGGACCCCTATAACGTGACTGTTGGAATGCTTAATGTTATTTTGGAGATGTCTTAAATTGTTCTCATTTTATAAGAAATTGTTTTGCTTTTTGCTGTTCTGATTGGGTGATTTCTATTATTTTTATCTTCCAGATCACATACACATTCTTCTGTATCATTCTTCTGCTATGTGTCCCTTTGAGTGTATTTTTATGTCAGCTATTGAGTTCTTTATTTCTGATTGAATCGTTTTAATATTTTCAAGTTATTTTTCAAAATGTTCAGTGTTTAAATCAATTCTTTGTCCTGACTCAGTTAACATTTTTATTATCAATGCTTTGAATTCTTTATCTGATAAATTGTTTATTTCTATTTCTTTAGTTCTTTCATGGTTTTCTCCTCTTTCAATTGAGATCAGTTCCTCTGTCTTCTTATTTTATTTGACTTTTTCTGCCTTTATGAATTTAGGCGAAACATTTACCTACTGCAGCATTGAAGGGGTGTTTCTATGTGGGAGTATCCCTATACAGACTGTGTATTCCCAGCGTCTTTGGGTGAGAGCTGGATTTGATGTGGATGCAAGTCATGTCTTTCCTCAGGGTGTGTTGGCAGGCATCACTTTGGCAGGGGGTGGGGCTGGAGATGGAGGGGACTAGAGCTGGAGCCAGGTGTGAGGTGGGACTTCCCCTTTGCTCAGTAGCCATCACCACCCTATCAAGATCAGTGTCTGAACCTAAGTTGCTGGAGCAGCAGCCTGAAGATCAATCTGAGCTGGATCTGTTCCCTTTAAGTGTGTGTGTTTTCCCTCTCCTTGTGCCAGGACCCTGGCTTCAGAGGAGAGGAGTGCTAGAGCAAGAAAGGATCTTATGCCGACAGAAGTTTGATGCACTGCCTATGCAGGTGCCCAAGGCTCTGCTCAGACAGCCTTAGGTGCATGCCCCCTTTGTCTCTCACAGCCAGTTACTGCCCCCAGGTTCTGCTCCCTACTCCCTCTTGTAGATCTGCTCTCCAGGGAAGGTGGGGCCTGTAAGAAATCTTGGCTGCTTCCAGGGACCCACTTGAGTAAGTACCACAATGGCTGCTTGCTGCCCCACCTAGCCTCTGCCTTGGGTCCCCTCCACTTCCCACACTTGAGTCTTTTTTCCCAGTTGTGGCTGCCCCTGATCCAGTGCTGTGCTGTGGTGTGAACTGAGCGGGGCCAGAGCATTTGCTCAGCTTTGGTTGGGGTGCATGGTGAGGTGGTTGTGGGAAATCCTGCAGCTGCTAGAGCAGACCTGTCTCCAACCTGTCTTGGGAGCTAGCCAGGGTGTGCTCCTTATGAGCAGAGTCCAAAGCTTCCCACAGCCATTCTGTTTGTCCCAGTGATTCTCCAGCCAGCCAGGGGTCTTGTCTCCCCAGCTTAGGACCCTAGAATGGGGGCACCCAGTCTGTGGCTTGAAACACTCACTCCCTAGTCTGCTTGTGCAAACTCCCTTTTCCTTTGAGTCTTTTCTTAGGGGCACAGGTTCCAATCTGATCACTTTTCTTCTTTTTCTACCTTATTACACGTGTATCTTTTTGCAGCTTTGGATGTACAGGAGTTCTTTTTGCCAGTTTCCAGTTAGTTTTCAATGAGAATTGCTCCACATGTATTTTTGTCATGGCAGGAGGTGAGCTCCATGTCCTCTTACTCCACCATCTTGTTCCCCTTGAGACACTTTAAATTGTCAAGTTAGATCATGTTACTGAATCCAAGCTCGTTCTGCTCACCACACGACAGGCCAGTAAATTGGGAGATGAGGTGTTGGGGCAAGGAATAGCAACTTTATTTAGAAAGCAGGCAGACCGAGAGGATGACAGACTAATGTCTTGGAGAACCATCCTCCTTAAGTCAGAATTCAGGCTCTTTTTATACTAAAAAAGTGGAGGGGGTGTGGTTGGTTGTTGCAAACTTCTTGGTGTAGAAATTCTTTGTTCTTAGAATCCTTTGTTCTTGCAGCTGTCCACTTGGGTCAGGTCATGGTGTCCCATGTAAAACCTCTAACAAAACAAATGTTATTTTCTATTCTGCAACCTGTTACCTTTATGTAAGTGCAAAATATTAATATCCTCAAAGGTCAGAGCCTTGAGAATAGGCTCTCCTGTCTATTTCAGGCTAAAGGCAACATTCTTTTACAAAAGGTGCAGAGCCAGCAAGACTAAGCCTAGAAAACAGGGCACAGAGTTAAAGCCAAAGAAACAGACCTAATGTGGAGTCAGATTTTTTTCTTTTCTATTACAATCATAAGTAGCCTATTGTTTACCCTATAATCTGCCTCTGTTTATATTTTTCATTTTCCACACCTGGGGTGAGGAAAAATATAAATTTTCAGGAGAAAATGACCATGGTATTTATTTTCTTGGAAAAGAAGTAACTGTGGAAAAAAGGAAAGATCTTTAATTCCCACTTGTCAACCTTTAGGTAACTGTTTTTTAGCTTTGAGCTACTCATCTGAATGCAAAAGGACAGAGTCCAAATGTATGAAAGATGGAAAAACAGGGAATGTTCGTTTCATGAGCTACTTTATGCTACAGTTATTCAGAAAGTCAAGGTAATGTTTATTAATTAAGGAGAATTTGAAATCAATACCTTTAGGCAGCCTTTGATTACCTGGGAGCACATGCCTAGAAGACAAGCATTTGTGTGTGTGTGTGTGCGAGCGCCCGTGTGTGTTTGAAGGAGGTATTGAAGGAAGTTGTGGGTTGAATAGTTCTAATATCAATTTTACAGTATTTCTTTGTGGCCATAATTGCTTTTATCACATTTAGCACCCCCCTGTTGGATCAGCTTAAATTTAATTTGTATCAGAATTGCAGAATTCAGAAGGAGGTATCAAATCCCTATGGATCATAAAAATTGAATGCTAGGGAGTTAATATATTTTATGACATTCAACTTATAATAAATCCTCTTTGTAGTTTGAGAAAAATTATATCATAGTCAATGACTTGAAGTCACTGCCACCTTTTTCCCAAGTATTTCCTTGTCATGTCAACCGTCTGGAAGCTGCAGTCTTTTCCTTCTCATTAAAAAATTAAAATATTTCTTCAGTGAAAATTTTAATTTTGAGTAATTGTAGATTCACATGCAATTGTAAGAAATAACAGAGCGAGGTCTTGCACACCCTTTACCCAGTTTCCCACAATTGTAACATCTTGCAAAAACTGTAGTACACATCACAACCAAGACACTGACATACAGCCAGGATACAACCCTTCCTGTATTTCTATCACCACCAGGGTCTCTCATGTTGTCTTTTATATCCACATCCACTTCCCTCCTACCACTACCTTCTCTTAAACCTCTGATAACTACTAACCTGCTGTCCATCTCTATAATTCCATCATTTCAAGAATGTTATACAAATGCAATCTGTATGTAACCTTTTGGATTAGCTCCCCCCACCCCCGAGTATCATTACCTGGAGATTTATGCAAGTTGTGGCACATATCAAAGGTCCACACATTTTTGTTATAGAGAAGTATTACATGCTACAAACGTACCATGGTTTATTTAACCATTTACCCAGTGACAGGTGTCTGGGTTGTTTCCAGTTTTCAGCAGTTATGAATAAAGCTTCTATACTATAAACAGTCATGTATAGGTTTTTTGTGTGAACATAGGTTTTTATTTCTTTAGGATAAATGCCCAGGAGTGCAGTTGCTGAGTTGTGTAGTAATTGCATGTTTAGCTTTTTGAGAAACTGCCAATCTGTTTTTCCAGAATGGCGGTACCATTTTATGTGCCCATCAGCTAACAGTGAGTGATCCAGTTTCTCCACATCCTGCTAACATTCAGTGTCACTGTTTTTTATTGTTGCCATTCTGATGTGTGTGTAGTAATACCTCCTTGTGGTTTTAATTTGCAATTCACTGATTGCTAATCATGTTGAACATCTTTTCATAGTTTATAGCCATCGGTAAAAGGTCTCTTCATATCTTTTGCCGGTTTTCTAATTGGATTGTATATTTTTTTTTTTACTGGTGGGTTTTGAGTGTTGTTTATTTTTCAGATCTTAGTCCTTCGTAGATATGTGGTCTGTCTACAATGTGGGTTTATAGTTTTCTTTTTTTGTACTGTGTGTGTCTGGTTTTGGTATCAGGGTAATACTAACTCTATAAAATAAATTGGAATGTGTTCTTCATTCTTCTACTTTCTGGAAGAGAGTGCATAGAATTAGGATTAATTCTTCTTTAAACACTTGGTAGAATTCTCCAGCGAAGCCATCTGGCTTGGAGATTTCTTTTTTGAGAGTTTTAAAATTATGAATTAAATTTTCTTTATTATAAGGATATTCGAATAACCTATTTCGTATTGAACGAGTTATGGTAGTTTGTGTGTTTTTCTTAAGGAATTGGTCCATTTTATCTAAGTTTTCAGATTTATGTGCATAGAGCTGCTTATAATTCTATCTGTGGTGCTAGTGATGCCTACAGGGTCTAGAGTGATACCCCTGGTATTAGTAACTTGTGTCTTCTTTCTTTTTTATCTTGCTAGAAGTTAGTCAATATTAATCAGCTTATCAAAGAACCACCTTTTAAAATTGAATTTCTTTATTTTTCTCTTTTCAATTTTATTAATATCTACTTTTATTTCTTTTATTTACTTCCTTTTTCTTTCTTTCAGTTTATTTTGTTCTTTTTCTAGATTATTAAGGTGGGAATTAGATGATTGATTTTCCTCTTTTCTAATATATGCATTTTATGCTGGACCCTTTAACTATGTACCACAAATTTTTGATATATTGTATATTTATTTTCATTCTGTTCAAAGTATTTTTTAAAATTTCCTTTGACACTTTCTCTTTGACCCAGTTTGAGATCCTCCTGGTTCCTGATGATGAATGATTTTTGATGGAAACTTGAACATCAGATCTTACTTAAACCTGTTTTAGCTGGCTTTCTCTGATGCCACTCCAGCAGGGAATGGATGACACCCCCTTGCTATTGCCAGGTGGGTGTGAAGTTCTGATACCTGTGATTCCCAGTGATACTAGCTGAGAGGGGTACTAGCTGAGCTGAAGGGGGCTGAGCTCGGGTGAAAGCCGCGGTCAAGCCTTTAGTCACGTACTGGCAGTGTGACAGGGGCTGCACCAGAAAGTGCTGGCTCCCCACTGAAGGCCAGGGGGACACAGACACAGGGAGCCTGGGTACCTACCATCTTGCTGCTGAGAGAGCCCTGAACAAAAGGCTCCTGCCATTTTATGAACCCAGGGGAAGAGGGGATAGAAGGATAAAGACTAGGAGTTTAAAATACTGAGTACTGAGTCAGAGTGGGCAAAAGTATCCCCAGGTTTCCCCAGTAAGAAGACTTTCAAATGGAGGCACTGGGCTAAGAATGCAGATACACACAGGAGCAAGACTGGGTGGGACTGAGTCTCTTCAGAGTCTGCAGTGCATTGGCTGGGCCCCCAGTCCGGTGTGGGGAGGGCAGCTTTCCCTGCCGAGGGCTGCCAGGTAAGCATTCGTAACTGCCTATGATTGGGTCTAAAAATCACACACAGGATTTTCTTCAGGAGCCAGAATTCTCAGTGTCTTATTACTGCTCTCCATGTAATTTCAGCTAACACCATGAGGTGGTGTGTGGGGTGAGGGGTGTGGGGAGGGTGACCTCATTAGCTTTCGATGGTGTTCAAAGTCCTGACTCCTTACTCGGCCTCCTCTGGCGTCACCCAGAGGGGAAGGGGAAGGACACTTCTTTACTGCTGGACTGGGGTGGAAGTTCAGCCGCCCCACGTGTTCTCGACTGACTCTGTGAGTGTGGAAATTTAGCTTCCTTTGCTGGCATGGGTGGGAGGAAGGCCCAGCTTTTTCTGTGGTGTTTGGCTAGAGTAGAAGAGCTGTTTTTGGTAAGCTTTCTGTCTTGCTACATTGCCCTTTTCCAGGCTCCCTGGCTCAAAGGAACAGGCCCTCTTGGGGCTTTTTAGTCTGTGTTCACTGGTCTTTCCCAGTTGTTTTTTCTTTCGCTTCTGTATCTGGAGTATATGAGGCAAAAAGGAAACCCAGGGGTCTTATCACTGTGTTGGTCCTTGGGTCCTGAGTTTCCTAGTCAGTCTTCCTTCTTCTCTCCTCCCTCCAGAGCTTTCTTATGCTTGTTTTATGTATAATGTTCAGGGTTTCTAACTGTAAATAGTGGAAGGAATAGGGACAAATAATTTACTCCATCATTCCAGAAGTGAAAGTTTCTTTCCTTGCATTTTTAAAATTTACATTTAAACAATCAAATTAATAAAATGTTAAAACTTAAATGGAAAGACTTATGGGAACGACAACTATCTTTTGTTCCACTGCTGCATGTCTTTAGTATTGACCCTCAGAGATAAAAACTTCATTTTTTATTGAAGTACAGTCAGTTACAGTGTGTCAGTTTCTGGTGTATAGCCCAATGTCCCAGTCATGCATATACATATATACTTGTTTTCATATTCTTTTTCATTATAATTTACTACAAGATATTGAATATAGTTCCCTGTTCTACATGGGCGAAATTTGTTTTTATCTATTTTGTATATAGTAGTTAGTATTTGCAAATCTCAGTAACCATAAGTTTGTTTACTATGTCTGTGAGTCTGTTTCTGTTTTGTAGATAAGTTCATTAGTGTCGTCTTCTTTCTTTTTTTTTAAGATTCCACAAATGAGTGATATCATGTGGTATTTTTCTTTCTCTTTCTGGCTTACTTCACTTAAAATGACAATTTCCAGGTCCATCCATGTTGCTGCAAATGACATTTTTATTCTTTTTTATGGCTGAATAGTATTCCATTGTATAAATATACCACAGCTTCTTTATCCAGTCATCTGTCAATGGACATTTAAGTTGTTTTCATGTCTTGGCTATTGTATATAGTGCTGCTGTGAACATTGGGGTGCATGTATCATTTTGAAGAGATAAAACTTTAATCATCTGTTTCTAATTCTTTTAAGGTTCACCTCTGTATAATTAAATAATACATTTATTCTATTATTTTAAATTTATCATTTCTAAACATCATCCTGCTATATTGTAAAGTAATTTAATTTGCTTACACTGTCTTCTATTTTGCTTTTCTCTTAATTGTTGTCATATGTCATTAATCCTGGTTCTTCTTCAGGTCACCTATGAAACTTCAAATTATGCTCATAGTCTCTGTGACTATATTTACCATGGACAATATTTTTTGTCTTCCCACATTGTAATAAGAAATGTTAGCCTTCCCTTTCTTTCTGCCACCATTTCCCATCCCCCCATCTAACAGCCTCTGACAGCTACACATTTACTTTACCATCTTCCCTGATTCATTTTTACATACAGTTACATAATACATAATACAGTTTACATACTAAAGCATTGTAAGTTATGAAATATGACATTAATGTAGAAATTTATGACATTTTATTTTAATTTGCAATAACTCATATTATTTACATAAAGGAGGCTAATCATTTAATAACTCTTATGTAATATATCCTGTAGACGGGAAGTGACATTTTAGTTTTGATTAGGATGATCTGTGATTCCTGCTGACCAGGCTGCCTATGGATACAGAACTGATTAGTTAATTGATTAGTTAATTAGATTATGTAATCAGAGCTAGAAATACAGCACAGTAATCTCAATTTCTAGTCCAGTGATACACTTAATTAAAACAGGGCTCAGGCTTCATAAAGCAATGTCATTAGCCACAACTTATTTTAGTTAGGGAAGAAAGAAGTGAAAATTAGATGTTAAGAGAAACAGTTGTTTATGTAATTTATGTATTTATGCCAATTAATCTTTCTTTTGATCTAATTTTATATCTATCAATTTCTTCAAAGAAAGGTTTTATAGATTTGGGAAAAATATATGACTATTCCTGATTATCAGTGCTTTTTTGACATAGAAGTCATATTTAGAGATCATTTGGTAAGGGCCCAAGGATGATTTGTAGGATTGGTGCCAAAGAATTAAAGATTGTTATAAATCATATTGATCTTCATGCTAATGAGTAAACTTTGTGATATATGGTGTTACTTTATATTTTATTAATCTGGATTTTCAATAATATTTTAATTCAGAAACTGTCTTTAATTTTTATAATTTTTATAATGATTTATAGGAATTACATTGCCCTCTAAAATTTTCTGTTTTCATTCCATTATTTTAAACCAGAAAATTATTTTCTAATCAATATCTCTTCCTCCCAATTTGTCCTCATTTCAAGTCACTAAAAACAATCCTGAAAAATCACTATTTTTAGTGTTTTTCTTCACCTTATCTATTACATTATAAAAAAAGGCTCATTTTATTCTTTTTAAAATTTTGTTTGCTTAATTTACCCATACTTCTACATAAAACACTTTGTTATAGAGTTTTTAATTGTCAAATATTCATCAAGTACTTGCACATTTAATAGTGCTTGATAAGCATTTTAGCACTGTATTGGACACTTCATAAAGCTTTCATTTTAAAAAATCAAGTTAATTGTTACTAGACCCATTAGGCATGAGCAGTGCAATAGAACTGTAAGTCAAAGACACTGTCCTTAAGAGCAGACCTTGAAATTCAGTAATGGAGGAGATACGGCATTTGGGAAGGAGACAACACATAAGCCAAGGCTGTGTCCTGACGTGTCTGTTAACTCAAATGCCCTTGCCTACTTTCCCCTCACCTGCTAGCCCCTTAATTGATATCTAACTCCAAACTGAAAACTGAAAACTGAAAACAGTTGGAACAGTGCCTGTGTAAATGTCAGCTCACACTGTAATTCCTGGTGCTTGGGAACATTCCAAATCATGACCCGTAGACTTTGACCAAGAAAACTTATTATTCATTGGAGAGTTTGAAAGATTTTTAGTAAATTTCAGGAAGTGGTTCCTGGAGTCACCTGGAGTCCTAAAGCCATTCAGAAATGGACTACAGTTGTGTGTCTTGAGAAACACTCAGGATAACTCTAGGCACAATTGAAGTTTCATACTATTCAGTAATGGCCCAGTCTGTGTTTTTAAATATCCCTAGGACATAAACTGGACTGAGATTTCTGACCCAGATTAATCACAAACCTCAGTGCATGGGACTTAGAAAGGAACAGATTTTACCCCCAAGAAAGTGGTGTGTTTGGAACATGAGACAACAGTCATCCATTTACTAGATTCTCTTGGATTCTTCTGTGTCAGCTAATCCCAACAATATTTACTCAACACTCACTAGGTTCCCAATACTATACTAGCTGTTTGGTTAAAATATGCATCATAAGGTTCTTGTCCTAGAGTGACAGTTTCAAAGGAGTGGGTTTTAAAGTGTGTGCATTGCCCTTCAGAGCTCTAAGGGGCATCCCAGAGCCATCATAGGAGTTGCTACAATTTTTAAATTGCACCTGGTGCATAAAAATGCTCACTAAATGCAGTCTTGTGAGCTTAGTGTTCAACTAAGAAAGGACTTCCTTTTTATTTGTTTTATATACTTGATGTATGTGTGTGTGTGTGTGTGTGTGTGTGTGTGTGTGTGTGTGTGTGTATATCTATCTTCCAAGTAAGATTTTATTTGAGAAAAGGGTCTGCTGCTAAATGAAGTTCGAAAAATTAATGGTCTCAAGTATCTCTTGTTTCAGTCATACTAAATATTCATATATTCATTCCATCAAGACTTAACTCAATTTTATAATATTGTAAAATCCTACTTTTGATTAAATGCCTATAAGAAAAGCATTTTGACAAATATGTATTCTTCACTTAGTTTTGAAATGGCCCAATTATAGAAAATAGGAAACAAGAGTTATAGCCACCAACATTATGAGACTTTGTGTTAAATCTGTACCAGCCTTTATGAATTTTATAAAGGCTGACATTTATTACATTCCTGGTACTAATATAAATTGTTTTAGATATTTTATGTCATTTCATCTTCATACATACGTTATGATGTAGGTATTATTATCATCTTATTTTACAGATGAGGTAATACTGATGACAGGAAATATTTAACATGTCCCAAATGGTATAGTAAGAAAGTGGCAGAAAAGATACAAAAACACAGGCATCTGACACCAGAGCAATTAAGTAATACTACCCAAATTTTAAAAATTGGGAAATTGAGGTGCAAAATGGTATATTAGTTATAATGTAAAAATCTAATGTGTTACGTTATATAACTATCAAATGTCAGTCTGGAATTTAAAAGAAGATCATATAACGTCAAAGTTCAGTGGTTAAGAACTACCATAACGGTTGGATACAGCTCAAACTTATCAAAAGATACATTCTTTGTGTCTGAGAGTTATGTAAAATGAATACTTGATCAAGAAATTTAGACACATGTGAAACAGCCTGAGAAGACTGATCTGATAATACCTTATGACCATTAATGTATCTAAAGAAAGATAATATCAGTCTTAAGAGACATTTAATGACTTTTGTCACATATTAAGTAATTTTTTTCATGATATTATAAAACATACTTTTAAGAACTCCAGTTCCTGATTAATGACTGTTAATATATAGATATAAAATAGATTCTTTGTAAGTCGATCATATAGTCTGAAATCTTGCTAAACTCACATATGTGTTCGAGAATATTCTTAGGTAGTATGTAATCTATTTTCTTGGGTGAGATTTGGTAAGTTGTATTTTTCAAGGAATTGTCTATTTTACCTAAGTTAACAAATTTATGGGCATACATTTATTTGTAGTTGTATTAATTATCTATTGCTATGTAATAAATTACCACAAACTTAGTCACTTAAAACACACATATGTTATCTTACAGTTTCTGAAGATTCAGAGTCTGAGTGCCTTTCTGGGTCCTATGCTTAGGGTCTTACAAGGCTGCAGTCAAGGTATAGACCAGGACTGGGTTCTCATCAGAGGCTTGGCCAGAGAAAGATTCACTTCCAAGCTTTACGGGGTTGTTGGCAGAGTTCATTTTCTTGAGGTTGTAGAATTCATGGCTGCCTGTTTCTTGAAGCCAGCAATGGAGGAAGAGAGATTCTAGAAAGAAAAAGTACCGTGGTATTATGTAATCACATCCATGTTACAGCCCATTGCCTTCCCCACATTCCACTGGTTACAAGCAAGTCAGAGGTCCTGCTCACACTCAAGGGGAGGAGATTATACAAAGTCTTTGGCACCAAGATATGACAATTATGGGGCCATCTTAAATTCTGTTCACCACCATAACATTCCCCAATTAACTTTTTTACTATCTATTAAATCTATGGTGATGTCACCTCTCTCATTCTCAGACATTGCTAATTTGTGCCTTTTTTCTTTTTTCCAATCAGTCTTGCTAGAGTTTATCAATTTTATTGAACTTCCCAATGAACCAGCTTTTGGCGTCATTGATTTTCCATACTGTTTAATCAATTTATGCTTTGATCTTTATTATTTTCTTTTTTTATGTTTACTTTGGATTTCATTTGATCTTTCATTTTTCTAGTTTCTTAAGGTGAAAGCTGAGGTCATTGTTTTGAGATCTTTATTCTTATTTTTTAGGTATTAGGTACCATACATTTTCCCCTAAATCCTTCTATGTCATCTCATAGATTTTGATACACACTGTGTATCTTCTTGATTTTTCCTGCCTCAAAAGCACCACAAACCTTAACATTACATGCACCTGACCGCAGACAACCATCCCAAGTACTTCGCGGTTGCTAGCCCATAGTGGCAAACTTTTATTTAAGGTAATAGCCTAGGGTAATTTTTTAGAGGCTTCCTTGACCTTAATATCCATGTTTATTACCTGTATTAGGATTTTCCAAAGAAATAGAACCAATAGGTTGCATCTATCTATCTATTTAGCTATCTAATTTCTGAATATCTGTATATCTGCATGTGTGTATATACACACAGAGCCAGTAAGATATATGTATGCATTATTTTTGAGGCTACTTTCTTACTGACAACTCAATCTCTACATACATATATTATTGTACAAATTATAAGTAGGCTGACAACTATAGTAACAATACAATATCATAAGCATTTACATAAAGCTTCTGCTCCAGGTTTTGATGCATTTTGTGCCAGGTACTTTAGTAAATATGACAAAAATAAAGAAATTCGGGTACTTCAATTCCTAAGAATCAGCGTTCAAAAAAAAAAAATCACATATGTTATCTCATAGAACACCTGATATGCCAAACCCAGGAAAAAACATAACTAAATGACAACAAACTAATCCTAACAGAACCAATAAGATGTTTATGTGTAAAAAGCCTAATAGCTAGAACACACAAACAACGACGCTTGTGCATAGTCAGCACATTGTTACAGAACAATTTATTGAATCTACCTATGGCCAGATTGCTATAAACATCCAACTTTATTTACATATTCTCTGTGCATTTTAATAATGACTAACTTATTAAGTTAGGCAAATGTTGGAGAGGGGACGATGCTTCCTTGTGTGTCCACCACACTCAGGGTCATCCTCTGGGAAAAGCTGACATGTCCATAGCCTTATTTTTTTTGAAAAACAGCTGTTAAGTGTTTTATACTTATTGGACCATCATGCTTTGTATCATATGACTCCTGATTTTGAGTCAGTTAACTTAGTTGAAGGATTTAATCCTTGAACCAAGATGGAGAGCTAAAGCCCTGGCCATTAGCCCATGAAGACACCTGTTAGTAACCTTGGCTCAGTAAGGGTGGGCAATACTGGGCGATGGCTAGCTTGCAAAGTAGATCTCTTTTTTGCAATTTTTGGAAGAAAATTTTAAAAAGAGAGCAGAAACAAAGAGATCCATGAGGCTTCAGAAGTCACAAGGCAGTAGAAACCTTATGATGGATACCCTGATGTGGAGAGAGAACAAGTGAAGAGACTAGTGTTGGGAGACATAGAAGTGGTAGAAGTTGGAAAGTCAAAAGCTTTTCTTCTAAGGCCAGGAACAAGTCAAGGATGACCATTTTTGCTACTTTTATTCACATGGTAATAGAAGACTAGTCGCAGCAATTAGAGAAGAAAAAGAAATGAAGGGCATCCAAATTGGAAAGGAAGATGTAAAACTGTCACTATTTGCAGATGATATGACATTATATATGGAATACCATAGACTCCATAAAAAACTATTAAAATTAATAAACAAATTCAGTAAAGTCTGCAGGATACAAAGTTAATATACAGAAATCTGTTGCATTTCTATACATTAATAATGAACTATCAGAAAAAGAAATAAAGAAAGCAGTTCCACTGACAATTGCATAAAAAAGAATAAAATACCTCAGAATAAGTTTAACCAAGGAGGTGAAAAACCTATACTGTGAAAACTGTAAGACATCAATAAAAGAAATTGAAGATGATACAAATAAATGAAAAAATATATCATACTCATGGATTGTAAGAATTAATATTGTTAAAATGTCCATACTACCCAAAACAATCTACAGAGTTAATGCAATCCCAATCAGAGTACCCATGACATTTTCCACAGAACTCAAACAAATAATCCTAAAATTTGTATGAAACCACAAATAACCCCAAATAGCCAATGCAGTCTTGAGAAAGAAGACCAAAACTGGAGGTATAATATGCTCCTTGACTTCAAACTATACTGCAAATCTATGATCATCAAAACAGTATGGTAATGGCACAAGAAGAGACACATATATCAATGGAACAGAATAGAGAGCACAGAAATAAACCTATATTTACATAAGAATTCATCTATGACAAAAGAGGCAAGAATGTACAGTTAGGAAAACACAACTTTTTCAATAATGGTTTTGGAAAAAGTGGGTAACTACATGCAAAAGAATCAAACTGGACTACTTTATCACACCATAAACAAAAATTTACTCAAAATGGATTAAAGAGTTAAATGTAAGACTTTAAACTGTGAAACTCCTAGAAGAAAACATCAGCCTTAGCAACATTTTTTTTTGATCTGTCTTCAGAGCAAAGGCAACAAAAGCAAAAATAAACAAATAGGACTACATCAAACTTCTTAGTTTGCACAGTGAAGGAAACTATTAAAATGAAAAGGCCACCTACTACTGAATGAGAGAAGATATTTGCGAACAATATATACAATGAGGGGTTAATATCTAAAGCATACAAAGAACTCATATAACTCATGTCAAGAAATGTCAAGAAAACAAACAACCTGATTAAAAAATTGGCAGAGGACCTGAATATTTTTTCTGAATAAGATATATGTATAACCAACAGGCACAGTAAAAGTGCTCAACATCACTAAGCATCAGGGAAATGCAAATCAAAACCACAATGAGATATCACTTCACACCTGTCAGAATGGCTATTATCTATTTAAAGAAAATGAATAACAAGTGTTGGTGAGGATATGGAGAAAAGAGAACCCTTGTGTACTTTTGGTGGGAATGTAAATTGGTAGAGCCACTATGGAAAATAATATGGAGTTTCCTGAAAAAAAAAAAAAACTAAAAATAGAACTACCATATGATCCAGTAATTCCACTTCTGGATATTTATAAAAGAATACTAAAACACTAATTCAAAAAGATCTATGCTCTCCAGTATTCATTGCAGCATTATTTACAATAGGAAGGATATAGAAGCAATGTAAGTGACAATCAATAGATGAATGGACAAAGAAGATGTGATATATGTATACAATGGAATATTAATTTAAAAAAATGAAATCTTGCCATTTGTAACAACATGGATTGACTTAGATGGTATTATGCTAAGTGAAATAAGTCAGACAGAGAAAGACAAATGCTCTATGATTTCACTTATATGTGGAATCTAAAAATCAAATGAACAAACATAACAAAACAGAAAAAGAGTTATAAATACAGGGAGCAAACTGGTAGTTGCTAGTAAGATGGGGATTCAAGACTAGGCAAAGTAAGGGAAGATGAAAAACAATGTAAAAGCGATGAATAGTAGGCTAACTAACAAGGAAGAATGAATAAGTGCTCTGGAAGAGAGAATAATGGAAATCACCCAATTAGAATAGCAGACAGAGTGAAATGAAAAAAGCAACATATAAGATCTATAGGATAATATAGAGTATGGGAACTTGTTCATAATAGGGGTTCCAGAAGGAGAAGAAAGAGAAAAGATTATAAAAAATATGTTTAGAGAAATTATGGCTGAAAACTTCCCAAATCTGAAGAAGGAAACAGATATCTGGGTACAGGAAGCAGAGAGAGTCCCAAATAAGATGAACCCAGACAGACTTACATCAAGACATATAACTAAAATGGAAAAAATTAAAGAGAGACTATTTACAATAGCCAAGACATGGAAGCAACCTAAATGTCCATTCACAGATGACTAGATATAAAGAAGTTGTGGTATATTTCTACAATGGAATACTACTCTGCCATCAAAAAGGATAAAATAATGCCATTTGCAGCAACGTGGATGGACCTACAGATGATCCAGGGAAGATCAATAAATCCAAGAGCTGTTTTTTTTTTTTTAAGATAACCCAAATTGACAAACCTTTAGCTAAGTTAAAGGACACACAATTAAAGGAGGCTCAATTACTTGCTTTATTATAAGTTTTACATGCATTTTAAATTATAAAAGTGATATTATAGAAACATAGGAAATAAAAGACTTAAAATCATCTATAAGCCTGCAACATTGACAAAATCACTGTTACTCTTTCAGGTATTTCTTACTTGTTTTCCTCATGTAATTTATGTTTGAATAGTTGAACCATATTGTATATATAATTGTTTAGCCTTATCTTTTCAGCTAAGGAAATTTGTTCTCATTCTGCTCTTGTGAGTAAAACCTGTTAATTTCTAATGGAACCATTGATAAGATATAACAGAATATTTAATATGCACATACACTTCTGTTTAGCACCACAATGCCTAGAAAATTTTAAAGGAAAGCAAAGATATTATCATCTTCATGAATACTAAACATATTCATCAGTGTTCTCTAAAACTTGGGCATAAAAATAGTGATCCAAAAATATGAGATTGGTTAAATAAATTGTGGTATAACTACACAAAGTAACTACATTTAGCTATTACAATTATGTTGTAGAAGTCAGTATACTGATTAGGAAAAATGGTTATGGTCTACAGCTAGGGGATGATTCAGGCTGAAAAACAGAATATTCTATACCAATTCATTAAAAGACTATATGTACATGGCTATGTACAGATATAACTACAAAAAGAGACAATGAAAGATTAACAGTAATTGCTTCTGGTTTATGAGATTATCATTAAAACAATTTGGGTTCAATCGCAGAACAAATGACATTCTAGAAGGGAAATTATTAAGAGAATTGTGTGCTTACAAAATCATTGGCAGGGCCGGAGAAGCAGGCTCTTGATTGAGCTTCCAGAAATGACTCCTAGACCTGCCAATTTGGCTACTTCCTCTGCCATGATCTGGAAGCTGCTGCCACAATTGTTGGCTCGAGCATCAGGTAAACTCAGCTGAGATCCACACCAGTGAAATAGTGCAGCCACTAATCCAGGGAATAAACTCTGTTATCTCTGTTATCACTGAGGCAGAAAAACTAATGCCAGCAGGACTGTGCTTGACAGCAAAAAGCAGAACAAATGAACAAATATAATAAAACAGAAACAGACTCACAGATACAGAGAACAAACTAGTGGTTGCTAGAGGGGAGGGTTGTGGGGAAATGGGTGAAACAGGTGAAGGGGCTTAAGAGCTGCCAGCTACCAATTACATAACAAATCAGTCACAGAGATGTAATGTACAGCACAGAAAATAGACTCAATATTATTATAATAACTTCATATGATGTGTAATCTATCAAGTATTGAATCACTATGTTGTACAGCTGAAGCTAATACAATATTATAACTCAACTGTACTACAATTAGAAAAAAATAAGTGCAAAGACAACCTCTTCCCACCTTCCAAATCTGTGTGGGTCATCTGCTTGGTGGAAGCTGGGACATGCACGGACACTGAGCTCAACAGTCTTCTAGCCCTCAGCTCGCCAGCCTCCAAAATGCTGAGGGAAGCTATAGGGGATTGGAATGGAGTTCTGACCCCATGTACCAATGTAAACACAAAAGCTGATTTCAGTTTCCTCCTTTATAATTTGATGCTTTTTAAGTTTTTCAGCATTGAGTATATATTATCTTTGCAATTGAAAAAAAATAACATTTTATAATAGGAAACTTCAGTGTTATTACACAGGTTTTAATAACCATTACTTTTAATAGCTATTTGCTTGGTTCTCAACTGAAAAAGAATTTTTCCTACTTTCCTTCTGCAAAGTGAAATCCAATTCCAAATAGGGTTTCTGTGTTGACTTAAAATCACTGAAAATATTTAAACCTGCATGAAATGCAAAGAAAAACACCATACATGTGAAAGGCAAATATAACTTGTGACGTGTAGAATGAGGATCAAGGACACATATATATATTTAGGGGAAAAGGAGAAAACAACTGTTTTTCATCATGACGCACAACACCACACAATTTTACCTTGTTGGCCAACCTGCAACATGAAAACTCAGAATGCTCCTTCTATAGCTTCTCTGTGAGTGCTGAGAAGAACATGTCTAGGGAGTGAATCTTCTTGAGTCAAGTCTACCTATCAAAAACGGGGTGGATTTAGCTTGCTGAGGCTGCTGGCGCTGTCTGCCAAAGGAGAGCAGCTGGAATATTAAAACCAATCTGCGCCCTACGGAGGAGTCTCGTTCTTCCCTGTGATAGGCGCCTGCAGGCTTTCCTCTGTGCAGAATACTGATTCAGTTTGATTTTACTGCTCTCTGTTCTGTATTTTGAGATGTCTGTTGAGTGCCTTCCAGTGCACAAAATGGCACAGAAATTCAGAATTAGGAAGATAAGGGTTCTGGTTTTTGAAGGCTTTTTTTTTTTAAGAGTGATGAACTGAGATACCCACATTTATACAATGAGAAAGACTGCAAATGACTAAACGACTAGGTCTTTAGATAGAAAATAATGTCTTGATGATTGCCCCTACATTAAGCAACATGTTTCAAGCCTGACAAATTTTGGGGGAAAAAAAATGACAACTTCATGGGTCCAACTCCAGAAGTTTGATTTAGCAAACTGAGTACATAGCTGAGGACCATGTATTTTATAAAAGCCTTCTGAGGTGTTTCTGATAATCGTCTAGGTGTCAACCACTGGGCAAGAGGAGGCGAAGACCTGCTGCGGTCTGCTTTGACACACCCACATCACACAAATATTTTTTTAATATCAGTCACTGGGAAAAATGAAAAAAAGTGATTTTATTGACAATATAGCTAAAGAAAGAAATAACATCATCACATGTCCATCTACTTGTCTTTCTCTTTATCCTCCCATATGTCAGCATCCATCCCGAAGGGGCTGTGTGTGATGGGATGCTATGCTAAAAGCCTTCTTTAACTGTGATCTGATGGTGCTGGATGTTGACTGAGGCTTGTCTAGAGGAAATGAAGAAATATACCAATAACAGTAGTTTCTCCTCATGTTCAAAGGCATGTCTGTGCCTGTGCCTGGCAGATCCATCTTGCCCAAGGCTGCTACATCATAAGTGGGAGCTCAGTTATTTATTGGGGCATTTGCTTTCAAGAAGTACAAGAAGAACTCAAAGAAGTACAAGTTTTTAATGGAGGGATAGGAAGGCAATCAATCATTTTCCTGTTGATTTTAAACTATCTCTTATTCTGTAACAGCATCATTTCATGACTTCTACTCTGTAAGTAGAATTCAGTCCAATTAAATCCCTATCCATTAGGAATGAGGGAGAGGAAGAAGGGCCCATTGCACAGGAAACACAGCAGTGCTACACAAAGAAATAAAAATCTGGTCCTTAAATTATCTTGCTTAAAATTCTTCACTGGCTCCTCATTGCCTTAAGAATAAAGCACAAACTGCTTAAACATGGCTTACAAATGCCATCAATAATCATGCCTACACCAAGAGTAGGCAGTACACATTAAACATTCCATCAACTCCCCTACATTTCTGAGATCCTTGCAGTTGTTGGGGACAGGGAGCATGTAACTGGAGCTAGCCGATAGGCTGTGGGAATAAATGATGTATGTCACTTCCAGGCTGAAATATATAGAAGACCTTCAGATGTCTCTCCCTGATGTGGAGATGAAAGCCAGATGTTCCTGGTGTTGCAGCTACTAGTTGTGAATCTCCACTCTGGATCCCTACGTGGCTCTGCGCATCCCACTGCTATCAGCTTGCCTCCAACTTACATTGTATGTGAGAGGTAACTGTTATGGTGTCAAATCACGGATATTCTGATGTTTCGCTGTTATTTGAGTGTAACCTAGAAAATCTTGACCAGGTAGAATTGCCTGCCCACCTCACTTAATCCTTTGCTGCCATTTTCCTCACGCCTGAGGCACAGCCAAACTGAAACTTCAAGTTCCTTGATCTTGCTTATCTCTGATCCTTTGCAAAGGCTGTTCCCTTTTAGATTGCCTTATCCTCCTTTTCACAGTCAAAAAATCACTTCCTCCAGAAAACATTTTTTAATCTAAGTCCACATTTGATGCCCTTTCTAGAGCACCTTGAATATCCCCTGTACTTACTACACCACGAGGGAATTACCTCCCCTTGTGTTCCTTTGAGCTGTAAACAGTTGTGGACAGAGAGCATATCTACTTTGGCACCACTACATTCTTAACATGGAAAATAGTACCGAGCACATGGTAAGTCTCAATAAGTATTTGTTGAATGCATGACTGAATGAACAAACTCACCAAGGCTGGGTTTAGAGAGCTAGGGCAAAGGTAGAGCGAGGGACGTGGCATGGCAGCAGTTGGAGGGTTGCCAACGTTTTGCCTTCAGGGCATGCAGATGATGGTTGTTGTCCTCCCTCTGCTGCCTGCTTGACAGCTGGGCCCCCTGCACCCTCCTGACATTGCATTCTCCTTGCTAACCTGCCATGATTTATCAAAGATGTGTTAACCCCTATGGCCAATGATTAAAAAATCCAGCTGGCTCCTGAATGCTAAGTGGCAAATGTTTACTGTAATCAAGAGGAAGACAGGCTGTTCCCCTAGCAATATTTTGCTTCTAAGTAAGAGGAAAATTAATCTAAAACTGATTGCTATAATGTCAGTTTAATGTCATATTTGTCTGCTTCTTTTTGAAGTGCCCTTTGCACTCCAAGTAATTTCTTTTTTAATGGGGAAGTCGGTTCCAGATTAGAAAGCTGAAAGAAGGCATCCCACATAACGTATTTTTTTGTTCTGTTTTCTTCTGGATTTGGCAATCCAGGGACATGATTTTCCTCAGCTGAGTAATATTAGGATAAAAATAGTGGCCATTTGTAGATGTACAACATTGTTAAAATGTACTCTGTATGTTTTAATGAAAGCTATTCACTGAGATATCTTGTCCCAGCAAGCAAACTGATTCAATTGCTGAAAGCAAGTGAGTTGATGGAAAAAAAAAAACCAAACTAACTAATTTTCCACTTTCCCCTTTATTGTAAGCCTATTCTCTAATGGTTTATCCAAATATTTAAAATTCCACTGGGCTCAAGTAAGAGGCAGTCAGATAACTAAAAAGAAATTAAAGAGAAATGCAACAGATGAATGAGTTTTAGAAGCTCAGAAATGACCGAGTGTATCCCTTGCCATTCACTTGAGTTAGGGAGTTACAGCACAGAATATTGAATCTAAGCATAGTGATTTTTCTAGATTTCAGCATTAGTGGCCAGAGGGCTTGCACTTCATCAAGACAGTCTTCACATTTCATATATTTTTTTTCCTGAATAAATAGAAACTACTTTACTTCCAGTGTAACTGAGATTTTTTTTAATTACAGCTAGTTATGATGGGTCAATTTCTGGTGCACAGCACAGTGTCCCAGTCATGCATATACATCCATACATTCCTTTTCATATTCCTTTTCATTAAAGGTTACTACAAGATATTGAATGTAGTTCCTTGTACTATACAGAAGAAATTTGTTTTTTAAATCTATTTTTATATATAGTGGCTAACATTTGCAAATATCAAAGTGCCAAATTTATCCCTTTCCACCCTCCTTCCCCTAGTAACCATAAGATTGTTTACTATGTCTGCAAGTCTGTTTCTGTTTTGTAGATGAGTTCATTAGTGTCCTCTTTTTCTCTCTTTTTTTAGATTCCACATATGAGTGATATCATATGGTATTTCTCTTTCTCTTTCTGGCTTACTTCACTTAGAATGATGATCTTTAGGTCCTTGCTGCAAATTTCTCGAGTACAGCACAATACTTCAGTCATTTATGAATGCACATATATTCACTTTCATATTCTTTTTCACAAGTTACTATGAGATATTGAATATGGGTCCCTGTGCTGTACAGTATAAACTTGTTGTTTATCTATTTTATATGTAGTAGTTAGTATCTACAAATCTTGAACTCCCAATTTATCCCTTCCCACCCCCTTTCCCCCTGGTAACCGTAAGTTTGTTTTCTATGTCTGTGAGTCTGTTTCTGCTTTGTGAATAAGTTCATTTGTCTTTTTTTTTTTTTAGATTCCACATATAAGTGTATTTTTCTCCCTTTTTCTGGTTTACTTAACTTAGACTGATGGTCTTTAGATGTCTTCGTTGGAGAAGTGCTTGTTTAAGTCCTCTGCCCATTTTTGGATTGGGCTTTTTTTCTGTTGTTGTTAAGTTGTATGAGCTGTTTATATATTCTGGAAATTAAGCCTTTGTCAGTCGCATCATTTGCAAGTATTTTCTCCCATTCTGTAGGTTGACATTTTGTTTTGCTTATGATTTCCTTTGCTGTGCAAAAGTCTATACGTTTAATTAGGTCCCATTTGTTTATTTTTGCTCTTCTTTCCATTGCCTGCGTAGACTGCCCTAGGAGAACATTGCTAAGATTTATGTCAGAGAATGTTTTGTCTAGGTTCTCTTCTAGGAGGTATAATTTCTATAAATCTTCATATTGTAAATACCTAGAAGAGAATTGTGACTTTGCCTCTTTTTCTTGAATTATTGAGAGGACTCTATTCCTGTTAATGTTACCACCCCAGGTTCATTTGCCTGACACACAGCAAGCCGAATGCTGGAGGTTTATAGCAGAGAAATGGTTTATTCACAAGGCAGCTGAGTGAAGAAGTTGGAGAAGAAATCTCAAATCCACCTCCCCAGATATGAGGGCCTGGGGAAAGTTATAGGTGAAGATAATAGGGTATTCAGAGGTGAAAGGGAAGGTGATTGTAGGCAGGAAAAGGTGAATTAATTGTCACTCTGCACAGGTACAACTGAGTTTCTTCATGGGATGCACGTGCAATTTTAGGGGGCGTTGGTATAAAACATGCAAGGGAATTTGGGCCTGTGATACTGAAAAGTCACCAATGTGTGAGCCAGTCTATTCTGCACACTCTGATCAGTCCTATTGTTTCCACTGGGTTTTAGCCAGTTTTGTAGTGTTACAAGCAGAAAGTTTTCTTCTTTAACAAGCTGTTCCATTATTTGCTGTTCTGTAAGACAATCTCAAGAATTTCTGTTAGTCACCAGTTTCTGTTAACCTTGTGGGCAGTTTTATGATGGGTTTTTAACTCTATGGGGGGCATGGTTTCATTAAGACAGTGCACTTCTGGAATAATTCTGTAGACTCAAAATAGATCTTCCTTAACTTATGATGAGATTATGTCCCAATAAACCCATCATAAGTTGAAAATATCATAAGTTGAAAATGCTTTTAATATACCTAACCTACTGAATATCATAGCTTAGCCTCACCTCCCTAATGCCAGAACATTTGCATTAGCCAACAGTTGGGCAAAGTCATCTAATATACAACCTATTTTACACTGAAGTGTTGACTATCACATGCAATTTATTAAATACTTTACCGAAAATGAAAAACAGAATGCTTGTCTGGGTGCAGAATGGTTGTAAATTGTTACTCTCATGATCATATGACTGACTGAGAACTGTGGCTCCCTGTCACTGCCAAGCATCACAGGAGAGAATTTTATTGCACATCACTAGCCTGGAAATGATCAGATTTCAAAATCTGGGTATGGTTTCTACTGTAGTTGCTTTTGTGCCATCATAAAATGGAAAAACTGTAAACCAAGCCATTATAAGTAGGGCACCATCTGTTTACAAACCTAACAGTTTCCTTGGTCATTTTCTAGAGTATTTAGTTCTTTACTGCATTGGCTCTTTACCTACCTGCACATTAGAATCACCTGGGAAATGTAAGAAACTATGGGCCCCCACCTTTCACTATTTAAAGCAGAACTCCTGGGGGTGAGGACTAGTCATTAGTGCTTACCAGCCTCCCCAGGTGATTCTCATCTGCAAACAGGGTCAGGAACCACTGCTCTGCTTATAACTGTGAGTAGCATGATGGGGGCTACATTCTTGTACAATGGAAGCCTTTTCATTTTCAGAGTAAATTTCTAGTCGCCTAGCTTTATTTATACCTAATGTTTAACAATTATATCTGCATATGAATGTGTTCAAGCTAATGCAGAATTATTTCTCTCATATATACTTAATAATTATAATGAACTTCTACTTAACATTTTAAAAAGCAGCATATATATATACACACACACACAAGTCACATGATTTATTCCATCTACAGATCAAGCTGAATGTTTGGTCAAATAACTGTAAAAATTCCTGAGTTCTCCAAGTTTTATCTGTGTATGAGTTAGTTCATCATAATATCACACACTTAAACTGATCGTCCCTTCCTTATTAAGATTTAAAGACACATCCTCACCCTTAACAAAGAGAAATAGGAGCAACATCCATTTCAAGGAATGTCTTTGAATTTCCCATGACTGTGATCGGAGAGAGCGCTCCTAGTGTTCAGATGTGGCCCACCTGGTAGAGTTGATGGCTTTCACTCAACTCTCCTTTAGCACAAATGGAGAGGCTGCAAATTATAAGCTCAAATGATCATTCTTTAATAAATACTTATTTTGCAGTTATTTTGTGCCAGGCATGCTTCTCACTCCAGGGAACATAGCAGCAAAAAATAATAGTAATAAAAAAATAAATATCTTTGTCTTTATGGAGTTGACATTCCAATGTGAGGAAACAGGCAATAAACAAGATCAAAGAGTTAAAAAAAATTAGATGGTGCTATATATTTTGGAGAAAAGTGCAGGGAAAGGATAAGGACTGCCGAGGTTGTAGAGGACATGATGAGGAAAGGCTTATAGAGAGAAGGTGATGTTTTAGTAAAGATTGAAGTAGGTGAAGCAGCTAGCCAGGAACAGATCTGGAGAACAGCAAGGGTAGAACCTGGTGTTTTCAGGAAAAGCAGCAAGACTGTATTTTTGGAATAGAAAGAGCAAGGGTGAAAGGAGTTCCTGTAGATGGTGAGGTTGGAGGGACTGTGGACTTCTGTTGCTGAACAAGTTAGTGCCATTTTAAAGAGAATCTATAAATGGTCCACCATCAGATGAATACTTGGACCAGACGAAGTTTTTGGGTCCTCATAAGATCTCATGATGCTTGGTTGCTGCAAAGACATACTTTTACTGGGCAAGTATCTTCAATTTCCAAACCAGTGGGGGAAAAAACCATGAAAAGTCAAGTTCAGTTCCCCCTTATTAAAATATAATCTCCATGAAGGCAAAGAGTTTTACATTTTTTATTGCCTTTTTTTCCTTCAGGAGCTAGAAGTGTGCAAAATGAATATTTGCTGCAAAAATGAATATTCTTTTAAAGAATAATCATTTAAGCTTACAATTAGTGGCCCCCTATTCTTGCTAAGGATGAGTTAACTGAAAATGAATCAACTTGTTCAGAGTTAAAAAGAATGATTATGGTTGTGATGTTAATAAACCTATCTTTACAATCATAAACATAATTTAAAAATAAAGACAGTTGCTCATATTACAATTCTGGCACTTAAAAATCTTGCATTTTCAGGAGCAAAAATATCTCTTTTCTCAGTTACTCGCATGCCCCAGTTCCTCAGTTCTTTGTTTAATTTCACTTTCTCTGTTCCAGTGTCATTTTCCTTGGCCACCTTATCTCAAAGTGCCTCCCTTTCCCTTGCCTGTTACTTTCTATTTCCCTTACTCTGCTTCATTTTTTCATCATATGGGTTATTAGTTGAATTGTGCCCCCCCCATATATGTTGAAGCCCTAACCTCCAGTGCCTCAGATTGTGACCTCATTTGTAAATAGGGTCTTTGCAGACGTAGCTAAGTTAAGGTGAGATTATTAGGGTGGGTCTTAGTCCAGTATGACTGATGTCCTTATAAGAAGCAGAAATTTGGACATAAACATAGACATGTATCGAGGGAAGCGTCTAAAGAGACACAGGGAGAATGCCATGTGAAGACAGAGGATTAGAGATACACCCACAAGCCAAGGATGGCTGGTAAACCACTAGAAGCAAGGAAAAGGCATGGATGATTTCTCTGCAGGTTCCACTTGATATATGATATACCATTTATTTGTTTAATTTCTGCCTGCTCCTAACAGACTCTTAAGTTCCATGCAGAAAAGGATGTGATATATTTTCTTTACTTCTGTACCTCATGTACTTAGAACAGTGCCTGACACTCAATAAATATTTGCTGAAAGAATGTAAAGCTAAACTATTTTATTTTTCCCTTTCATTTTTTGCTTTGTTTTTGGTTACTATTTGTTCCTTCTAAAAATTAATCCAAGTCCAGCATTGGTGAGGTAGGAAAAAATTTCAATAATTGTAAAAATACAGTGGAAAATTTCACTCTATATTCTGTTATGGTTCCCCAAGAAATACTGTGGTAGGATTTAATTCAGTGTAAGGAGAGTCTTAAGCACCTCTGAGCATGTTCAGGAAAGCACTGTGACTGGGATGGAGACATTGCCGGCCCAGGAGATACTGGGTACGTAGGATAGGTAATCCCCATGTGTGTGGACCTCCTAAATGCTGACTGTGCAATTCAAAGAAAGAGGCAGCAAGTTCTGGCTGGCCTGGTCCATTTCCTTCCCTTTTGCTGTTACCAACTCTGCTGTTACGAAGCAGCACATCCACTCACCAGTAGACCTGCTCTCCAATTTCCAACCAGGAAAACATTCAGTAATAAAGCTCATCATTCTGGAAAATAAAAATCCTCCCAGGCTTCAAAGTCCACAGTGACTTCTGTGATTTTCTTAGGGTTGAAAGTTGGTCTGTGAGAACTGCACACAGGGCCACGTGTCTTCAGCCTTCAGTATTACTGTCAGAGGCAGATGGGAACTGCATGAGCTCAAAAAAAAAAAACAAAACAAAACTGGGTGCACCTTCTACCTTCACTTGACCAGGATGTACCTCCTGCAGCAACTTGCTGCAAACTCTAGTCATGGAGGTCACACCATGTTTTTATTTGTTTGTATTAAAAAATTATCCACAGTTCCATTAATCCTTACCCTTATCTAATTCAACTACCTCATCTGACCAACTCATGTGAGAAAAAAAAATCCTACCCCTTCGTTTTGATGAACAATCTAATATGACTCACAAATAAAATATTTTTAAATTAATGATCTCAGGGAAATCCTTTTAATAGTGCAGAAGCGTGATATTCTAAAATAGGAAGAATTAAAACAAAATGTGTTTGTGCATAAATGTCCCTTCTAATGCATGAGTTTTGGAAAGTGCCAATTTCATGAATCATTAGCCTGTTTTATCTTCATGTTACACAATCATTTCAAAAACAAAACTGTGCAGATGTTGCCACCTACTGTTTGCCTGGAAACTGACTCATATAATCCACTTTATATAACAATACTCTTCCCTCTGCATGTCTTTTTCCTCAAAGATAATTTTAATCTCAATTCTTTCTTCTTTTAGAATGATTTATTTACTTACTCTTAACATAGTCTATCCAAAGGGTCATCCTGAGAAAGTGACCTAATATTCCTTAAATCTTCTCCAATATGATGAAATCATTTTCAAGTTTGAAAAGACATGCAGTGTATGTAATTGAAACCCCATTTAAAAGATACATTAGGCAGAGGGGCTAAGATGGCAAGGTAGAAGGATGCTCATAGCTCACCCTCTCCCACAAATACACCAAGACTGACATCCACAGACCCACCCAGCCAATCAGAGCACCTGCCCAACTTTGACAGAACATCGCCTTCTTCAAAAGAAAAAATACGCCACAAGTCTGGTAGGACAAAGAGAAAAAAGAAAGAAGAAAAAGAAAAATAGTGCAGGACCAGTCCCATGGGGAGGGAGTGGCAAAGGAGGAATAGTGCTCCTATGCTGGGGATCCCCCTCTTCAGTGGGGCAGGGCCCTGCAACCCCCAGCTCTAGACTTGAAGTGGCAGGTCGGGGATGGGACAGGCTGCCTGAGCTGGGCAGAGGACTGGGGCCAGTGGTACAGAGGCAACCTCAGGGGACTGCAGGGTGCTGTGCACCATGGCTTGGAGGGTATACAGAGCAGAACAACGTAGGTCCCCCGTAAAACATGGGGGAAAAAAAGCAAAGCAACATTGCTGGTGTGCCCTTGGGGGAGTGATGCTGTAGCCTTTGTCTCCGCAGACCAGAGGCACCTACTGGCACGTTATTGGGAGAAGAGGGACGGGGCTCAGCCACAGCCACCATATCCTCTGGTGTGCAGCGCCCTGGCAGGGGAGGGGTGGAAACCTGAATCCCTACCTGGGGACTCGGAAACCTCCTAGATGGGACTGAGATTTGTTTACAGCCCCAGGCAGAGGGGGCCTTTCTGCCCTGTGCCTCTGTGAACTTGGGCTTCTAAGACAAAGAAACAAGGAGCAGAATTCTGGCACAGAGCAGGGGCGAGGGCTGGTGCAGCTGATTTCTGCGGTCCTGCCCACTGAGTGGGGACCCAATGTGGCACACGAAGCAGCACTGAACAGGGGAGCGACCTGCCCACCTACCAGTGCTGGAACATGGTGCTGGGAGAAGCACAGATGGGGGGTGCTACCTGAGGACCTCTGGGACAAGCAGAGTTTGTGCAGCAGGGCAAGGGGAGGAGTGGTGACAACCTCAGAACAAAAAGGAGACCCTGCTTAACAGCCAGGGCAGGCTCTGGCCACACAACACTGGCCACACCTCCAACCAAAGGGATAACAGCCAAAAGGCATAGAAGGAAGACTTGGCAACCACCCACACTTAAAAAAGACCTCACAACAAAATTATTAGGAGTATACAGTCTTCATGAGAACACATCCTCTTTTTTCCTCTTTTTCTTTTTCATTTTTTAATTTTTAATCCCTTTTAAAATTTAATTTTTTAATGAAAAAAATTTTAAATTTGTCTCAATCTGATTTTTATCTCTCTTAGTTTTGTTCTTCTGTTACTGATTATATTATGTTTTCAAATCTTTTTTCTTCTTTTAAATTTTTTTTAAAAAATTGTCTTAATTTGATTTTTATTTCTCTTTGTATTGTTCTTCTGTTATTGATTATACTCTGCTTTCAAATCTTTTTTTCTTCTTTTATATATTTTTAGTTTTATTTATGCATCCATTTTAAATAAATAAACCCCTTCAGGACCACAGTAGATAACTGATATTCCATAAGATATAGTGCCAGAGAAATGTAAACAAAATGAAGAAGCAGAAGAACCACTCCCAATTAAAAGAACAAGAGAAATTCCCTGAAAGAATGATCAATGAAGTAGGCACTGATGGTCTACTAGATCATGATTTCAAAAAAGTAGTGATCAAAGTACTGAAGGAGACTGTGAATACAGACAGAGAATATGTCAAAATGGAAATTGAAACTATAAAGAGGAGCCAATTAAAATTGGAAAACTCCTTTGCTGAGATGAGAGCTGAGCTAAAGGCTGTGAAAAGTAGGCTAGATAATGCAGAGAAATGAATAAGTGACTTAGAAGACAGGACAACAGAAAGCACCCAATCAGAACAGCTGAGAGAAAAACAAATAAAACCCAATGAAAACAATATAAAGAATCAATGGGATAATATAATGCTTTCCAATCTATGCATAATAGGAGTCCTAGAAGGAGAAGAAAGAGCAAAAACAATTGAAGAGGTATTTGAAGAAATCATGATCGAAAAATTCCCAAACCTAAAGAAGGAATCATATATCCAAGTACAGGAAACACAGAGGGTCCCAGACAAGAAGAAGCCGAACAGATACACACCAAGACATATTATAATCAAGATGGCTAAGGTTAAAGATAAAGATATGATTCTAAAGGCAGCAAGAGAAAAACAAAGAGTTAGTTTTAAGGGAACCCAATAAGGCTTTCATCTGATTTCTCTACACAAATACTACAGGCAGAAGGGAGTGGCAAGATATATTCAAAGTCCTGAATGAGAAAAAGATACAACCTAGGATACTTTATCCAGAAAGGCTATCCTTTACAATAGGAGAGATAAAGAACTTCACAGAAAAGCAAAAACTGAAAGAATTTAGCAAGACTAAACCTATACTAAAAGAAATATTGAAAGGTTTACTCTAAATAGAAAAGAAGCAGGATACTACATAAAGGAGAAAACTATAGTTGGAAAGGTGATAACAACAATGAATTACAATAGAATAAACATAAATTTATAAAAGAGGACATCAAAATCATTAAGGGTGGGAGAGGGGAGCAAGAAAATTATAGATTTTTTTCCTTTTTGTTTTTTTCTTTTCTTCTGTAGGATGGGTTTGAGCTTATATCACTATCTATTTAAAACAAATAGATATAGTAATGGGTTAATATACATGCAAAACAGGGTAATCACAAGACAAAAGATGACAAAAGAGTCACAAAAACTAAAAAGAAACCAAGATAATACAAAGGAAAGTTATCAAACCAAAAAAAAAAAAAAAAAAAAGGAACAAAGCGGAAATACCAAATCAACTACAAAACTCAGTTCAAAATGCCAATAAACACACATCTATCAATAATTACCATAAAGGCCAATAGACTAAATGTTCCCATCAAAAGACATAGAGGGACAGACTGGGTAATAAAACAAGAACCCACAATGTGCTGCATACACTTTAGGGAGAAGGACACACATAGACTGAGAGTGAGAGGATGGAAAAAGAAATTTTGTGCAAATGGAAATGAAAAGAAAGCAGGAGTAGCAATACTGATTTCAGACAAAATAGACTTTAAAAAAAGGGCCATAAAGAAAGATAAAGAAGGACATTTATAATGATTAAAGAGCAATACAAAATGAGGATATTACACTCATTAACATATATGCACCCAATATAGGAGCACCTAAATACATAAAGCAAATACTAACAGATATAAAGGGAGACATTGATGGGAATACAATCATTGTAGGAGACTTTAACACCACATTGTCATAACTGGACAGATCTTCCAGACATAAAATTAATAAGGCAACAGAAAAATTAAATGATTCAACAGAACAATAAGACTTGGTTGATGTTTTCAGAACATTACATCCCCCTAAAATAGAATATACATTCTTTGTGAGTGCACATGGAACATTTTCTAGGATAGATCATGTACTCAGGCACAAAAGAAGCCTCAACAATATTAAGAAGATAGAAATTATTTCAAGCATGTTTTCTGACCACAATGGCATGAAACTTAGAAATCAACTACAGAAAAACAAAGGAGAAAAAAATGACAGCATGGAGATTAAACAACATGCTACTCAAAAACCAATGGGTCAATGATGAAATCAAAGAAGAAATTAAGAAATACTTTGAGAAAAACGACAATGAAAACACAACCACACAGAATCTGTGGGATGCAGCAAAGGTAGTGCTAAGAGGGAAGTTTATAGTGATACAGACCTTCCTCAAAGAAGAAGAACAATGTCAAATAACCAATCTAACCCAGCAGTTAAAAGAATTAGAAAAAGCAAAAAACCCCAAAAGTCAGCAGAAGGAAGGAAATAATAAAGATCAGGGAGGAAATAAATAAAATCAAGATTGAAAAAACAATAGAAAAAAATCAATCAAACCAAGAGCTGGTTTTTTGAACAAGTAAACAAAATTGACAAACCTCTGGCCAGGCTCATCAAAAAGAGAAAAGAGAGCACACAAATAAACAAAATGAGAAAGAAAAATGGAAAAATTATAACCAATACCACAGAAATACAAAATACCACATGAGAACACTATGAACACTATAGGAAAACAAAATGGGTAACCTAGAAGAAATGGACAAGTTTCTGGAAACATACAGCCCACCAAGACTGAATCAAGAAGAAACTGACCACTGAACAAACAGAAATGAAATCAAATTAGCAATAAAAAATCTCCCTACAAACAAAAGTCCAGGACTGGATGGCTTCACTGGGGAATTCTACCAGACATACAAATAAGAACTCATACTGGTCCTTCTCAAACTCTTCCAGAAGATTGAAAAGGAGGGATTACTCCCAAACTCATTTTATGAAGCCACCATCACCCTGATACCAAAACCAGACAAAGACACTACCAAAAGAGAAAATTACAGACCAGTATCACTGATGAACATAGATTCAAAAATCCTCAACCAAATACTAGCAAACAGAAACCAACAGCACGTAAAAAAGATCATACATCATGATCAAGTTGGGTTCATCCCAGGAACACAAGGATGGTTCAACATACGCAAATCAATCAATGTAATACCCCACATCAACAAGAAAAGGACAAAAACCACATGATCATCTCAATAGATGCAGAAAAAGCATTTGATAAAATTCAACACCCATTTATGATAAACAACCCTTCCCAAAGTGGGTATAGAGGGAAAATATCTCAACATAATAAAAGTTATTTATGACAAACCTACAGCCAGCATAGTACTCAATGGTGAAAAACTGAAAACCTCCCCCCTAAAATCTGGGACAAGACCAGGTTGTACACTCTCACCACTCCTACTCAACATAGTCTTGGAAGTCCTAGCCACAGCAATCAGGCAAGAAAAAGAAATAAAAGGGAACCAAACTGGAAAAGAAGAGGTAAAACTGTCACTATATGCAGATGACATGATACTATATATATAAAACCCTACTAGGTCCACGCAAAAACTACTAGAACTAATGGAAGAATTCAGCAAGGTAGCAGGATACAAGAGTAATGTACAAAATTCAGTTGCATTTCTTTACACTAAGAATGAATCAACAGGAAAAGAAAGTAAAGAAATGAACCCTTTTAAAATAGCACCCAAAGTAATAAAATATCTAGGAATAAATCTAACCAAGGAGGTGAAAGACTTTATACATGGAGAATTACAAAACATCGATTAAGGAAGTTAAGGAAGTCTTAATAAAATGGAAAGATAGCCCATGCTCCTGGATTGGAAGAATCAGTTTTGTTAACATGGTCATACTGACCAAGGCAATCTACAGATTTAATGCAATCCCTATCAAATTATCTAAGATTTATTTCACAGAATTAGAATAAATCATGACATTTATATGAACTCACAAGAGACCAAGAATTGACAAAGCATTGCTGATAAAAAAAGAATGAGGCTGAAGGAATAACCCTCCCAGTCTTCAGAAAATACTACAGATCTACATTAATCAAAACAGCATGATACTGGTATAAAAACAGACATATAGATCAATGGAACAAAATAGAGAGTCCAGGAATGAACCCACAAACTTTTGGTCAATTAATCTTTAACAAAGGAGGCAAGAACCTACAATGGAAAAAAGACAGTCTCTTCAGCAAATGGTGTTGGGGAAACTGGACAGCTGCATGTACATCATTGAAGCTAGAATACTCTTCACACCATACACAAAACTAAAGTCAAAATGGCTTAAAGACTTAAACATGAGACAAGACACAATAAGTCTCCTAGAAGAAAACATAGGCAAAATACTATCTCACAATGTACATCTCAGCAATGTTCTCCTAGAGCAGTCTCCCCAAGCAATAGAAATAACAGCAATAAACAAATGGGACCTAATTAAACTTACAAGCTTTTGCACAGCAAAGGAAACCATGAGCAAAACAAAATGACAACCTACGGAATGGGAGAAAATATTTGCAAAAGATGAAACTGACAAGGGCTTGATTTCCAGAATATATAAGCTTATAGGACTTAATAACAAAAAAACAAACAACCCAATCCAAAAAATAGGCAGACGACCTAAACAAGCAATTCTCCTGTGAATACATATGAATGGCCAATACGTACATGAAAAAATACTCAATATCACTAATTATCAGAGAAATGCAAATCAAAACTACAATGAGGTATCACCTCACACCAGTCAGAATGACCACCATTCAAAAGTTCATGAATGACAAATGCTAGAGAGGATGTGGAGAAAAGGGAACCCTTCTACACTGCTGGTGTGAATGCAGTTTGGTGCAGCCATTGTGGAAAACAGTATGGAGGTTCCTCAAAAAACTAAAAATAAGATTTACCATATGATCCAACAATCCCACTCCTGGGCATATATCCAGAGAGATCCTTATTTCAAAAGACAACTGCACCCCAATGTTGAGAGCAGCACTATTTACAATAGCCAAGACATGGAAACAACCTAAATGTTCATCAACAGGTGACTGGATAAAGAAGTTGTGATATATTTATACAATGGAATACTATGCAGTCATAAAAAGAATAAAATAATGTTCTTTGCAGCAACATGGGTGGCCCTGGAGAATGTCATTCTAGGTGAATAAGCCAGAAAGAAAAAAAAAATATGGTATCACTTATATGGGGAATCTAAAAAAAAAAAAAAAAAAGACAAATGAACTTATATATAAAACAGAAACAGCCTCAGAGACAAAGAAAACAAAGTTATGGTTACCAGGAGGGGAGGGTGTGGGTAGGGATACATTGAGAGTTTGAGATTTGCAGATACTGACTGGTGTATATAAAATAGATAAACAAGTTTATACTGTATAGCACAGAAAATTATATTCCATATATCATAGTAGATTATGGTGAAAAAGAATATGAAAACAAACATATGTATATTCATGTATGACTGAAGCATTGTGCTGTACACCAGAAATTTACACAACATTGTAAACTGACTATACTTCCATTAAAAAAAAAGATAAAGGTAAAATGAAAACATTTTTATATAAAAAATGCATTGCATTTTATGTGTCAGAAAATTTTTTTTAAAAATGGGCTGAGGACTTGAATAAATATTTTTCCGAGGAATTTCAGCAGCAGTGGCAGACCCACTCAGGAACCGTCGGAAGGACAGTTCGGCTCTCTCCCTGAGCAAACCAGCCACGCAGCAAGCCTCTCTGGATACGGAGAAGCCTGTGGATGTCGCTGCTTCCTTGTCTGACATCGCGAAGGCCACGGAGCCTGGGAGACTGGAACAGCGCCGGCCCCAGCGGCTGTCATGAGTCCAGGAGACGGCTCCTGCCAGCGGCGAGGCCAGGCTGAGTGAGAGCCCCGGGGGCAGGAAGAGCCTGAGCATGCTTCATTACATACGGCCCCCCCCCCTCAACCGCGCGCCCAAGGACATCCCGTGCTGCTGTCTCACAGCATCAACGGGAAGAGCAAGCCATGGAAGCCCTTCGTGGCGGAGGAGTTTGCACATCAGTTCCACGAATCCGTCCTGCAGCCCCCCCCCCCCACCCCGCTCCAGGAGGCCCTGCGGAAGCATAAAGGAACCGCAGCTGTGCTGTCTGCAGAGCAGAACCACAAGGTTGACACGTCCGTCCACGACAACATTCCTGAGCTGCAGGCCTGGAGCCGGCTGCCCCTGCCCCAGCACAGCGGGCAGCAGGAGACACGCTGGGAGGAGGGGCCCCTCCCGCAGGAGATGGACCAGGACTCGGAGGAGGACAACAACGATGGCGGGGAGGAGGACAGTGAGGACCACCCCCAGGCGCAAGTGGCAAGGGATTGAAGTCATGTTTGAAGCTTACCAGCAATCCATAGAAGAGCAAAATCTGGAGCGGCAGGTGTTCCAGACGCAGTGCAGGCAGGCGGCTGGAGGCCCAGCACCGCGGCCTCAGCCTCAGCGCGGAGCAGCTCTCCCGCAGCGTGGCGGAGTTGAGGAGCCAGAAACAGAAGAGTGTTTCAGAAAGGGAGTGACTCCAGGCAGAGCTGGATCACTTACGCAAGTGCCTTGCGTTGCCTGCAATGCATTGGCCTAGGGGTTACTTTAAGGGATATCCTAGGTGACAGTTTCCCGGGCACTAAGCCGAACCTATAGTATAGAGATATTATCTATTTTATTACTTTGAATATTTAATATTTTTCACTGGGAGATTTGAAGCTTAAAAAATGAGAATGTGCCATGCATGAAGCAAAGGATTCCAGGCTCCACAGAAAAAGAACGAACTCGCCTTGACTTCAATGCAATTGAATCACCTTTGTAATTCAGCGAGCAACCGATGTAGGATGCCCGTAGTTTTTTCTTTTTAAAGACAGTTTTATTCTTTCCCCAGGCCCTCATTTTTTAATCTGAAAACAAAGGCTCCGTTACCAACACTAGAATTCGATCGTTTGTAGCCCCTGAGTGCGTCAGATGGGACACCACGGCTTCTGTGTCCTTCCTTGACGTGTTCCCAGGCCTCGAGAACCCAGTTTGCTCTCGCTGCAGTCGGGGCCGGTCTCATTCTTCCCCGGGTCGGAGGAGACCTGCTTCAGCTGAAGGAGGTTGGGGTGCATTTTAAGTAAAGGGTTTATTTGTTTGTTTCAGTTACTTTTCTGCTAAATTCCCTTCAAAGTAACAGGTCCTAGGAGCACACAAAGCAACAGTACTGAAGCCTGGAAAAGCTCTGTACCTAAAGATAAAGCAAATCAACAAACTGAAGGTACCTTTTTATTACTATGGGGGTGAGGGGGAGAATGTACCAAGCTCTGTGTGTACATATACTCACCCCGCGTTGTTACTGCAGTGGTTGGTGTTTTCATACAAACATGAATTTTGAGGGAAAACTCAAAGGTGCTTTAGCCTTGTACTATGTATATATATTAAAAAAAAAAACAAAGTTTTGTATGTTTTTATTACTTTAATTATTGTTATAAAAAAGCTTGCCATTTTTAATATATGCTTTGGGGGGATTTTGTTGTTTGTTTTCTTGTTTGGGGGTTTTGTTTGTTTTTGTTTTGTTTTTCTGGGCAAAAAAAAAATACCCTTGCTTTTAGTGTTTGTACTGCTGCTGGTCAGGACATTAAAATATTGAAGTGTTTTTAAAAATTAAAGAAGAAGAAAAGTAAAAAAGCTTAAAAATTTTTTTTCCAAGGAAGACATACAGATGACCAATAGTCACATTAAAGAATGGTTAACATCACTAATTATGAGATAAATGCAAATTAAAACCACAATGAGATATTACCTCACACCTGTCAGAATGACTGTCATCAAAAAGATCATAAACAACAAATGTTGGTGAGGATGTAGAGAACAGGGAATCCTTGTACACTGTTGATGGAAATGTAAATTGGTGCAGCCACTATAGAAAACAATATGGTGGTTTCTCAAAAAGCTAGAAATAGATCTACCATAAGATCCAGTAATTTGACTCCTTAGTATATATTTGAAAAAAACAGAAACACTAACTTAAAGAGATACATGCATTCCAATGTTCATAGCGCTGTTATTTAAACTGCCAAGGTATGGAACCAATCTAAGTGTCCATCAGCAAATGAATGAATAAAGAAAACATGGTATATATATGCAATGGAATATTACTCAGCCATAAAAAAGAATGAAATTTTGCCATTTGCAACAACATGGATGGACTTGGAGGGTATCATGCTCAGTGAAATAAGTCAGACAAAGAAAGACAAAAACTGTATATCACTTATGTGGAATCTAAAAAATAAACTAACAAATATAACAAAGCAGAAACAGACTCAGAGATTTAGATACAAACCATGTACTAGTGGTTACCAGTGGGGAGAAGGAAAAGAGGAGGGGCAAGATAGGGATAATGAATTGAGGTATATCTAATATGTATAAAATAATCTACAAGGATATATTGCAAAACACAGGAAATATAGTCAATATCTTATAATATTACCAATGTACTATATCCTTTAAAAATTGTGAATGACTATATTGTAGAGCTGTAATTTATATAAGTAAATCAAGTAAATCTCGATTAGAAAAAAGAATACAATCCACTTTAAGGGAAAAAAACAGTAAGATCACCCACTTATAGAGAAATAGTTAAATGAATTAATTTTTTTCCCTTATGGAGTCTTATGTTACTTATATGATCAAAATTTTATAAAATTTACAACAACAAAAACAACAAAAGCTCAGGGTTTATTCTTTCAATTCACATATGCATGCTAATTATCTTTTAAATAGTTTCTTTTAAACATTCTTTTCCTTTCAACAAATTTTCTTTCTCTCTGAAAATTTGAGGAAAAATATCAAATTGGCAATTTCTGAAAAAGAAGAGACAAAAGTATATGAAATACATCTTGGTTTCAAATTTTTTATAAATGCCATTCTGAAATTCTTCCTCCTTTATCAAACCTTCAACTATCATTCACTTTCTACAAATGGAAGAATCTATTTCTTCTTATATAGAATCATCTATTTCTTCCTATGTAGACTTCCAACTGAAGTTTTCAGTATTTAGAAATGCTAAATATTTGATATCAAGCATCACTCCTAAAAACTAAAAAGCACCTGTGCCCTCCTAAAATAGGGTGACAATTTGATTTTTGCTGCAAGTGGTCAAATAAATTCCCCAGTCAGATCGGACTGTTTGAGAGACCATGAAATGGTACCAATAAAGTTTCTTTAATCTGTATGGCTCCTGATGGGTCCTCACTAATGCAAAGAGACAAAGGTTATTGAAGTTCTCTGACCTTATATTTATGCATCTATTTATATTTTCTTAGGTGCTGCATTTTTTCAGAAAGCCTGAATTCCTTCCCATCTTGTCTGGTTGAGAGTATGGACTCTGGGGACAGGCTGTTGGAGTTCAGATTCCTGTTGTGCTGCTTACTAGCTGTGAGGCTTCCACAAGAGTGCCTCAGTTACCCCATCTGTAAAATGGGGGTAGTAATGGTAGTACCTCACTGGTTTTTGGTAGATTAGGTGAGTTACTATCTGTAAAGCACTTAGAGATTCACACTAAGAACGATTTAAGTGTATTTTATTTTATTTACTACAGTAATGTAGCAGTGCTAAATATCTGTAAAATTCCTAAAGCTTTTGTTGTAATTAAAAACTTTTACAACTGGAGTTAAGGAAACAGTATGAACACTCCAGCTTTATCTAAGTCACAATTCCGAAGTGAAGAGATTGATACACACTGCACTGTGCAGGCACACAGGCTTTCACTGAAGAAGTTCAATTAATGAGCCAAAGCAAGAAGTATTTTTGGAAGTTCTTAAAAAGTTTTGCTTCTTTTTCTAAAGTATGTTTGCTTAATTAAAGGCATATTACTTTAAAACTTATGATGCCATCAAAGACTTATTTGTGTTGTAACATAAAAAACAACAATGGACAGGAGATATATACCATTTACGTTATCACCTAGCATCCTTTATAGTAGCCAGTATACAATGAAAAACAAATTTTCAAATGAGTTTCAGCCCTATTATTTTAGAGTCTAATATCTTTATGTTTTTTTAAAATATATTGTATATGGATTACACTTATATCTGTTTTATTGAAAAATTATTCATAAATCATATAGATTTAAGTAGAAGGTACAACTTAACTTAAATTTTGTCTACTTTCTAGGAGGCAGTGTGGTGGGGATACTGAGTTCACTTTGTGAATCTCTCTTACATGGGCTTCCTAGATTGATTCTCACCAAACCTGAAGCAAAAGTAGACAGTACAGATTACATTCTAAAGCAGGAATGTGGCTAGAGAACACTGAAGTGTTTGGTATGTCAGTTGTGTGAAGGCCTCCGACTTTATCTAAGAAACAGTTATGAATATAAATAGTTACTTATGGGTGAAGATATCTGACAGAGGTTTTCAGTCCTTTCTATAATAGAAAGAAAGCACACATGATAGCCTCAGTGGCTACAGTGACTGACAGGAGGAAATAGAATATTACTTGACACTAAGTCATCATAAAAATTTGATTTAGTATGTCATAAGAGACTATTTGTTCTTTGGCAATACATACTTAATTCTCATAATTGTAGTGTGATCCTTTTTCCTAGATAATAAACTCAATTTTTTATATATCATTCATTCATTCATTCATTCATTCATACAGCAAAAGTATATCCATCTCTTACTATGAAATAAGCAGTGTTCCAGGTGCTCAATTTACAAAATAGAATCCACCCTCTAAGATGCAAACGCTCTGATATGTAAAACTCTAGGATTTTATAGCTCATGTGGAAGATGTAAAAACAGGTGAAATACAACTTGGTAAGTACTATATAGTTATATGAAAGCCAGAGGATAGGGTAACTAAGTGTACATAAATTAAATAAGATCTCCTATCAAAGAAAGAAAGAGGGAAAGAAAGAACTTAAATACAACAATGAGAAGAACTTCTCTTTGAATAAAGAGTATCAACAATTTATTCATTTTTCTACCCCTCCAATTTTCATCAGTTTTCCTAATCATCCTGATAAAATATTGTAATTTTAGTAGGCTCAGTATTTAGTACTTACATTGTTATGATTATGTAAAGCTATTTACAGTCAAGACATGTAGTATTGTTATATAATTTTTCTTTGCCAATATAATTTTATCTTTTCCAGTGAGTTAATAATTGCTTTTTTCCCCCAGTATCCCATATATATGTTAGAAATTCAATCTTAATTATTCATACACAAGAGGTGTTTTATTAGTTCATTCTTCTTGAAAATTATTTCTTGGACTTTTGTCCTGAATATATACGATAGTACTTTACTGTTGTGATTCAGCTGTCATTCTGAGATTTCACCATGTCAGTTTCCCAGGGATTCTCCTTACTCTCCCCCATTTGGGTCTCATGTTACTTGGATCCATAGTTTTCCTCTGTATTGGTTTCCTATTTCAGAGAAACATATCTTTCATTGGTTCTCTGAGAAAAGTATATGAGTGGTACATGAAACATGTCTTCATTTCACTCTTTACTCGGTTGTTAGTCTTGACTCAGTACAGAACTGTGGGTTAGATACTTTCCTATGTGATTCTGAAACTTTCTCTATTGTTCCCCAGCTTCCAGTGTTGCTATTTAGAGGTCTGAGTTCATTCTGATCCTCATCCATTGTATGTGCTAGCATTCTGAAATTTTAATGATAGTGAGTCTTGTATCAATTTAAATCCATTTAGCCAGGTATTCAATGTCCTTTCATTCTGGAAAGTCATGCCCTTCAATTCTGAGTAATTAATATTTTTGAAGTTTTCCCTCTATTTTTTCTCTTATCTTTTTCTGAATCTCTTATTATTCATATGTTGAACTTCCTGGATTGGTCATCTTTTTCTTTTTAATCCCTTCTATCTTATTTTCCATTTTTGTCTTCTTTCTCTTATTTCTGGAAATTTCTATGAGGTTCACTGCATTGTTTCTTGGTTTTCCTCACTGATTACATGGATTAATTCTCTTGATTAAAAGTTTGGTACAATTAATCTAACTGCTTTCTACCACTCAATTTTTTTTTATTGTCCTCATTTTCATTTTCTTTTCTCCTTTTTTTACTTATGACCTTTAGTTACCTTTTTTTTTAATGGGCAAAAGTAGATGCATGTATTAAATCTGACATCTCTTCCCCAAAGGCCTCATCTACTTTTTAAAGAAAAATTTATAATGATAAAGGGTATTTTTATCCCAAACAATCAGGTAAAAAATTTGATTGATTAATCAAGAAAGTTAGCAGAAATAAGAAATCATAAGAAAGAGTATATATTTTAAACATATTCTTTTAAATTGACTTGTATGATTACATATTTATTAGCTAACTTACTGACTTTGGAACAATGCCTTTTTTTGAATATACATCCATTGATTTGAATTACATTGTTTTTCTTGCACAAACCATTATCAGAGTGTATCATATAAGAATAATACAAGATTTTTGTGTGTGTGTGTGATGCAGGTTTGTAAAGACTATTGTGAGACAGTCTGAAAGAAAATTCCAAATTTAGTAAATTCTCTTAATTATTTTACAGTTGTATCACCCAAATGGAATTCAACAATTTGAATTAGATATGCACTCCTGTAGACTAAATCTCTCATGAACTGACTTAGTACCCTTATAAAAGGGACTCCAGAGAGCCCCCACACCCTTTCTGCTACATGAAGACACAGGAGAAGATTGCCACCTATGAATCAGGAGGCTACTCTCCCCAGGCATTGAAACTGCTCTTGATCTTGAACTTCCCACTCTTCAAAACTTTGAGAAATAAATTCATGTTCTTGATAAGCTACCTAGTCTGTGGTTTTTTTGCTACAGCTGCCCGAACTAGGACATGTATTATTTTCAAGACTTTCTAAAATATTCAGCTTAGATTTGAAGAAATATTAAATATCTCTCTTCATTTAGTTTGCATAACATGTAACTAAACTGCATGTCTGCAATAACCAGTGCAACTAGGATGAACAATTTTGAAAATAACCACAGCTGGTATATAACTGGGCTGGTGGGAGAGGACGTTGGGGAAGGGGCTTGTTAAAATAGTTAATCTGGAGGTTTAGAATGAGGAGAGTCTAATTATAATGAGGATGTGCTAAAGGTAATTTGATTAGGAGGTTAGAGATGATGGTGTACAGCTCCAATGAGTGCAGAAGAATTGGAAAGGTGCTCAGTGAATAGGTTGTCACTAGAAAAGAGAATTTCTGACTTAAGAGACTAATGCCAAAATTAAGAGACTAATTTCCAAAATATACAAATAGCTTATATACCTTAATATCAAATAAACAAGTAACCCAATCCAAAAATGGGCAGAAGACCTAAACAAGCAATTCTCTAATGAAAACATACAAATGGCCAATAGGCACATGAAAAAATGCTCAGCATCGCTAATTATCAGAGAAATGCAAATCAAAACTACAATGAGATACCACTTCATACTGGCCAGAATGATCATCATTGAAGTCTACAAACGATAGATACTGGAAAGGGTGTGGAGAAAAGGGAATCTTCCTACACTGTTGGTGGGAGTGTAGATTGGGGTAGCCACTATGGAGGACAGTAGGGAGGTTTCTTAAAAAACTGAAAATAGACTTACCACGTGATCCAGCAATCCTACTCCTGGGCATATATTCAGAGAAAAATAAAATTCAAACAGACATGTACCCCAATGTTCACAGCAGCACTGTTTATGATAGCCAAGACATGGAAACAACCCAAATGTCCATTAGCAGATGACTGGGTAAAGAAGATGTGGTACATATATACAATGGAACACTACTCAGCCATTAAAAAAGAATAAAATAATATCCTTTGCAGCTGAAGATTGTCATTCTAAGTGAAGTGGGCCAGAAAGAGAAAGAAAAATGCCATATGACATTATTTATATCAAGAATCTAAAAAATAATAAAAATAATAATGACACAAGTGAACTAATTATTATTTTGATTTCTTGAATATGTGTAAGCATATTTGACTGTCCTTTATGATCGGATTACCACATTCTGTTGATTCTTATTTTGTGTTTGGCTTTATGCCTTTGATAACTATGCAAATTTAAAAAGCTGAGATCTAATCTGTTCTTAGAAACAATAACTAGTACATATATGAAAACTAAAAAAAAGTGCAGTATACTGTATATATGTAAGTACATGCAATATAATGTGTATGTGCAGTTGAACTGTAATAATTCTACATAATAAAACTGAAAAAGAAAAAAATAAATAAATAAAAGATTTTGACACCAAAAAAGATAAAATTTCCATCTTACAAGACTGTTGTGACAATGAGCAAGTGACAAGAGACCCAAGGAGTAGCAGCTACTATTGTGTTAATATTATTAATGACTTTAATTATTAATATTACTAATAAGATTTTAAATTAAAAAAAACTCTCTGACTTAATAATGTGCAGTTGTGCCACTACTGGTCAGGTAAGACTGCTCTGCATGACATGAAAACTCTTATAAATGAAGGATAACTAAGTTCCAATAACTTAGTCAAATCTAATTGTTTATCTGATTTATTTGTCAGATATGTACCAACTCCTTGTTTTATGACACAACAATTTTTCCATTTTACCTCAAATATTAGAATTAGGATTATTAATTTGAAAGGTTAAGGAAAGAGGGTATAGCTATGGATGCAAATGGTGTTCAGATTATTGTGTTTTAGCTAAATAATATTATCTGGAAACTTCAGTTCTAATTTTTTACTACATCTTGATTTTATAAAATAAATAGTTGAGTTATCAAATTTAATAAAGAGAATCAGCATTTATATTTGGATGAAATTTTGAAAAATCAACAAAGTGAATAGGTAAATAGGCCCAATTTAATTTTGTAAGCTTTAAGAAAAGAAAAACTTTCAGATAATCATTTTGTAATTAAGAACAGAGATCAAATTTTGTTGGCAATATAGTCTATATTCAGTTTAATTAGAAAGAAATGAAGAGGCTAAACTGAGAAAATACTGAAATTCATAAAGAGGAAAGAGAAACAGAGATAAGTAGAAAGATGACCAAAGAAGTAAAGGAGAAAGTAGAGTTGATGGCAACAAACACAAAGTAATGATGGTTGACCAGCTGGAGGATGGGCCTGGACTCCCTAAGGTCTTAGACGGCCTGGAAAAGAGTGATCAGCTGTGGAAACTGTACATCATACATGGAAAAGCCTTAGAGAGGGTTTGATTTGATTCAGGAAAAGCTTCCTACCATCCTCCATCAACTAGACTTTAATGTCAGTGGTGGGCAGCAAACTCTCTTTGAGAAAGTACTTCTTTTTTCCTCTGCCTGAGTTAGGATTGTCTCTGGGACCATGTAGGTAATTCTGTGTTCATTGTGGACAGCTGGGATGGGCAGGGGTTCTTCAGAGACTAACATTTGGAGAACTGAAAAGGCTAAAGAAAGATGATAGTAGTTATATAACAAAGGATGAGAAGTAATTTAGAGGACAGAAGTGATCCTAGAAAAGAAAATAAAAATGGGAATTATAACTGAGTAGACCTTTGCCATTGGTAAAAATCTGGGTCACTTATAGCTGTATTTTTCCAGTTGTGTTTTTATCTGTGGACTTAGAATAGCATAGTTGTCTAATAAATGTTTCATTATCTCAGGCTAACAATAGGTTTCATTCCAGAATACAATTGTCATATAACAAAACTTCAGTGTGTTGGAGAAAAAATCAATCAACACAGTTTAAAGCTTTGCATGCCCTTTGTTTGTAGGGAGTCAGGCATAAATGAGCATTTGTCATTTGACTCTTCTAGTGCATTTCTAGTATATTGTGCCTTCAGCATGACACATCAGAAACTGGTGTTTATCTTTTATTACTGCCAGACCCCTCTGGAAAGAGCTCCACAGAATTCATCATCAGTGTTTGTGTCAGGTATACATATAAATACATGTTGAACGCATTTGTTGGGGATATTGTGGTTTCCAAAGCCAACTTAAGTTAAAAAGTGAGATGAATGATGAAGGGGACCTTCTGAAGGAGGTATGAAGTTAATAATTAAAATGTTATTTACCAAAATACTGACAGCAAAGCTTTTTGTTATTCTATGTCAACTATTTGAGTGCCAGTATGAATAAGAGCAAACATGATGATACTTGTTTTAGGTCTGCATTGGGGAAGTTTGTGAAGACACTCTCTACTACACATGGAATTTATAAATGTAATACAAACTAAATTCCGTTTGAATGCTCATTTAATATAACATTATTAGGCACCAAGTTTGAAGCAGAAGTATGATCTAACAGTTTTTATGCCTGTTGTGGTTGTTATGGAGAGAACGGTCTTTGTTTTTCGCAGTTTTTGTTTCATGTTAACAAAAATGCTTTGAGGTTAAACTAAAGGTGAGAACCCATTTTCAAATTGTATTTGAAATGCACTTCATTTTAAATAGTAATAGGCACTCATCTGCTCTAGGATATATTAAAACACGCAGTTGTCAATATGTAGCATTTCTCAGTTACTTCTTAATGTGTATGTACCCAACTTCTACTTCTTACTCTTACAGACCATCCTGAAAGTCTAGAATGTAGACTGGGAGGCATGCTGTGGTCAAGTCTGGGAGGACGTGGGTTTTCTTTAGATGAAGTTTAGAAAATTGCAAGAAGCACGCCTACTGCGTGTAAAGCTCGGTGGTAGACCAACGCAGTGTTTGAAATAGTGGCAAATAGAGAACAAGCCTGATCTCCACTGCTCCCTCTAGTGGAGAAGGAAGGTAAAAACCTAAGGCAGGATGGGGTCACTGCTATGCATGACTATAGGCAGTGTGCTTTTGGATTGAGACAAATCCTTTCCACAATGAAATGGGGTTCCAGTACATGAAGTATGCACCAACTGAGGAGTAGCTGTGGCTTATCAAGAACTTGTGGTTGCCAAGGGGGCGGAGGGTGGGAAGGGATAGACTGGGATTTCAAAGTCGTAGAATAGATAAACAAGATTATACTGTATAGCACAGGGAGATATATACAAGATCTTATGGTAGCTCATGGAGAAAAAAATGTGACAAGGAATATATATATGTTCAGGTATAACTGAAAAATTGTGCTCTACACTGGAATTTGATACAACATTGTAAAATGATTATAAATCAATAAAAAAGTTTAAAAAAGTATCCCATTGTTGTCAAAGGCATCAAACAATAGACATGTTTGAGTAAGAGAACAAATTTATCTGAAAGTAAATTTGAAACTGCAAATGACGGATTAGAAAAAAAAGTTAGTATGCACATCATTAGCTTTTTGAAATTTCAATTTCTAACTATTTAACTTCTTCTTGGATTAGTTTTTACTACTCCTGAGCCCACGGTAGAAATGTGCTTTCCCCTCCACCTTCAACAGTGTTAGTTAAGGATTCCAGGTGACCCAGCTTTCTTGAACATCCTTAAGGCCAGGCTAGAAAATCCCCAATCTAGACCTAATGTTGATTGTTCACTCAGGAGTGTAGAAAACCCAACAACCTGATTTTAAAGTATACAATTTTCACAGCAAAAGACATACTTTGTCTTTTGGGGAAAAGTTCCTTGATAACTAAGATGAAACATTATATTTAATAGATGTAATAAAAGTAGGTTTTGGTTTCCACTTGACTCAACTCTTCACTGAATAACCTCCTTTGTGCTTTCCTGTATAGGGTCCCGTTCTCAGGAAGAGAAAGAATATGGGAGGAGCAAGGGAGATGGTGTGTGACATTCCTTTTCCAGTTAACTGATGTCTAGGAAAGGACAATGACTGTGTCCCATACCAGATACTCTTGTAATGACAGCAGCAGCAGCATGAGGTTAATTGCAAAAAACACAACAGCTAAACAAAGGCTTGATGGATTCAGAAAGGCAGATTGTGTATATGAGGACGGTCCCTAGGATGGCCATTCCCCAACCTGAACAAATTCTTTGGAAGAATCTTCAGTAAAAATGAACTGCTTTTAATCTTAGATATGGTGTTTCCCTAAAGGATATTTTACTGATATTCCCTATTCAAAACAATGTCATGCATTCAGCCATGTGATGAACAGAAAAATGTACCAAAAATACATTCTTATTCCTCAAAAATAGACCCTATGGATGTACGTGACTGTGAAATTGAGGAAAACAGCAGTGTCTCCATTTATCAGAAGAAAAATCTATTTCTCAAGAACCTTGAGTGTGGTACTGAGTTGGGTGATAGGCCAGGTGAGTTGGGTCAGATCTGTCCTCTGCTTCATAGGTGATTATTACTCAATACAGAAGACTTCCACACAGGTAGACACAAAAGGCTGATGGCTCCACATTTTAGGAGAAATGAATGCCAGCTGGGATGAGACCAGAGGCTCGCCCTGCCCTGCAGCCTCTCTGTGTGTGTATGTGCATCAGGGCAGCAAGTGCAGCGCTTGGGAGAGGCTGTGACTGACCAAGGTTGTGCTCAAGGCCACAGGTTTTCCTGCCCCGACTTACCCTCCTTTCCCTGCTCTATGCTGCTGTCTGGGCAACTTTATAAAGACTTCTTGATTCTATTTTTATATTTTAACTGTGTTTTGTCTCCTAGGATTCCAAGTTTTATTTTCAGATTTCAAGGTTTTTACTTCATTTTATATTTCATATTTATTTTTATTTACCTCAGATTACCTCCTTCCAGCTCACTGCGTGCCTCTCTCCATGCTAAAAATTAGGTTTGTGTTTCATGTGCTGTGGTTAATAAAGAGCACATTCCCTGAAGCCAGAATGTCTGTGCTTCAGTCTTGGCTCTACTATTTACTAGCTGTGTGACACGGGGCAAATTACTGGACTTCTCTGTGCTTCATTTGGACATTAATAGTACCAAATGGAAGAGATTTTGCAAAGGGATGAAATGAGTTAATACATGTTAAGTGCTTGAATGGAGCTTACAACACAGTGAGCACTCATAAAGCAGGTGTTATCATATATACCTTATTATATTGTAGACTGACTAGTAACATCTCCCCTAAGTTTTCATTTTTACAGCCTTGAAGAGCTTCACATTCACAAAGTAGTTTTTTCCTTTACGTGGTAGAATTTTATTTGCTGTTCTATGTGATAATGGTAACAATTGCATGTGGTATACATTTATAGAAATAAATACACATCTATCCATTTCTAGCCCACTAAGGCTTTCCTGAGGTATAGTGATAAGAACAATATTTAGTATTCTACTTACAGGGACATCGTAATTTTAAAAAGATGGAATGCCTTCTCCTGACATATTTAAAGTATTATTTTAGATAGAGGCTCAGCATTTTTATCTGCTGCAGCCTGTTAACTGATATCTTCACTGACAGTTCTATAATGTTCTTGGATCTTCTTTCAACAGTATTATAAGAATCCATTCATAAATATATATATAAAATAAACTAAATGTACATTTAAATTTTTTACAAGTCTTTTCTTACTATTGAAGTATGTTTGTTGCTTTCCTGCTCATCCACAAAGCCTTCAAAAAGTACTTTGATTCTATCTACACAGATAAATATACTTTTAGGTGCAAACTCTTCATTTCTCTGGAAAAATATGGAGAATTCTTTTTTAGTTCACATGTGAGAAAGCTAAGTAAGAATGGTATACAAGCACCATACCCAGGGAATTGACCAAACTTTTTGCTTTCTTTATTATTTCAGCTTCCTTTGTTATTTAGCTTCATGTTATGAAAATAACATGGTGTTAGAGCTTTGTACGATCATTTTTCCCCCTTCTCTGAAACTATTGGTGAGGCACAATTTTCGCATAGATAATGTTCTGTTGAAGATTTTGCATTCACTTCCCCCAAAGTTGAGATCTGCTCTGGGTTTGGTGTTGCTGTTGCTTATTTTGCCATCTTGTTGTGAATGGAAGCAAGGTCTCTTCCCTTGGGGAACAGTCACATCATTTACATTGTGACACTTTACCGAGCCCAAACTCATTCTGCTCACCGAAGGACAGGCCAATAAATCGGGAGATGAGGTGTTAGGGCAAGGAATAGTGACTTTATTTAGAAAGCCCGGCAGACCGAGAGGATGGCAGACTAATGTCTTGCATAACCACCCTACTCCAGTCAGAATACAGGCTCCTTTTTATACAGAAAAACACGGATCGGGTGTGGCTGGCTTTTGCAAACTTCTTGCTGCAGGAGGTCTTTTTTGCTGAAGCTGTCCATGTGGCCCAGGTCAGATGTCCCTGTAAACCTCCAACAAAACAAAGGTTATTCTCTGTTTTGCAACTTGCCATCTCTGCATAAGTGCAGAAGTGTTGACATCCTTAAAGGTCAGAGCCCCAAGAATAGGATCTCCTGTATATTTCAGGCTAAAGGCAACATTGTTTCACAGAGGGTGCAGAGCTGGCAAGACTGAGCCTAAAAAACAGGGCACAGTGGTTAAAACTAAAGGAACAGATCCAATGTGGGGTCAGGTTTCTTCTCCTCTATTACAGCACTTCTCTCACACAGAGGCTTTTTTTAATGACAGTTTCTCTGTAATTCTCAGGTGGATGTGGGGAAAGTAGGTGGAATAGTATCTAGGTTATTTTATTTGACAAGTGGTCGAGCATCTATGGTGGTGGAAATGGAGACCATGTGGGTCATCCCTGACATTTGACTGACCTCTCCACAGGTATGCTTGAGGCTGAGAAACTCACACCCTTCTAATTAGTCCATATCATTTTTAGCCCACTGTATCTATATCAAGTAAAATTCTGATTTCTGTGTAGCTTCCAAGAAATTCATCTGTATTTTCTATCTGTGCTTAGTTTCACCTCAAAGGACAGAGATGCTACTGAACACATAGGTTGAAATGTGCAGTTTTAAAACAGGACTCAAATTTCTTGCCACTTTATGTATAAAACTATTCAGTATTTAGTATTCTTAAGGACAACATCTTTAGTTTTCAATATTTTGTTGCCTGTAAAGTTTGTAAGCAGCATGAAGAAATGAAAAAGAATTTCAAACAACATATTTGGATTCTGCTACTTTCCAGGTGTGAAGTCTGGTGAGTTATTATATCTTTCAAAGATTCAGCTGCCTGAGTAAGAAAATGGTTCTAGTAGTGCACTTTTCATTCATATAACACAGACTCATACGCCTTTTTACCATGTATTATATTTATGTTTCATGGAACAATAAGTAATTCATTTTTATTTCTCTTAGAGCATCCAGATCCAGACTGGTCTATATTAGGCATTCTTACTTGTTGAATAAATGAATGAATTTCATACAGATTAGAGTGGTATCACTTGTCAACAAAGAATATGAATGTATTTATCCATCCTCTTCAATTTCTATTTTTGATATATTTAAAAATGTATCTGGTACCAACCAGTATTGACAAATTGAATCTTTACCAGAAATAATTATTAAAATAGAACTTTACAGTAGGAAATGAGCCATTGCAATAATTATTCATAATAACAAGAAACAACTCTTTCTGAAAATGTTTACTTTTCAAAAATCTAAAGGTTAAGGAAAAACAAAGGACTTTTTTTTTTTTAGTTTTCCATTTTACTTTCTGAGTTGCTGTACCTTTGAATTTTGAAATGCAGATTACTACATTTGTGATAAAAAAACAAATTACAACAAAGTTCCCCAGAGATTCCATGTATTCAGAAGAAGCTTCCTAAAATGCAGTACAGTTTAAGGATTGAAGTTCTTTAAAAATATACAGAAGAAGATCTAGTTTTTAGACTAAGTAGATCTGTGGGTAGTATCTTTGTAGAAATATCTCATTTTCTGTAAGTTTGGATATGATGGCCCTTTGGGTCCTTGTGCATAATGATCTCAGGGACTCTCTGATTTAGTGTAAAACTAAAGTGACTGCAAAAACATCTTGGGGGAAGGAATGAATCACTTATTAGACCATAAAGAAGTCTCTAAGTTTTTAAATCAGCTCCCAGCCATGCTTAATTTTATCTGGTGAGCCAGATAACTAAAAAGGGGGCTACTCTGGGCAGGGTCTTGAGTAAGACACGAAACAAATCACAACGTACAAACACAGTCAACTACCAGGACTATAGAAAGTGAATATTTTGTAAACTTGGTTCTTGCTAATGTCTCTGTATTTTCTTTATTTTCTGTCATACTGTTATTTAATGTTTAGAAAATTCTCTTCAAATACCAGCATGTTTTAGACATGCTGTGAGGAAGCACAGGGAATAAGATTCTGCCCATGTTTTGAAGGGAGTAATCATAACCCTGGAGACAAGGAATGGTTTCGAGGACAAATAGAGTGAAAAAATCCTGAAGTAAAGGTGAAATTAATGGGGTAAGGATACAGAGTCCTTGTGGAGCCATTTGTCACCAGCAGAAGCTTCTCTTTCCCTAAGCCCTTCTTAAGAAAACTTTGAATGAATCCATGTAATAATTTATTTAGGAAAGCTGTTTCGATTATATTGACCTATTGGGTTACTGTCAAGTCCTCTTGGATAGTCAAAGAAATCTCATTTGGAATTACTTATGAAGGGAAGATCTGAGTCAAATGTCCCTTTTGGCCTTATATTTCAACATGGTAAGCCTTGGTTGCCATTCATTCATTCATTTATTAGAAAATATTCAATTCTCATTCTATTGTAGTCTTTATATTAAGTACAAAGATACCCAAAATGGCACTTTCTAGGACTCTCCAAGCCCTGACTCCTAATCTCACTTCCTATTATATC